>NC_081559.1:52317337-52499389 GCF_022355385.1 Mustela nigripes | reverse complement strand
TAGACAAAGCAGGAAAGAATGTCCAATGGAAAAAAGACAGCCTCTTCAATAAATGGTGTTGGGAAAATTGGACAGCCACATGCAGAAAAATATTCATTTTTTTTTGTACCACACCCAGTGTGGTACATGCAATCCGTGTCCTCTCTAATACCCACCACCTTGTTCCCCCAACCTCCCACCACCCCCACCACTTAAAACCCCTCAGATTGTTTTTCAGAGTCCATAGTCTCTCATGGTTCACCTCTCCTTCCAATTTCCCCCAACTCCCTTTTTAAAATTCATTTTACTGGTAGTTATATTACGTTTGTTGAATAACTTATAAGTAAAATCAAAACAAATAACTGTAAATGGTAAAGTACAATCAAATTGTGCTTAGTTTTGCTTTGAATAAAACAAGAAATTGTGGATAAAAAAGGGCAAAATTCGACAATAGTATATTTTAAGAAGATTCCACATTAGGCATGGCTAAATACATTAAGACACATGATCATGATTTTTTATATTTTACCATTTAGAGATAATTTATATGAGGGGCATCTGGATGGGTCACTTAGATAAGTGGCAGCTTTTGGCTCAGGTCATGATCCAGGGGTCCTGGGGTGGAGCCCCATCTCTACTTCCCTGCTGAGCCATGAGCCTGCTTCTCCCTCTTCCTGCAACCCTGCTCCTGTTCTCTCTCACTCTCTCTCTCTCTCTCTAAAATAAATAAAATCTTCAAAAAAAAAATACTTCATATGAAAGCCAAACACGTAACAGAAAGAAATGACAGCCCAATATCCCTGATAAGCATTGATGCAAAACCATCAATGAAACGTTAGGAAGCCAGATTCAAAAACACATTAAAAGGATCATACACCACAACCAAATGGGATTTATTCCAGCGATGCAAGGAGGTTTCAATACCCACAAATCAATATGATATATCACACTAAGAAAAAGGATAAAAATCATATGAACATATTAATAGATGCATAAATAAATATTTGATAAAATTCAACACGCATTTTTGATAAAAACAAACTCTCTGCAAAATGGGTATAGAGGGAACATATCTCTACATAATGAAGTCCGTATATGGCAAAGTCACAACTAACATCATATTCAATCCCCATTTTTAATCTTTAGACCAATTCTGTTGCTTGATTTATTTCTATAACCATGTCTACTTTCTGAAATTTAGAACTCTTTCCTATGTTTTTCAATAAATACTATTGTAACATTTCCCTATCTCCAGTAAGTCTTCATTATAATTGATACTGTATATTTCTGACAAATTTGTTACTAAAACAAAAATCTGGTAATAACATTGTTACTTTTTAATGTGAATAGTAAAATTGACTAGTTTAATTTTGTCATTTGTGAAAATGACTTCAGTTAATACAAACCCTGTAGAAATCCATAATTCCTATAAACAGAGATGCTAAGTTAAAGCATCCTTGGATAGAAAAAAAATTCCAAACCTCCACTTACATAATCTAAATTTTGATAACCAATAGTCCTTATAAATTTGGATTTGCTGACAGAACAAAATCAATAAATAATTTTGATTAATAACTGATGAATATGAGGTTTATATTCTTTGACAAATTAATGCAATACACTTCTCCTTTTGGTGTTCTTTGACATTTTGCAAATTAAATGTAGCCTTAAATATGATCCTCTTCAGCACAGAAGTGGACAGAATCCTTTGTGACTACTTTTATTAACTTCTATCCAAACACCCAACTCATGATCTCATAAGACAACTGCTCATTTAACAGATGATTATTGTTATTATATTTAAGACCCATAGCTCTTTAAACTTTGTTTCATGGGATGATAAATAAGCACACATAGATAAAACTTCAGTCAGAAATTTTAAATGGTGGAATAATTGAGCTTGTTATGATATCCTTTCATTAAAATTGTGCAACCATTATTTTAGCCCAGCTTGAATTGTACTTGAAGTGCAAACCACTCTGTGATTCTGACACCCACCAATAAATACTATAAATACAAATAACAGTTATAAAAATAATAACTAATAATCATTATAACACAGTGTTTACTAAGTGCTAGATGCATTTCTGAGTGATTCATATGCATTAAGTAATTTAAATACTACCAAAACCCTATGAATTAGATACTATTATTAACCCCAACTGCAAATGTGGAAATTGAGAAGAACCTTCTTTAAGTATATTTACCAAGATCACAGAACTAGTAAATGGTGAGACTATGTCTTGAAACCAGACAATCTAGCTATAGACGCCATGATCTTAATCAGTATGCCATACCACCTTTAACTCAACTCTTAAGAGCATACTGCACTGAAGAAATTGTGCAAGACAACTAAGGGTGTTACGAAGCCTGCAACATGCCAGTTTTAAAAACTGAAATGTGGGGACTCCTGGGTGGCTCAGTGGGTTAAGCCTCTGCCTTCGGCTCAGGTCGTGGTCTCAGGGTCCTGGGATCGAGTCCCACATTGGACTTTCTGCCTCGCAGGGAGCCTGCTCCCCCCATCCCCCACCTGACTCTGCCTACTTGTGGTCTCTGTCTAATAAATTAAAAACAAACAAACAAACAAACAAACAATCAAAAACCTGAAATGTGGTTTAAAAGAGCCAGAATAGGGGCACCTGGGTGGCTCAGTGGGTTAAAGCCTCTGCCTTCAGCTCAGGTCATGATCCCAGGGTCCTGGGATCGAACCCCACATCAGGCTCTCTGCTCAGCAGGGAGCCTGCTTCCTCCTCTCCCTCTGCCTGCTTCTCTGCCTACTTGTGATCTCTGTCTGTCAAATAAATAAATAAAATCTTTAAAAAAAAATTAAAAAAAAAAATAAAAGAGCCAGAATATCTGGTCACATAAAGGATAAAATGTAATCTCTCTTTTCATTCATGCTGTTCTGGATCCATATAGAACTCTGTACATTCTACATATTCTGTATTTATAGTATGCTTTTACCTCTAAGAATCGTTCATGTTAAAAAAAAAAAATCCTTCATGTATAATGGCCAGTTTATATTAAAGTCTTTTTTGCTACTCCCATAGCAGAACTCTCTTATTTCTTGACCCCATAGGCCCTGGTTTTTGTACTCCTGTTTAGGGCTCTGGGCCCACTAGGTGCCAGACACCATGAAGATCAGGCTCCGCAAATGAAACTAGAAGTAGAAATAGCAAACAGAAACAGCAGCATAAGTAGTAGTAAGAACAATAAAAAGTTGATGCAAAAACATATTTGTCAGCCTGGCAGTTAATGATGGCAAATTGAACACATATATTTGCCTCCATTTCCTCCAAAATCTTTGCTAAAATAAAAGAAAAAAAAAAATCACCTTTCCAAAGAAGGGATGGTGATGGTGCTGATGGATAAATCCACAAAATTAAATGAATATAAAAAAAGGAGAAATAAGAATTTTTGAAACTTGGACATAGATAGATGAATGGTCACTGTCTTAGAAAACTCTAGAAAGAAAACCCTATGCTCTGTATGGGAAAAGCCAACAAGCCTATGTACAGTTCCAGGGTTTCATTAGCTGAACTTTGAAGTCCCCTTTCTTCTAATGTTCAATGTATTTTATTTGTATTTATTCCTAAAATTCTGACTATTCCAACCACCTTAGTTTAATTTTCTAACTCTAAGTGGAAAATTGTTAAAAGGTAAAGAAAACTTAAATTCCAAAAACTTTAAAATGTACTAATGAGAACTTAAAGTAAACTATCCATACTTAATTGTAAATTCTCTCCCTCTTTTTTAAAAAGTAGGGCACTTGTGATGAGATCCAGTTGTTATATGTAAGTAATAAATCATTAAATTCTACTCTTGCAACTACTACTACACTGTATGTTCACTAACTGGAATTTAAATAAAAACTTGGGGAAAAAAGGATTTTTGTTACTTCAAATATTTTATTAATTTCCTTTAGGCAGGTCACCAGTATCTTTCAAACTTTTTTTTTAAAGGTTTTATTTATTTGTTTGACAGAGATCACAAGTAGGCAGAGAGGCAGGCAGAGAGAGAGGGAGAGGGAAGCAGGCTCCCTGCTGAGCAGAGAGCCCGAAGTGGGACTAGGTCCCAGGACCCTGAGATCATGACCTGAGCAGAAGGCAGTGGTTTAACCCACTGAGCCACCCAGGCACCCTATCTTTCAAACTTTTAATGTAATCAAATTACATTGTCATTTGGTATAGGTACCTGTTGTTCCTAAAAACAATAATAACAAACTGATAATAATAACGATATAGTTAAATCAGTAACCCATATAGCAAAGTTCTCAAATACATAAATCAAAACATTGGCAAAGATTAAAGAAAAATTAGAAAAATTTACAATTACAGTTGGAGACTTAAACATTAATCTCTAAGTAATTGAGTAAGTAGCTTAAAAAATTGTAACTGAACAACACCATCAATTAAGACACCTTATGGATGTTTATACAATCAAGTAGCCAAAAACAGCAGAATACTACATTTTTCTCACATTTGAATACAGTACATACTGTATATGTATGTACTGATCATATGTATATGTACCTATGTACTGATCATATGCTAGGCCATAGAACAATATTAAGCGTATTTCAAAAGATCAAAGTCATTCAGAGCATGTTTACCCACCACAATGGTATTTAATTAGAAATCACAAGACATTTGGAACTTAAAAACCACACTGCTTACTGAGTAATCAAAGGGTTACTTGTGCTTTTTAAAAATTATAGTGAAAATAACGTGCATGGGTGGCTCAAAGTGTCTATTTTCAGTTCAGGTCTTGATCCCAGGGTCCTGGAATCGAGCCCCACATGGGGGTCCTTGCTCAGCAGGAGCCTGCTTCTCCCTTTCCCTCTGCCTGCTGCTCCCCTACTTGTGCTCTCTCTCTCTCTGTCAAGTAAATAAATAAAATCTTTTAAGAAAATAAAAATAATAGAGAAAATCACGAAGAATCTAGAATATTAATGATTAAGTGATACTAAAAACATAACTTATCAAAATTTATGCGCAGCAGCCAACGCAGTCTTTAGAGGGTCACTTTTTGTACCAGAATGTTCCCACAGTGCTCCAACATCTGACGACTGTTTCTTGTTCTCTGCTGGTACTGCCCTCTCTTCTATATTCTTCTTATATGTTGGTACGTTTCAAGCCTCTATCTTGATCTCTCTTTTTTTCTTTTTTCTTTTTTTTTTTAAGATTTTATTTATTTATTTGACAGAGAGAGATCACAAGTAGGCAGAGAGGCAGGCAGAGAGAGAGAGGAGGAAGCAGGCTCCCCGCTGAGCAGAGAGCGCGATGCGGGACTCAATCCCCGGACCCTGAGATCATGACCTGAGCCGAAGGCAGCGGCTTAACCCACTGAGCCACCCAGGCGCCCTCTCTTTTTTCTTATACTATGCAATCTCTAGAAGATCCTGTACATCTTGAATTACTAATGATTATTATTACTTTATTCACAGCACAACTACCTGAGCTTTAGACCCAACAGCCATTTATGTATCTCAATTATGATTGTTTGTAACTACCCAAACTAGATTTATAACTAAACTTGATTTTACCATCTCCTTCATATGATTTCTGTTCTTTTGTTACCTTTATCCATTAAAATCCTTTTTATGAAACTGAGAGTCAATTTTAATTGTTTTCCTTACATCCATTCATTCTCCTCATAAAATAATCTCCAGATTAAAGTCAGGGTGATAATTGTAAAAATGTAAATCGGATCATAATTCTTCCCTACTTCTGTTATCATCATGGTCCAAGCAAAAATAATTGATCATTTGTAGACATGTCTTGAGATTTTTTAAATTTAAAGACAAGACTTGAAGTATTTAAACAGAAATAAGCACTACACAATATTAAATGACAGAAGACAACAAAGAAAAGTTTATTTTGAAAGGCATTGTTATTCATGTGTGAATATTATAGAAATATTTAATGTAGTAATAGCCCAGGAGATATACTCTATGTCTTTTCAATTTTTTTGACAATTTAATACAGTCAACTAATACATAAATTATTTAGAAAATCAGAAAATCTTGTTATTAAAAAACAGCTTTGAATGAGTGTATAAAGGATTGGAAGAGTAAATGTGTGCTAAATATATATGTACATATATATTTATATGTATATATACATAGTGATATATAATGTGCTAAATATATATATATATATAAATACTATGTATAATACTATATATAAAATCCAAAGATCATTTAGATGAGAAATAAGATGCAAATAAAAATGCATATAAAACGTTTTGACAAAATATTCCAGGCTTGTATTAAAAGAAAAATGTGGGTGTGCCTGGGTGGCTCAGTGGGTTAAGCCACTGCCTTCGGCTCAGGTCATGATCTCAGGATCCTGGGATAGAGTCCCACATTGGGCTCTCTGCTCAGCAGGGAGCCTGCTTCCCTTCCTCTCTCTCTCTGCCTGCCTCTCTGCCTACTTGTGATCTCTCTGTCAAATAAATAAATAAATAAATCTTTAAAAAAAAAAAAAGAAAAATGTGTTGTGTGCACGGAGTTAGACCTCCGTGTAGCCTCTTCCCACAGACAGTGTCTAGCTGTCAGGTGTTTCGGGGTCTACCTTATCTGCAGAGAACAGCATGTCCAAAGGGCTCAGACTTCTTAGGGTGACTCATATCCCGCAGCTGGTGGAGGAGATGGTATCAGGATAGCCCTTTTGACACCACACAGAACATATTGGGATGGGTCAAATATGCTCCAGAGTTCTACATGGAATTGCCTGCGGTGTTTAAAGTTTGCATGGCAGTTTCTTTTCTCAGTCCAGCCCCCTACCTTCCCTTCCACAAGGGTGGATCCCTAAGAAACATCCTATGTGCTTAAGTCTCTATTAACATCCAATTGCAGAAAATCCGATCTACAAGGAAAGATTCCTCATGGTTATGAGGAGATGAAGGACTTTCACTTTTTATATAGTACTGATCTATTTTACAATGGGCATATTAATGCTTTTACTTTTCACATGTAATCTTATACAGGAATTAAATTACACATGTTATTTTATCATTCCTCAAAAGTTTGGAAATTATGAACTGAACTTGAAGCAGCAAAGAAAAATCTAGCCACTTAATTAAAATGACCAATTCCACTTGAAACTTTGAACAGAAAGAAGTCAAAATTGCAACTAAGAGGTATTTGAAAAATAACTATAATGAGCATGTTTTCTACAAAAAGTTATGACCATTCTCCCAAAAGTGTACCTCATAGCAGATTCATGAGCAAAAATACTTTTATTTTTAAAAAGCACAACTTGAAAATAATCAATTAAACATCCAATCCACAGAGTTAAGCAAAAAACTCTAGAAAGTAGGAAGGAGAAATCAATCATGGAAAAAAATTAAACTATCAAATCAGATAAAAGAAAAAAAATAATAATTATAAACATAATGTGCCCAACATGTAGATAAATAGTACGTGGATAAAAATCAGTAAGAAAAAAACAAATAGCAAAAATATTTATAAGCAAGTAATTTAGGCATGTAAAAAAGATTATTACTATATATGAAAATGATTTTAAACAATTAACTTATAACTACATGGTAATAAATATAGCAAGCTGTAAGGAATTAATGAAGTTGAGAAAATATAAATTATCAAAATTAATCTGAGAGAATGAGTACATAAATTGCCTTAGAAGAAATTGAAAAATACTGGAATTTGCAAATGATTACTCAGAAATTATACCAACTTTAAATGTTTTCATGAGTGATTTGTGACTGAATTTTAAAGAATAAATAAGCTATATGTCAGTTAGATCATACATATTACATAGCCCAGTGGAAAGGAGTTAATTAATTAATTTTAAGATGCTTTCATGGCCTTGATATAAAAAACTTGTTTAGGAAAAAAAAGGGGGGGGAATAACTGACAAGTACATTTATAACTATATGTTTATTGAGCATTCTAGTTTTTATGCTAAGGACTTTACATATATTATACCATTTAACACTCTCAACCATCTGAAAGAGTAGGTTATTTTATTATCTCCACATTACACAAAAAGTGCAAAGACTGAGCTGGTTTGGACCAGTTGCCTAAGGTTACAAGCTAAACTAAGAGGGCAATGGGATATGAATTCAGATTTTTCAAGGCTTAAACTATGAACCCCTGCAGTCTGACTCAAAATATCATAAATATGATATTAGAAAAATATCATCAGAGTGTCAAAAACTGATAAAATCACCAAATGTGCTATTTTCTAAAAAAGCAAAAATAATCCGACATTCTGATATCTGTGTATATGATTTTTCACATCAATAGTTCAAAAGGGAGAAAAATATTAACTTCTCAACGTATGCTAAGAAGGTTATCAGAAATATTTGAAATGTTTTTCTAATTATACAAAAATGCTACTATTCTATAAAGCTATGACTAGTCAAATTTGAGCTCTAGATACTAGATTTTTTTTAACCATGGGTTTTCTAGCACTTGGCAAAGAGCTTATTATTATTATTTGCTTACATCAGACATTTCCTATAATGATAAAACATAAGTGCAATTCTTATTAAAATTCGTCTTGATATTCCCATATTTGTTGTTTAATATCTAACAAATGTATCAAAGAAAATTAAAAGAGCTATAATAAGGGAAAGGATTATTATTATTTACAGATAATATAATTCTTATTGTAGCAAAGTAAATCATCTGAACAATTATTACACTGATTAAAAGAGTTCAATAAGATGATAGGTAAGAAAATAAATATTAAAAAATCAGGAGTTTCTTAATAAAAGTAATAACCATATAGAAATATAATGAAAATTTTTCTTTCACAGTGAAAATAAAATCTAAATATTCAAAATAATAATCATATGCAAGTTCTAGAGAAAGAAAACTATGAAATTTTAATGAGAAAAAAATATACATTTATCCATACAAATGGCACTAATCAATGGATGAGATACTGATGCTGGTCACTACCAACAGGGAATCAATGTGTGGGAAATGAGTCATGAAACATTTTATACACATACAGTAGAACTCAACAGATATCACACACAAGTGGAAGAAATATATGACTACCTATATTGTCAAGACCATTAAAAAAATTCTTCCTCAAGTTGGAAAAATAAATGAGTATATTGAACATGACCTTTGCTTTAGAAAACTCTCAGGCAGATATGCGAGGAAGAAAAGGAAACTTTTTGTTATACCATTTGTATTTGTTGATGAGGTAAAAAGACACCAGTGATTTTCCTTTAATCTATTCATTAAAGTCTTTGCACATGTTAATTCTCCCAGAATAAAATAAGAATTCAAATGGCACTCTTCCATACCACACTGCCTCATTTGATACTTGAAACCTGTTCTTAGAAGATTTAACTGCAGTTTGTTTTTCTTCAAATGTAATTTTGAAGTAAGTTTCTTAAAAAAAAAAAAAAAAAAGACAAATTATTACCAGGGGTGGGGGTGAGGGGGAATAAAACTTCAAAACTTCATTTTGATTTTCTTTCTTGGTTTAGAAGTTTTTTTTAACATCTTTTTTGTTTTTTTTTTCTCTTAAGCAAGACATAGTGCTAAATTCAGGTCATTCCCTATGTAAGGCTCTGTACTAGGAGCAGGGCAATATTCTTAATCTTTTCTTCTGAATTCCTATGAAAAAACATAGGAATTCACAAATACTCAATAATTTAATAAGCATTTCTTAAGCCAATGTATTTAGAAGAAAGGAATAATTTGTTTGATTATATTATGAAGAAAAATAAGTGAAGCTTTGTAAAGGGATGAAAGAAGGCTGCTCAGGGGTGGGATGTTATTTATAGGGCATTATCAGGGAAGGATTCGGAGGCCACTGACAACTAAGCAGACATGGAGGACTTGTGAGTATGAACCATTCATTTCTAGGGAACAATCACCATAGGCTGAGAGAAAAGCATTCACAGAGGACCAGGGCAAGGTACCTATCTGAGTCCCGGGACAGAAAGGCAGCATACCTGATAGGAGATAAGGTGAAGGCTAGACAGGGATCATTTATGGGGAACTTTGTGGGCCATTGAAAGACTTGTAGTTTTACTCGGAGAGACATAAGAAGTCATTGGATGGCTTTAAGCAAAAACAGTGATATTCTCTCACTTTTTGTGAGGATCACCTGTTTTTGTGTTGTGACTCAACCTTAAAGGAACAAGGGTACAAGTAAAGAAGTTAGTTAGGAGGCTATTTTAAAGAATTTAGGCAAGATTCCATGATGGCCTGGGCAAGAATGTCAGTAGTGGAGATAAATGGAACTGTTGCATTTATTTTGAAGAGCTCACAGTGTAACGTGCTCTTGCTCAAAACCTGAACTGGCTTCTCGTCATACCATGGTCGGCAAGTTCCTTCTGGGTTGGCGCCTGCCTCCCTCTCCCACCGATTTCCTGTTAGTTTTTTCATGAATGGCCTCTTGTACATCAAATCTATTCACAAATGTGATACCTCAAAGAAGTCTTCCCAGAATACCCATCTTAAATATACCTGCATCATCTCACTCTCTTCTTACCCTGATCCTTGTAACTCCATAGCCTTTATTAATATCCATCTTTATAGTACTTATTTTCCCTCTCCACTTTTAAAACATAAACATAGGAAATATATTTTGAAATAGAGAAAAATTCATACAAGCTTCGCATGAAATTTGCTACTGATGTTAATTATGTGACATTGCCAGGAAAAAAAAATCTAAAATCTTAGAAACAGTAAGTGAATTTTATAGTCATTTACAATTTCTTAAAAAAAAGATATCTATATCTTGCTCATTATGCTGCTTTTCCATGGATTCAATAATTACATTTAATCATAAATATAAGAAAAATTACTAAACCTACATGTTGTATCTGCCCTCATATTTATAATTTCATCGTGTCAAAAAAATTTCTATTAAAAAACAGAGGTACATAATTATGAGATCCATTACATCAGTGATGCAATACTGTAAATGTCTTTTTATTACTGAGTATGCTCCTGCATTCTTAAATTAATTTAAGAAGTTTACTGAAGACCTTGGGGCTCAGTTGGTTAGCAGTAGGCCTTCAGCTCAGGTCATGATCCTGGGTCCTGGAGCCCCCACAGGGCTTCCTTCTCAGTGGGAGTCTCCTTGTCTCTCTCCCTTAGCACTCCCCCACCCCCATGGGGACTCTCTCCCACTCTCTCTCTGTCTTTCAAATAAATAAATAAACTCTTAGGGGAAAAAAAAGTTTACTGTGTACAAAGTGACAGAATTCAATTAGACATTACTCTTGCCCTCAGAAAGCTTTTAGTCTAATAGAGGGTAACATATTGCTATCAATTTCAGAATCAAGGCCCTAACAATATTGAGACTTTTCATTTATAACCATAATGTTTCTTCCTTCATTTCATGTTCTTTAATTATTTAAATCAATGTTTTAGCATACAGATCTTGCACATGGATTTTAGATCTATTTCTAAGTGTTTCACAGTTTTGGTATTATTTTAAATGGTACTTTTTCTAATTTTCCTTGAATTTTCCACTTCTTGCTGTTCATATATTGTAATGCAATTGACTTTTATACATTGTCATTGTATCTTATGACCTTGTTTAACTCACTTATTAATTACATTAAATTTTTTGTAGATTCTCTGAAATTTTCTAGAGAGACAATCCTATCAATCTAAAAATTAAGATAGTTTTATTTCTTGCTTTCCAATAGATATGATTTACATTTGTTTTTCTTGTCTATTGCATTTTTAGAATCCCCAGTATAATGTTGAATAGGAGTGGTAAGAAAAGATATCCTCTCTTTATTCCATCTCTTTGGGGGGAAAAAAAAAAACCAGTATTTGAACCATCAAAAATAATGTTAACTCTAATTGTTTTGTAGATGTACTTTGTATAGATAAGGATTTTCCCTTATATGCTTTGGATATTGTGACTTATAATTAATTGGTTTATGGATATTGAACCAGCCTTGGATTTTCAGGATGAACCCCACTTATCATGAAGTATTTTTTCCTTTTATATATTATTGGATTCATTTACTAGTATATATTTTTTTAAAGATTTTATTTATTTATTTGACAGAGAGAGATCACAAGTAGGCAGAGAGGCAGAGAGAGAGAGGAGGAAGCAGGCTCCCTGCTGAGCAGAGAGCCCGATATGGGACTCGATCCCAGGATCCTGAGATCATGACCTGAGCCGAAGGCAGCGGCTTAACCCACTGAGTCACCCAGGCACCCCCATTTACTAGTATATTATCAACGGTCTTTGTATGTATGTTCTTAAGAAATATTGGTCTGCAATTTCTTCTTGTCTTTTCCTTGGTTTTGATGGCAAAATGATGCTGACCTCATAAAATGAATAGTAAATATTCACTTGTTTTCTATTTTTCGAGAGATTGGAATTATTTCTTCCTTAAATGTTTGGTGGACATTAATAGTCAAGGAATGTTGTTCTGTTGTTTTCTTTGTTAGAAGCCTTTCCCCTACAAATTCAGATCTACAAATAACAGAACAGTTCAGGTTATGTATTTCTTCTAAAGTTAAGTTTTGATTGAGACTTTTATCCATTTCCTTAAAATTCTTGAATTTATAAGCTTAAAGTTGCTCATAATATTCCCTTATTATCCTTCTATTGTCAGATCTGTAAGGATGTCTCAATTAAATTGCCAGTACAGGTAATTTTGACACATTTTCTCTGTCACTTGTTCTCTGTCAGTCTCTGTGCTTAGTCAATGTTAACTAGAAATGTATCAATTTTATTGAATGTTTCAAAGAATCAGCTTTTGATTGTATATTCTTTGTTGAATTTTTTTTAAATGTATTGATATATAATCCTATCTTAATTATTTCCTTTCTTTTGTTTGCTTTGTATTTAATATTTGTTTTTAATTTCTTAAGGTAGAATGTTAGAAATATAATTTGAAATCTTCCATAATTCATAATATGATTTTCATTTTTATTTATACTAATTATATAATAGTGATTATATAATAATTATATTTTACAATATTTATATGTATCATAGTTGTAATATTTAATTGATTTTCCTTCAAAGCACTGCCTTAGCTGCCTCCCTTAAATTTTGAAATGCATTTTTTAATGCATTTTAATTTCATTCAATTAAAAATGTTTCTACTTTCCCCGATGACTTGCTCTCTGACTCACTTTTTTTTTTACTAAATAAATATGTTGTTGCTTAATTTCCAAATAATTTAGGGTTTTCCCAATATCTTTCTCTTAGTGATTTCTACTGAAGCTCCATCCCCCCCTTTTTTTTAAAGATTTATTTATTTATTTATTTATTTATTTATTTGACAGAATGAGAGAGAGGGAGAACATAAGAGGAGAGAGGGTCAGGGGAGAAGCAGATACCGCGCTGAGCAGGGATCCTGATGTGGGACTCGATCCTGGGACTCCAGGATCATGACCCGAGCTGAAGGCAGTCGCTTAACCAACTGAGCCACCCAAGTGCCCAAGCTCCCCCCCTTTTTTAAAAACTTCTTTATAAAAAAAAAATATTTATTTATTTGACAAACAGAGGTCACAAGGTAGGCAGAGAGGCAGGCAAAGAGAGAGGAAGGGAAGCAGGCTTCCTGCTGAACAGAGAGCCTGATGCAGGGGTTGATCCCAGGACCCAGGATCATGACCTGAGCTGAAGGCAGAGGCTTTAACCCACTGAGCCACCCAGGCGCCCCATTTTTTTCAACTTTTTTTTTTTTTATACTTTCCCCCCCCCCCAACTTTTTTTTGAGAGGGAGAAGAAGAGAAGGGGGAAGGAGCAGAGGGAGAGAATCTTAAGCAGGTTCCACAACCAGCACAGGGCCCAAGGTGAGACTCGATCATGACCTGAGCTAAAATCAAGAGTCAGACGCTTAACTCACTAAACCACCCAGGCAACCCAATACTTTAACTTCTCTTTCATTAAAAAATAGATTCTCTATGATTTCCATATATGACTTCATATCAATATGATTTCTTTGAAGTTTATTTTATTGCTTAATATGCAATTAAGCAATTTGATGAATATTTTACATGCTCCTTAAAAGAACATGTATCCAGCTATTTCTCTATAATCAATTAGGCCAATTTGATTTATATTGGGTTTTTTTTTGGGGGGGTCTTTATGTCTTTTCTGATTTTCTACGTACCTTTACTATTTATTATTGAGAGAAAAGTACTGATATCTCCAATCATAATTTTGGAATTCTCTCTAGAATTTGCCCTTCATTTCTATAAATTTTTGCTTTTGTGTTTTGATGTTTTGTCAAGCAATGCATTCACTCTTAGGATTGCTATGCCTCCTTTGTGATTTCACCTCTTTGGTCTTCATAGAGTATCCCTTTTATCCCAGATAAGTCGTCTATTTTGGAGTACACATCATCTATTCTTAGTCACTACAAGGTTTTTTTTAAATAAATGTTTATATAATTAATCTTTTATTGTCCTTTTATTTTTAACCTGTCTGTATTTCTGTATTTAAAATATATTTCTTTTTTTTTTTCAAAGGTTTTATTTATTTATTCGACAGAGAGAGAGAGAGAGAGAGATCACAAGTAGGCGGGGGGGGGGTGTAGGCTCCCAGCTGTGCAGAGAGGCAAATGTGGGGCTCCATCCCAGGACCCTGAGATAATGACCTGAGCCGAAGGCAGAGGCTTAACCCACTGAGCCACCCAGAAGCCCCTAAAATATACTTCTTGAACATAGCATATTTTTATATCTTCCTCTACTCTTTATCTAAAAATCTAACAATCTATTTCTTGTAATCTCTTTGTTTAGATAATTTGCATCTAATTTGCTCTAATGGTTGGATTTAAAAATCTATCAACTTCCGGGCGCCTGGGTGGCTCAGTGGGTTAAGCCGCTGCCTTCGGCTCAGGTCATGATCTCAGGGTCCTGGGATCGAGTCCCGCATCGGGCTCTCTGCTCAGCAGGGAGCCTGCTTCCTCCCCTCTCTCTCTCTGCCTGCCTCTCTGCCTACTCGTGATCTGTCTGTCAAATAAATAAATAAAATCTTTAAAATCAGTGTTCTTTAAAAAAAATAAATAAATAAATAAAATAAATAAAAATCTATCAACTTCCTAGGGTTTTTCTTTTTCTGTTTAGTTATTTTCTTTCTTTTTAGACCAGTTTTAATGTACTTGAGTATTTTTTACAATTCTTTATAAAGTGTAATACATTCTTAGTATATTTACAATAGACCACCTCTTTTCTTTTAGATAAATAAGCAAATAAGGTAAAATACCTTAATTCTCCTAATCCCAGGAAATTGTGTCTTTGTGTGGATCCATGTTTCTGTATGGCATTGTAGTCCTTATGTCTAAAAAGCTTCCTTTAAAATTTTTTGTAATGCAATATACATTTCCTCACTTGGAGAAATCAGCAATATGAAGAAATTTACATTATTAAGGGGATCTGTACCAGGAAGAGAACTACTTCCAGAGATAAGTTTTACCTAAAAAATTATGTGCATAACAGACAACTCTGGTTTACCAAACATTTCCTTGTTTCACCTTCCAGTAAATTTAGTACCACAACCACAGAAGGCCCAACCCCCTATCTCTTCCTTGGTTCAGAACCGTATAGACATCTGAAAGAGTGTGGGTGCCTTTTGAGTCTCATGCTTTTGTGGAGCTCCCATATGTACATAATTAAAATAGGTTGTTTTCTCCTGAGAATCTGTCTTTTGTCAATTTAATTCTTAGACCAGCCACAAATCCTCATTCATCCTTCTCTCCTATAGCCATGTGCTTAAAGTATGGACTGTTTTCTGGGGTATTTTTCTCAGTATCTCTCCCCTCAGTGGGAACTCTGGGACCTGCTCCGCATAATTGCATCTCAGAGAGGGTCTGTCTCCAGGGTCTTGCCCCTCTATGAGAAGACAGATTTCGCTTGTAACCCAGTGAGCTCTATGGAACCCCCTGCATGCAACGGGCAGGAGATCTCTGTTGGCCTGATTCAGTACCTGTTTTAGGCAGACCCATGCCACAGTGGCACAGAGACAGAAGACCCTTGATAGCTTCTACTCAGGACAGTTTCATTCTGCTTTTTCAAGAAAAATGGATTTTTTAAATTTTACCTTTCCGAAGACACTGCAGGTCTTCTACTCTGTGGTGGTGCTGACCAGCTTTGCTGCTAGATCCTCAGCAGCATAATGTCTTTGTTCTTTAGAGGAAAGAGGACTGAGAGGGACGTAGTGCTTTTCCCTGTAGGATCAGCCTTTCCTCTCCTACAGACTTGAAATCCTTTTTTCTCTCTCTCTTTTTTTTTTTTTTTTTAAGATTTTATATATTTATTTGACAGAGTGAGAGAGCCCGAGCATAAGAAGGGGGAGCAGAAGGCAGAGGGAGAGAGAGACGCATACTCACTGCTGAGCCTGGAGCCTGATGTGGGGTTCTGGGTTCAATCCCAGGACTCTGGGACCATGACCTGAGCTGAAGGCCCATAGTTAAGGACTTAGCCACCCAGGTGCCCACACGTGAAATTCTTAAGATAGTTTTTCCAGCCGTAATCTTTCTCCTGTGCATCCTGGAAGGTCATTAGAGAAGAGCCCACCCATAAATGTGAACTCTGCTTGTGTCTGCAGCTCCCAGGGATTCTGTAACTTCTAACCTCATGCTCTCCCGCATTCATCCTTTATCCGTTCATTAGAAATTTTAGGTGAATTCTTCTTCCTATTTAAAACAAAGCCTCATCTGATTCTTGCTCTGGTAGGTAGTCACTGTTCTTGTCCCACCTCTCTGTGAAGGTATCTCCCTTTTGAGAGATTTCAGACAATGTCGTTGCCTTGAGACCTCAGCTTTCTAGTAGGTTCAACGAAAGTTGTGATTTTTAAAGATTAACTGCCTCTTTCTTTTCATTGAGTGAGAACTATATTCTCTGGCTTTTTCTACCTGAGACAGAAACCAGAACTAGTTTGTTGTTAGCCATGACATACTTTTTACATTAACCGATTCATTTGTTGACTTCTTTCTCTTTTATTGTTTTTTGGATTTTGTTTTTTTCTCTTAGTTTTAATTTCCTTCTGTCTGAAGTGTATCTTAGTATTTTAATTTTGTATCAATTATATGTCACTGATAAAATCTCTCAGTATTCATTTGCATGACATTGTCAGTTGACAGTTTAGGTATAGAGATCAAAGTTGAGAGCTGTTCTCACTGGTCATCTTAATGGTACTCTTTCACTGACCCTTGATGGTTGTTGCTGCAAGAGGACATTCATCATGATCCAAATTATTATTTGCTTTTAGGTAGTTTATCTTTTCTTCCTGTTTTTCGTTGTCCTTAAAATTAGAAAATCTATTGCAAAAATCTACGGGTTTTTTTGGTTTGTTTGTTTGCTTGTGGGTTATATTTAACTTGTGCATCTCAGAGCTCAGTGAGCTTTCAGAACCTGAGAACTCATCTTATTTGCTTGTTTGTTTGCTTATTTGTTTGCTTGTTTGTTTCTATATTGGAAAATTCTCAGCCACTATTTTTTTCAATGTGTCTTCCTCCCAATTTCCCATTGTCTCTTTTTATGTCTGAAGACATATATGGTGGATTTTTTCATTCTACTTTTCATGCTCTTAATCTGTCATGTTTTCTATCATTTTTGTCTGAATTCTAATTTGTGTCCTCAAATCTGTTACACAATTCACTTGTTTTCTCTGAATCCAGATCTATCTTAATCTATCAGTTGGATACATTTTAATCCCTCTATGGGGTTCTTTACTTGAGTACACTGGTAGTATTTCTTCAATTCTAACATGCTTTTTTTTTTTTTCATATTTAACACCTCTGAAATTGTGATATATTTCCTACCTAATTACATATTAAAATTACTATCACCAAATATGTGTTGTTATTAAGTGGTCATTGTCTATGTATCGTACATATATAATTAAAAACATTCGTCTCAAAACTTGCAGAATGTTTGTTAGTCCATTTATTTAAAAAAATCTTCATGTAGATTTTGGATTTAAAAATGCAAATATATTGCTCTTAGTTAATGTCAAATAACTGGCCATACCTCAAATCTTCCTCCTATCTTTCTCATAGTTATATATGTTACCTCTAAATGGTACTTCAGCTGGCCAAACAGATCATATTTTATTTTTTAAAAAACTCAGGTTTCTAATATAAACAAAAATAAAATGATAATATAATTTTCTGTAATTTATCATTTAGTTAAAAGTAAAAAATTCAACCAGTATTTATTGAGAAGCTGCTATGTGCATGTCAATAGGTATATGTGATACTGGTTAAGAAAAAAGCATTTAATTCAGACACACTTGTATTCAAATTTGGGCTGTACCATTTAATAGCTGTGGGACAAGAAGTAAGTCACTAAATCTCTCTGTGCCAAAGAATGCCAGCTGATTATCACGTCTATTTTTCTAGCCTTTCCTAATGATGCGAACCTGATTTTGAGATCAACACATTGCTACTCAGATTAAAGTCTATGTTATCCAGCCTACATTATAGTTATATAAGTCCATATGGATAGGTTCTGGCTTGTATAATTTAAGGAGAGATGTTGTGTGGTACTTACTTGAAGGCTCCTTAGTAAGATGAAGTGAATCTCTTTTTCCTTCACTTTTTCTGCTGGTTGAAATATCAGTGTAATAATGGCTGGAACTCTGGTATCTTTGACCATATGGTAATCTGCTGAGTAAGGCAAGGGAAAAAGAGAATTCTGACTTCCTGATGACACTTTGGAATCACCGTGGCCGCTTGGGTCTTTTTTTTATCCGAGAAATAATTTTGTTAAGGCACTGATATGTTTTCTTTTTTTTTTTTTTTTTCCTATTATATGCTGTTGAGCTCATCTTAGCTGAATCATCTTTTAACTTTTCATCTTCTCATGTGTAACATTTGGATAATTATAGTAACTATTTCATTAGGTTGTCTGTTGTAAAGAATACATAAGATAATGTATTAAATTGTGAAACCCAGTTCATGGCAAATAGAAATTGTTTTAAAAATGTTACCTATTTTTATGGGTTGTAGAACAATTGGTAAGGTGGTTTCTTCCTTTGAGAACCTCACACATCATGAAACCTATTTCTTCTCCTTTTAATCTTCTACAATCTATGCAGCCAATAATAAAGTGATTTGCAAATAATTTAAATATACAACATTTATCAAACTGGCTAAAGAATATGTGCTAGTCCTTTTTAAAGCATTTTACTAAATACATTATTTGGTTCAAAAGAAAATTGTTATTTCTTGTATATGATGCATGTCATCTATGATTATAGTACAAAATCAATCCTTCCATGTATAAATAAAATCCACTCAGATATTTGCAGAAGGAACTAAGAGAATTTTGACTTTTTTTTTTTAAAGATTTTATTTATTTGTTTGACAGAGAGAGAGATCATAAGTAGGCAGAGAGGCAGGCAGAGAGAGGGAAGCAGGCTCCCTGCTGAGCAGAGAGCCCGATATGGGGCTTGATCCCAGGACCCTGAAATCATGAACCAAAAGTAGAGGCTTAATCCACTGAGCCACCCAGGCAGCCCTTGACTTTTTTTTTTTAACTGTGTGTACTGTACAGTGATTTAGGCAAAGATTTTAATATTATATATGTCCAATGTTTTGAAATAAAGTGTGGTTCTTTAATACCTCTTACAAAATTGTTCCATTTACAGTGGATCTGTCATTAATTTTGTACAAAATATTCCTGGAAGATCAACCATTCTTTACATTGAGTGAAAAATGTATAAACACAGGGAATTTTATTTTAGCCTACTGGAAGACAATTAATGAAATTTTACATTCCTTCTCGTTTACCTGGATCCAAACTTACTGAGAACCCTGGAATTATACTTAGATCACATATTCTTTGGACCAAGAGAAGATATTTGGATGTCAAGCATGAGTTGCATTGACTATGCCCCTTGTATTAGAAGGCAGGGTAAACAGTAAAGAGAATCCAGAAATCTTTTCTCTGAATCCATATCACAGATAAGGTGTCTTCTGAATTAGTCTGATTTTCAGTGGGTGTTGAATCACAGAAGCTTCTGCAGCAGACACATAAAGAGACCTAATTTTGTTGAGGACAGAGTACACATGTTGTGTTATGGAAGCTATCTTATCACAGCTCTTGCATATGTACAGGGCAATTCTGCAATGCCTTTGATAAGTACTATTTCTTATTTTACTAAAAAATAGTAAGTAGTGACATAAAACCCATATAATTTGCTGGCTTGTAAATTAAGGCTTCAGATAAACCATTCTTTCTTTTGTTTTATTCCCTATACCTGCAGGGCAATCCCAATGTCAAACTATTGTCCATTGAGAGACTATTTCATACTCTGGCTCCCCCAAATAATACCCGTCGAACATGTTATATTTTTTTCTGCACCTTAGATATGATCTTTAACCTATTTTTTCTCTTTATTGCATGATTCATGAGTGAGGTGTATAAAAATCTTAAGAAGCATGTTTTGGTCAATGAGACGTATATTTTTAAACCCCCCCCCAAAATATTGAAAATAATGTTTTACTAACTCAGAAAATGAAAGTGTTAATTATCCTGTGTTGGAACAGCACTTAGCTTAATACTGATGTAAAGGCAGATACCATATTTATCTTAAACTACCCCAGAGCAAAGAACCTGTGAAGACGACAGTTACCTTTGGAACCATATTTATCATGTAAATAGCTCAGGAAAGGATACTGCCAGTTACATCTTTAAAATACAAAAATGCATGCATTTCACTATTTTGTAAATGCCAGAGAGAGGCAGCATCCGTTAGAGTTAACGGTGCGGCACTTTTGTGTTCAGTAGCATGAATCATTAATCATGAGACAGGCCATATTCTTGTACTGCTTCTGCTTTCATTACTTGGCCTAATTAAACAGTTCTCTGAACTGGAATCTCAGATTCCTCTGTTACAGATTATCATTAATTATGGTGAAAGTGCTCAGAGATGTTGGACTCAATTATATTCTACTCAACTCTGGCATCGTGTGATTCATTGCGCAGCCTGCTCTGCAGATGTACTTTTCTTATCTCGCACTCCCACTTTTGTAAATTGGGCTCTGGCAGCCAACAAACTAAGAGTTATGTGCTGCGTTTTCATTAAAAACATGTTGGAGAAGCAGAGACCAATTAAGGATTCTGTATTTTATAAGGAGTGATGAGATGAACAGTGGATTCTGGGAGAATTAGCTCAGTGAAGAAGCAATCTCAATCCCATTGTATTGCTAAATTTGGTTACCTGTTTTCTGTTTGGGATTCAACTGGTTATGTCGCTGGCTTGAAACTTTTTTTTTCCCCCAATAATTTAAAATACATCAATTTAATGTTAGTCAAGAGGAAGAAACTCAAAATTTTGTTTGGTGCTGTGTGAGCTACTAGAAAACATGCCCAGTGACCTATGCCAGCACATTATACCTCCAAAGATACTAATTTCATCAATTTTGACAGTGATATTTCATGCTATCCAATGAAACTTGTTCTATGGCACTCAGTCTAGGCAGGCTGGTGTGATATGTGGCATAGACAGAGCCAGAATATCAGGATTTGCAAGCTTTTGGTCGTATTTGAGGTATGTGTTTGGAGGAAGAGGAGTGTATGATTTGACATATGGCACATGCAAATCAAATTATCCAAAACTAGTTCTGTTGCATTTAGAATTTATTTCAGGAGTCTCTCTCTCTCTTTTTTTTTTTTTTCTTTCCTTCCTTTCCTCTTAGGAAAATGAAAAGATTTTCCTCTTGTTTTGAATATTATGGAAATTGTGTGCATTTAAAAAAATGTGTTTTCATAATTAAAAAGAAAAAGCAAAGCTTATAATAGCATGATTTCTCTAGTTTTCTCATTGGCTACAAAACTACACACAAAAGCCAAATGTTTAAAATCAATGGCATTAAAACATTTCATGGAAAGACAATGTGTTTGTCTAATTTGAATTTGAAAACTACAAAAAAAAAAGGATAAGTTTTATTTGTAAGTTATCCATTAAGAAGTTAGATGGGTTTTGATAGCTCACGGATCATAAGGTGAGATTTATAGAAATTAAACTACAGTGAAAAAGTAAGCAAACACATTTGGGAAGAGTCTGAGAAAGATATCCAGTTTTCTTTTCCTACCATGAATTTTAAATTATAATAGAAATGATCTGCTTTTAAAACAGCTGTTCTTGAAGTGAAATCCACTGCCATTCAATCTACTTCTGCTGTCTTTTTTTTTAAACACAACAAATTATCAAGGTTTTTACCTGGAAATATTTATTTAATTAAAAATGAGTCTTGGCACCGATTTGGATAATATGGAAAGTTTGTTATTATTGATAAAAAAGAGAGAATTAATTATATAGTTAAATAGGAGGATTTTTTAAAAAACTGTATCATGGCAAGGGATGATTTCACAATATCAACCCTGGAGGAAAGTCAGCTTTCAGAGCTCTTCTTATAAACCAATCATTTATTTCATTGCATCAGCAAATGAACTAAAGCCAATGCTTCCTACTTGGTAAACATATTATTTTTATTAATATGTGAGAAAACTCTATAAACATGAATTGTCCAAAGTAAATATGAGGTGAAGGATGCTCTCTTCCTCTATCTGATTCCATTTGAAAAGTGTGGTACTAAATCGCAGAGTTAAAACTGCTGTTTTCCCCCTTTGTTTCTCATGTGAGAGGTTAACAAAAACAACACACAAGTAACTCTTATTACAAAGCCTATTCTCAAGGGTGAAAGATGGACAGCGGTGTCCTGGTTCAAGTTCAATCACCTAGTCACATGTCTTCTCATTATTGCTAGTTTTCTGTTTTCACAAATATCACCTTTTTCTATTCAACATTAAAAATTATTCTCCCTTCATCTTAAAACCACTGTCTTATATTTTAGAATATGTACTGGATCTATTCACCCACAAGAGCAGCTCCAAAAATAAAGGAAGGGTATATCCTTTCTCCGATTTTCATTTTTTCTGAAAGTCTCTATTTTTATATTTTCTAAATGAGATTTAATTTTTATGATTTCCATTGATTATATGTTCATTTCTCCTGAATGCAGGTCAGGAAGAAAATAGAATTAAAACAATGTGGGGGAAAAAAAAAGTTCTAGATGTAAGCCTTTTGGCTTAACAGTTTGTAGGTTTTCATATCCTGCAGTAGTTTCAGGTTTTAATATATATGAAAATCAGTGGTCTTGTATCTATGCATATGTGTCATCTATAATATAATTTTGACAGATGGTGAGCTGGATAAATCTAGTCCCTGACTATCAAAAACCTTGGCTTGACTTGCACTCTACCAAAACTTGTTTAAAAAGGCATTCACATGTATTTATTTTTTAAATAAAGATGCATTTTTTGGACTGCCCTTATTTCTCATTGAGATGCCGGCGTCCCCATCTTTGACGGTCCCATATCCACATTTTACCTGAGCTGTTATGATTTTTTTTATAGGATTATTCTATGCATAAGGCTGATGACAATGCTATTCTACATCTCTTCCTTATTAAAAATAAATATGTTACCTTGCCCTGTTTGCACCATCTAAAATTCTGACAACAATATCTTAGTTAGAAAAACACAAACCTAGAAACCAGGAAGCAGTTTCTCCCACCAGCCGCTCCAGACAGACTGCTCATTGAAAATGTAATACACTGCTGCCGTGTCACAGGTCAGCTGGCAAATGGCAATCTGAATTTTAAAAGGAATATGAATAAAATTCTGTTTTATTTTGAAAATGAACTTTCTGCCCTCCATCATGAATCCAATATATGTCTTAATCTTCTATGCTCTTGAAGCCTGCGGCTCCTGGCTGAGTCCTTTGACTTCTGAACCTAATAAGGAAATAGGTTGTTTTCTCATCCTCGTCTCATTTTTAGAAGGGCTGAAACAAACAGTCCCCTATTTCAAATGTAATTGACAAAGCATAAAAACATGTATGTTATATAATTTTAGGTTTACAACCAAGCTCGGCACTGGGATGTTTTATTTTTAAATTTGATTAAGATGTTATACCTTTGGAAATGTGCTGTCAAGATTCAAAATCAAAATTTCCAAGTGTACGATTACATGTTTACCTTAGAATGGTACATGTGAGGCTGATAAAGGATAGAACAGATAACGGTACACTTCAATTGGGAACATTTTCATTTAACCTGAACATGATTTGTAGCCATAGAGAGAGATGTATAGGCAGAATTTTAAAAATATATTTATGGCTGTTGTGGCTGTTTAAAAATCAATGAGGTGTATGCTGTGTCTGTAGCTACATTTGTTTTTTGTTTTTGTTTTTTTTTTTTTCCTAAATTGAAGTTACTTCATCATTATGCTCATATCTTTCTAAATTGAATGTTTCCACATTCATTTAAATTCATGACTTCTAATTAGAAAATAAAATGCTCTTCTTTTCAGAAAAAATAATATTTTGTGTTTTGAGTGTGTTTGTGCTCTTATTTAAAAATCTTAAGAGTGATATATTGCTAGTCCTTAATTACTCTTGTTCTTTTTTTTTTAATAAAATAATTATGTGAACTACTTTTTTTAAAATGGTAGAATTGTGAAAATACTGAAAATGAGTGGAGTTGGCATGCTATGCTGCTATCGTATCTCATAATTGTGTTTGTGTAGCATCATCACAATCTAACTAATCATTATAAGGAAATAAATGCTGACATTTCATTGAGTGTGTGTGCAGGTTGAGTGAGAGAGAGAGGCACACATGCACACTTGAGCAGAGTTATCTTAATAGTTGGATTATTTTTAAACCCAAAATTTGTCTCTTACTGTTTTTCAGAATATAGCTATATTTTAAATTTCTTTGGGTATTTTATGGTCATTCTAAGCTTATAGCAATTAACCTATTTACCGTGACACATTGATTATTAAATATTGTAAAGACAGAGAACCTTTTAAACTTGAAACAACTATAGTAAGTCCCCACTCCTTTTCCTGATATTCTAATAATACAAAGGTTCAAATAAAACATAAGCCAAGATAGACTCAATAGAATTACTTATGATTCAACAAATAATTATTGAATATCCAATACAATCCAAAAATTGAATTAATATAAGTATACAAAAATGAATATAGCATGCTCTAGAAAGAAAAAGATGGATCTTTTATTTGGGGCAACCAGACAAATAATATGGTAACTGCCATCAAGTGAGATAAGTAAAATAAAAGAGGTAGGTAAAGTTGAGTTAGAACACAGAACAGGGAAGATAACCTGGCATAGGGAGAGAAGAGCCTAAGGAAAGTGTTGTGGGAAAAGTGAAGCCTAAGGGTATTCTTAAGGGAAGATATGGAATAGGTTACATGAACTGAAGATTGGATTATTTTCTGATAGGGCGAGTTGATACATGAGCATGAAATTTTCAGAGGTGTAAGGGAAGGGATTTATAGGTATGATGGGTAATTGAAAATATAAACTATAAATTCCACATTGTGCATTATTCCTTAACATCCATTGTACTGTTTCCCCATTGTATATCAGCCACTTAGTTTGGAAGAAATAAGTTCCATGTCCAGGGATACATGTTGCATAGAATAAGCCAATCAAGACAGTTGCATTTCTATAGACAGTTATTTTTTCAGAAACTTAGGTTTATATGAATCTTCTTATAATGATGCATTTATAGACATCTTATTTTAAGTATGAATACAAGAATTGGTTGACACAATTATACTAGAGGATAGTGGTTTTATTTCATGGCCATGAGAATAGTGAACTCTTTCTTCCATCAGTATGAAGGCAGTAAGGATGTTAGAACTGTAGACAGCATGTCCACATTCCAGATAAGAAGGGCAAGAGCAAAGAGGTACACATGCCAGCCGAATCAGCCCCCAATAACCAGAAACCATACCCACTGAATTGCGTTTCTATCTCAGTGGCCAGAACTGTGTCCAATGTCTGCATCTAGCTTCAAAATAAGTAGGATGTGTACCAAAATAAATTGAAATTTGGTTAGTAGAGAAGAGGAGAATGGATATTTTGTAGCATACTGTGTCTAATATACGGTCACTGACTTCAAAGTATTTATAGTCTACTATGGAGATAGACATATAAAATACAGTGTACTTAAAATTCTACTTTAATAAATATGTCAACAGCATATTGCTAAGGAGAGAATTGTCCTTACATGATGGGTTTTTCCTTGTAGAAATTAATACTTCGCATTTTTTTATATAGAAGTTCAAAGCAGTTTTTACTTCTAATACCCCACAAACTCTAACATTATAGAAAAATAAATAAGTAAATAAATTAATTTCTGAACACCAAGAAGCAACATTATGTCTGGAATGATTCTCTGATGCTTTGTTTCAGAATAAGCAAAAGCAAAACCAAAGTAGAAAGCCAAGGCCATAGTCATGATTTGAGGCTTTTCTTAGAAGCGCTTTTAGCTACTGCTCTGGGAAAATGGTGAAGCATAGTGCCTGATGGTCTTGGGGGCTAAATACTTCAGGAGTTAAAATGTACTGTATTAAAAATAAGTCTGTAGCCACCTATGGGAAACAAGGACAACTGTCTCAGCCACCTGGAGAGGTCACTATGTCCCCCATTGCTATAGAGGATCCCGATAAAACATCTGTAGAGTTTATACAATTTTCATCCGACGTGGAATTTTTACATGACAGAAACATCACCAAACATCTGATGTTGGATAACACCTGGTATTAAGTGAAATTAGTAGCTAAGGAAGCACAAATGACTGAGAAATCTGAAAAAAAAAATTGTGAGTTTAGTTAATAGTTAAAAGGCATACACATCAAATAAGACCAGGTTATTATAAGACAATGAGAGATTTTGGAAGTGAAACAATATGCCTATCAAAATAAAAATTTTGCACGATGTGAACTCTAAATAACGGAATGGATATAGGTGAGGGGACAAGAAAATCTGCCTGAGCAACATAAAAAAAAAAAAGATGGAAAGAAATGTAAAATATGAAAAATATGAAATTTAAACTGAGAAATGTAGAGGATATATTAGAAGTTCCAATACACATCTAAGAGTAGATCCAAAATAAGACAACAGAATTAGTAAAATGAGAGGGGTGGAGAGAAGAAGATTGGTTGGGACTTTTTCCCACAAAACTAACACGATTAAATATTTCACTAAGAAACATCATATCTTTTTTTTTTTTTAAGTCATAATGTTTTTATAGTTCATACTCAGCTTAAAAGAATGAGAATAAATTTGGCCTCAGAGTTCTCAGCAAAAAGGGAAATTACTTTAAATCTACAGTACTTTTTCTAGCCCTATAACTGTATAAAAACTAAGACAAAATAGAGAGGTTTTTAGTCATACAACTAAGGGAGTTAACCTGTTACAGATGTTAGCAGAAAATGTATTTCAGGAATTAGAAAAGAAAAGAAAGAGGAAAAAAAGAAAAAAGGATCCAGGTTGAAAAAAAAAATTAAAAAAAAAAAAATTAAAGACATTAAATAAAAAAAAAAAGGCATGTTACAAGAAACACCAATGAGCAACCTCAATTAAACACAAGGTTAAATATAAATAAATATTGACAGTATTTAGTATTTACTTTAATAAAAGTCTAAAATTATTATTCTAGAATATAGCAATATGAGTATTGTTCAGGGATGTATAAGAATCAAAGTCAAGCAAAACAAAACTGTATTAAGATTTTTATCTTCGGTGTACTGTGTGTGATGTTAGAAAATATTTTCACAGGTAAAAGGATAGTAAAAGGCATTTTTGACACTAAATATGAAAATATTTGAAACTAAATGTCAAAATAATATGAAAATGGACTTTTTCAAAATTAATAACACTTGTTCTTTAAAAAACAATGTTGTGAATATCAAAAGGAGGTTGACAGAAAATAACTGCAATGGAAGTGCTAAAGAATTACTTAGAACATGTAAAAAAAAAATCTTTAGGGGCACCCGGGTAGCTCAGTGGGTTAAAGCCTCTGCCTTCCACTCAGGTTATGGTCCCAGGGTCCTGGGATCGAGCCCCGCATTGGGCTCTCTGCTCAGTGGGGAGCCTGCTTCCTCCTCTCTCTCTGCCTGCCTCTCTGCCTACTTGTGATCTCTGTCTGTCAAATAAATAAATAAATCTTAAAAATAAAAACAAAAAACAAACTTTACAATTCAACAATACAAATACAAACTAATCAGTTGAAGATGTTAGACACTTAATAGACATGTCATGCAAACATGCATAAAAATCAAAAAGCCAAAAATCAAATGAAATGATTCTTGACATTAATATTCTCCAAAAAAATTCAAATTGAAAATATGATGAGATGCTACTATACATCTATTATAGAAGGTCTGGGCTAAAATTTAGAAGGCTGAAATACCAAGTGTTGACAAAGATATGAAATTGATACATTGCTTATTATAATGCAAAATAGTACAGTTTGGAAACTACTTGGCTAAAATTAAAAGTAAAAACAAAGACAAGAGTTAGCAGGAACTAAAACAGGGTGCCTGAGTGGCTCAGTTGATTAAGCAATTGCCTTTGGCTCGTGTCATGATCCTGGAGTCCCAGGATCAAGTCCCGCATTGGGCTCCCAGCTCCGTGGGTGGCCTGCTTCTACCTCTGACCTCTCCCCTCTCATGCTCTCATTCTTTCTCTCAAATAAATATATAAACTCTTAAAAAAAAAAAAGAACTAAAAGAGACAGAAGTTTTATAAATTTTCGTGGGAATGTAAATGGTATAACTACTTGGAAAAACTGTTTTAGCAAGTTTTTTAATACATTTAAATACACACAAGTCTGATCAAGCACTTGCATTTACTAAGTATGTCTTTAGTATAATAAAAATATATTATTAACAACCCTGCAGATATTCAAATAATAAAGGCATACTATGAACAACTCTATGGACATAAGCTCAAAACTTAGATAAAATAGAACAATTCCTTGAAAAGCCCAAACTATGAAACTCATCCAAGATGAAATAGATACCCTAAATAGTCCTATAGTATTAAAGAAATGAAATTAAATTTAGTTAAAAGAACATTCCAGTAAAGAAATCTTCAAGCCAACATGTTTCACTGATGAATTCCAACAAACATCTAAAGAACAAATAGAAAACAATTTTGCACAATATATTCCAGAATATAAAAGAGGAGAGAATAATTATCATCCAACTTTATGAAGCCAGAAATACCTTGGATTAAAAATCAGATGAACACAATACAAAGAAAACTATATACCAATATTCCCATGAAGATAGACATAAAATTCCTCAACAGAATATTACCAAATAAAATCCAAGAAACTAAAAAGCAACACATCATGACTTAGTGGAGCTTATCCCAGGAATGCAATATTCAATATTTATAAATTGATCAATTTAGTTGATTATAATCTGCATGATTATATCAATTGGTGCAGAAAAAGCATTGTACAAAATTCAAAACCAATTTATGATAAAACCCTTAGAAACAAGAACTAGAAGGAAACTTCCTCAATATGATAAAAAAAAATCTAGAGGAAAAAACCTTACAGCTGATATCATAATTAACAATGAAAGACTAAATGATTTATTCCCAAGATAAAAGATAGGGCAAGGATGTCCACTCTCATAGTTTCTATCCAACATCTTATTAGATCTAGTCAACTTAATATGGCAAAGAAAAAAAATAAAGTACATACAAATTGGAAAAGAAGAAATAAAACTCCCCCATTTGTATGGACATGATTGTCTACATGTCAAATCTCAAGGAATCTACAAGAAAAGTTGTAGAACTAATGAAAGAGTTCATCAAAGCCACAAGATACTTGGTCAATGACAGAAAAAACAGTTGTATTTCTATATAGTAATAATGAAAACTGGAAACTTTAAAAAAAATAACATTTACCAGAGCTCTAAAATCATGAAAAACATACCTACAAATCTAACAAAACACTTATAGGAACAGTAAGCTAAATCTACAGAACACTCAGAAAATAAACCAAAGAAGATCTAAGTAAATGGAGAGACATAATGTGTTCATGAATTTGAATACTAAACTAAGCAAAAGCCCAATGATCTGAATATTCACATAAAAGTTTAACACAATCCTTATAAAAATCCTAGCAACATAGTTTGTAGTAAATAAGATTACTCTAAAATCTATATGGCCATTGTCTTCAGAATTTCATGCCTATGTGGATTCCCTGTATGTATGCCTATTAAATTTGACTTTTCTTGTGAAAAAATGATTAGTAAATAAAATTTATATGACAAAATAATTAAAATAGGTAAACAAATTTTGAAACAGAAGAATGAGAGAGGAATCACTATACCTGATTTCAAAACTTCTTATATAACTATAGTATATAATATTGTGTGGTATTGGCAGAAAGATCAACATACAAATTAGTGGGACAGAATAAAGAGCCCAAAATAATACCACACAAATACAGACAGCTGACATTTGACAAAGGTGTAAAATCAATTCAATGAAAGAAAAATAGTCTTTTCAATAAAGAGTGGTAGGAGAAATTCAATATCCATAGCCAAAAAAAAAACAAAAACAAAAAAAGAACAAAATAAGAAAGACTTTGAAATTAAATCTCATATCTTATACAAAAAATTAACTCAAAATCACAGATTTAAGTGTAAATGTAAAACTATATAACTTTTAGAGGAAATTATAAGAAAATATTTTTTAGAACTAGGGCTTGCTAAAGAGTTCCTAGACATGATATTAAAAGAATGATCCATAAAAGAAAAAAAAATGGAGATCATATGATAGTTGTCTTTCTCTGCTTGACTTATTTCGCTAAGCATGATACGCTTTGGTGAGTGCTGTGAAGTGTGTAAACCTGGTGATTCACAGACCTGTACCCCTGGGGATAAAAATATATGTTTATAAAAAATAAAAAATTAAAAAAAAAATGGAATTTTTTTGGAAAACACATATATGACAAAGGACTTATACCAGAATATGTGACAAACTCTCAAAACAGTAAGAAAATAAATAATCAACTTTAAAAACTGGACAAATGACTAAAATAGACACTTCACCAAAGAAGATGTACAGATGGCAAGAAAGACATGAAAAGTTTTACAGCATCATTTACCATCTGGAAAATGTAAATAAAAACCATAATGAGTTAGTACTACACACCTGGTTGAATGGCTAAAATATTCCTTCAAAAAATACTGAAAAGAGCAAATAATATGGAACAGCAACTCTCATTCATTGCTGATGGAAATGCCAAATGTACACGTGGAAAACATTTTGGCAGGTTCTTACAGAGTTAAATCTACTCCTACCTTATGACTCAACAGTCCTTTTACTGGGTATTTACCCTAGAGAAAGGAAATTTATGTTTTTAAAAAAGACCTGTGCAAAAGTTTTATTTATAGTAACACTGCATAATCTTTAATGCTGTAAACAACCTTAATGTCTTTCAATAGATGAATAGGTATACAAATTACTGTATCCATACAATGGAATGCTATTTAGCAATAAAAAGGAATGGATTATTCAGGTGATCAAGGTTAATATCAACAGTTGATAGTAAGTATCTGTGATATTGTGTGATGAATATGGCATTTTATTTTTGTGATCTTCTTCCCAAAGACCCATAACCTTTTCCTAATCATGAAAAGAACATCGGACAAATCCCAGCTGAGAGGTATTCTACAAAATACCTGACCAACAGCCTCAAAACTATAAAGACCATCAAAATTAAGAGGAGTCTGAGAAACTGTGACAGCCTAGAGGAGCCAAAGGAGACATCAGCAAATGGGATGTAGTGTCATGAATTGACACTTGGCACAGAAAAAAAAATAGGAAAAATGAAAGAAATATGCATAATGTAAGGACTTTATATTAGTAATAGTATATTTATATTGGTTCCCTAATAGTGATAAATACATCAAACTAAAACAAGAAATTAACAATAGGGCAAAGTGGATATGGAGTTTATGAGAATTCTGCATAGCCACATAATACTAGTTGGCCTAAAAAGTAATACAGATTTATCTCAAAAACATTATGCTAATCACAAAAGATAACACATATACAGTGTGATACTGTATGTATATAAAAGTCTGGAAGAAACCAATCTACTCAATTAAAAAAAAATAGATAAGATATCTCCTGGAACGGAGGATGATGGAGGGTTTGGGGAAGAGTTGATTGCCTACATGCTAGAGGAAACTTTTCAAGGGTGATTAAGATGTTCTATAACCTGATTGTGGCTATGGTTACATAAGAAAATCTATTTGGCAACATTTCCAAAACTTTATACTTAAAATGGTGTATTTTATATAACAGCAATGTCCACAATATTCAAACTATGGAAAGAACCTAGATGTCCATCAATAGATGAATGGATAAAGAAGAAGATGTGGTATATATATATATATATATATATATATATATATATATATATATATATATACAGAATGGAATACAATGCAACCATCAAAAGAAATGAAATCTTGTCATTTGTGACGATGTGGATGGAACTAGAGGGTATTATGCTTAGTGAAATAAGTCAATTGGAGAAAGATAATTATCATATGATCTCCTTGATATGAGGAAGTGGAGATGCAATGTGGGGGGTTTGGGGGGTAGGAAAAGAAAAAATGAAAGAAGATGGGATCAGGAGGGAGACAAACCATAAGAGATTCAATCTCACAAAACAGGCTGAGGGTTGCTGGGGGAAGGGGGGATCGGGAGAGAGTGGTGGGGTTATGGACATTGGGGAGAGTATGTGCTATGGTGAGTGCCATGAAATGTGTAAATCTGGTGATTCACAGACCTGTACCCCTGGGGATAAAAATACATTATATGTTTGTTAAAACATTAAAAATTAATTTAAAAAACAGTGTATTTTATTTTATGTAAATTGTCTTTCAAGGTTTTTTTTTAAGAAAAAGTATTTTTTATCAATATCTTTATTTTTTTAAAGCTTGTATTTATTTATTTAACAGAGAGTGACACAGTGAGAGAAGGAACCCAAACAGAGGGAGTGGGAGAGGGAGAAGCAGGCTCCTCGCTGAGCAGGGATCCTGACAAAGGGTTTGATCCCAGGACCCTGGGATCCTGACCTGAGCTGAAGGCAGATGCTTAACAACTGAGCCAACCAGGTGCCCCTAAAATGTAATCTTTAAATAAATTGGGGCTATTTGAAGGGGAATGGGGAAATGGTTTGGAGAAATTGATGTCATTTTTAAAATTTCCATTTATTTTCATACATAAATGAACTCCTTTGTTGGCAAGTGCCTGATTGATCAATTAAATCTTGAATGTAAATAATAGACATTAGCTTCAGAAGTTATTCCATAATTATGAATTTAAAGCCACACTGTTGTTGTCATGTGTTATTTTTCAGCATGAGGACAGTTTGTCATAATGTTCAAACAGAACAAGGATTAGGTAATCTGTGAGCAACTAGAAAGAGAACAATCATTCATTTGACAAAGAACAAAAGAAAGTAGAAGTCAAGCACTGATAGGGGATTAGGGTCCATAGGGAACATGTCCCATGAAAATTCTTAGTGACAGAAAAGCTGTCACCCACTACCTTCAATGGTATTTTTTCTTTTTTTTTTTTCTTTTCTTAAAAATTGTATGAGAGAAATCATCTCTTTCTCTTTCTGGATTCTTTTAAATGTTGCTAACCTAACTGGTCTGAAATTTAGTTAATTGTGATTTAATTAGTGTTTTCTTGATTAATAACCAAATTAAATATCTTGTTGTATATTACCTGGCCATTTGGTTTTCAACTTCTGTGAATTTCCTATTCAAATATAACCACTTATATTAATAGGGTCTTTCTTTCTTTCTTATTGTAAGTATACAGTCTTTATAAGACTAATCCTCTGAAAATCACATATGTTACACATATTTCTACTTGTGGCTTGTATTTTTCTCTTCTTTTTCGGTTTTTCATGTTTGCTTTTGTAAGTATGTTTTATATCTTAGGTGGTTAGTCCATCTGAAATTTATTTTTGTGAATGTCTCAAGATAAGAATATTTTTTCTTTCCTCTTTTGAGGGGCTAGAAGTAAGCAATTTTGTCTTGGAAGATTTAATAATTTATCTTTCCTATTGATTTTTAATGTCTCCATTTTCATCTAATTTCCACATATAGGTGGGTCTCATTTACAAATTTAAGTTAGTTTGCACATTGAAAGTAGCTCATTTATAGGGTATATGAAACCAAATGAAAATAAGTAAAATAATGTTGGTTTATTTATTGTTTTTGTCAATGCTGAATCACCAGAATTATACTAACATTGTACTTATTCTTCTTAATTATAGAACAATCCCAATACTGTCTCTCTTGTTTAAAATTATCACACCTATTCTAGGCCCTTCTTTCACATATTTTAGGATCAGTTAAAAAGGTTATGTAAAATAATCTTTGCAATTTTGTTTGAAATTGCAGTCAAATACAGAAGTCTTTGCAATGTATATTGTCTCCCTACTTATCAACATGAATATTTACTTACTTCTCATCCTCTATATCTACATTTTATACTATTTACTGATGTATATGTAATCTTAGGTATTCTATAATCTTTAGTACTTTTCTAGTATTATCATTATATTAAAGTTATGTATGTGTTTTAATAATGCTTTGCTGGCATAAAATATAGTCTTGATTTAGAATAACATATTGTATCCACTAATATTTCTATAGATTTGCCGGGAATTTTTAGAAGATAATTTCTTGTTTGAAAAGTATCCTTTTCTTTTCTTCTTTAAATTATAACTGTGTTTTTCTTTTATGTATTACTATTCAGAATATCTAGTTCATTATTGAACAGAAGTGTGAGAGAAGCCACCCTTACCTTTTATACAGATTTAGAGGCAACTATTGTATTCACTTTGAAAAATAATTTTGTGAAAGTTTGTGGTAAATAACCTTTATCAAGGAAAATATTTTTTTCCATTTCTAGTGATACAATATGGAATCTATCTTACTTTTAGTTTTCCCTTCATTTATTGAAATTTTCTTACTATTCTTCTTCCTACTTTATCTTTTAATGTAATACCTAAATGGATATGTTTTGGTGTTAAACCAACCTTGAACATCCGGTTTGTTGGTTTTCTTTAAAAAGCGATGTGTTCATCTATTTCATAAATAGGATTGGTTTTAATTCTAGTTTCTCCTATACATCTTGCATTGTTTAATATAAAATGTATATCACCCTTATAAAATGATATGGTAAGCACTAAATTTTTCTCTTCTCTAGAAGAATTTTTATAATATTGGTCTTTATGTTGCTTAAATATGATATACAGTATTCCTATAAAATCATCTAGAAACGTGTCTATTTTTTGAGAGAAGGGCAAGGTACAGATTTGTAGATAGAGAAACACAAAAGTATTGTTTTATGTTCAGGAATTTTGGTTAAGTTACAGTTTTTAGGAAGTCTCTAGGTTTTCACTTTTTTTTCCTTATATAAATTTTAAAACTTCAAATTTTTCTTTAGGTATCACTTCAGCATCTCTCTACAAATTTAACATTTGCAGTATTGTACAATTCTAAATATTTCTAGTTTTTATTATAATTTCTCATATGACCCACCAGCTACCAAAAGTAAGTTATTAAATAGGTTTGAGAGGTTAACTTTTTCTTATTTATCTATATCTTAGTTCCTTCCAGGTTAGAGAACACCTTCTATGCAACAATTACTCCCCTAGAACTTTGTTGTTGTTGTTGCTATTAGGATTTTTGTTGTGGCCTAGTATGTGTTCAATTTTCTTAAGTGTATAATGATAAAAATGCAAATTCTCTAAATGATAGTGGGATTATATATATCATAAGAATGTATATTTGTTCAAGTAATTTCTTACTAATATTATTTTCTGCTTAATTTATTAATAACAAATATGTATCTAAAATCTAGTGGTGGATTTGTCCATTTATCCTGATAATTATGCCAGTTAGTGTTTCTATTTATTTGTAATTTATTAAGTGAAACAAAAATTCAGAGTGCTTTTTGTTATATTCCTCCTATTTTATTTGTAGATATCCATTTTAGATCTGTATGTTAGCTCTATAGATATATTTACTTTTATATTATTGGAGGTATATCAAGCTTATTTAGATTAAGTTGAGTTATTATTTTTAAGAGAATTTATCTTTTAAATACAGTGGCCAGTGCATTTATATTTGTTATGTTTACTGATTTTTACTACCACATTTTTTTTTCACTTTCTATTTACCTTCATTTGCTTCCCTTTCCCCTATATTTTGGTGACTTTTATCTCTATAGATTGGCCAAGTTCTCTCTATTCCATTACTACTATGGAAATTAGTCGTTTTATTTCCCTCCTCTGGGTATTAATCACTAAACTTTTAATATATATATATATATATATATATATATACAGCCAAGTCAAGTGATAGTAATTATTTTTCCCATTTTTCACAAAATCCTGAATTTTTAAATCCCCAAATCCAAAAACTGTTTACATTCTACATGATATCCAGTATTCATTAGTCAATAAAACTATCATTACTGTTACAATAATATTATTATTGTAAGTGTAGTTATAAAGTAACTATTTATTTTGTACTGCCAGACATTATTCTGATTTACCCACACACTTATTAGTTTTTACTGTCCATCTTTGCATTATATGTCTCATTCTTTTATTCTCTTAATTTATTTTCTGGTCATTCAGCCTTCCCTGTCTCATTTTCTGAAAATGTCTCTTTTCCATTATCTCTCTAAATTATAACTTAAGTATATATAAAACTGAAGCATAGCAAATATTTTCTCTCCACTCTATTTTTTTAAAAAGATTTTACTTATTCATTTAACAAAGAAAGAGAGAGCACAAGCAGGGAGAACAGCAGGCAGTGGGAGAGGGGAGTAGAAAGCTTCCTGCTTAGCAGGTAGTTGGACTTGGTGCTTGATGCCAGGATCTTAGCCTGAGCTGAAGGCAGAAGGCAGAAGCTTAAGCAACTGAGTCATTCAGGCAACCATTCATTCTTTAAAGTTATCTCCCACCATCCCACCACTCCCCTCCCCATTAATTTATGGCTTCTATTTTGTCTTGAAAATTTACCTATAATCCTAAGTATCATTCTTTTCCAAGTAATCCTATTTATAATCTCTGGTTGCATTAAAACAGTCTCCTCCTTTTTTTAGTGAACTTTGCTATAACATTTTTAATTATCTTGTTAAAGATTTATTCTGTATCCCACTACTTTTTTAAAAAAAATATTTTTAAAATTAATCTCTACATCCAACATGAGGCTTGAATTTACATCCCCAAGGTTAAGAATCACATGATCCATCAAATGAACTAGCCAGGCACTCCACGGTATTGTGCCTCTGAGAATTCATGCTGGGAAATATTCAGCCATTATTTCTTTAAATACTATCACTTGTATTCTTTCTCCTTTAGAACACTGCACAGTTATTTAGAGGCTATCCATTGTGCCTAGGCTTTATCTTTTTTTTTTTTTTTAAGATTTTATTTTTTTATTTGACAGAGAGAGATTACAAGTAGGCAGAGAGGCAGGCAGAGAGAGAGGAGGAAGCAGGCTCCCTGTGGAGCAGAGAACCCAATGCGGGACTCGATCCCAGGACCCTGAGATCATGACCTGCGCCGAAGGCAGTGGCTTAACCCACTGAGCCACCCAGGCGCCCAGCCTAGGCTTTATCTTAACCTCCTTTGTATTTCATATTTCATCTCTTTTACTCTATGCAATATTAAAAAAAATTTCAAATTATTTCATTTTGCTAATTCTCTGTTTAACTATATCTAATCTGATGTTAACTTTTCAATTAAGATTTTATTTTTGTTTTCATTTCTTAAAATTAAATTGAATTCCTATTCACATAATTTATGTTTTATTTTATATTGTCATGTTCTATTTTTTGGTTTTTCTGTTGTGCTGTTTTTCCACTTACTCACTTACACATATAAATTATAGTATCTAAAGTATAATTTTTTATTTGTACAGACTCTTAATCATAGTAGTTTTAATAATTTTATATTGTGAGACAGATTTTATCTATTGAATTATTTGCCATTATTGGGCATGTTTACCTCTCAAAGTATCAGTAGTAAGAGAACCACTTTCTTCTTTCAAATCAATTTAGATCTTTACTTTTATAAGTAAAATAAAAAGTAATTAGTAGAACAAATTGAGTTAACAGAGACAAAAAAATAAAAGTTCTAGGTTTTTAAAAAATATCAGGTCAAGTTTACACTAACTAATCTGTCAAATAGCTATCACGATTTCTAACACTCTCAGTTTCTGTACTTATCTTGTCACTGATGAGTAGCAATCAGTTCATGAACCAGCACCAATCCACAGATCATACCTAAGTAACACTAGAGTGCTCTAAAATGCCTTTGTATTTGTTCTGTCTTGCACGCAGGTTTGTCATTGGTGTAAGAGAAAAATTTACCTGTAATTGTTTTTTGAAAGATTCTCAGATTATGTGGATAAAGTAAATTTGAACCTGAAACCTACTTAATGTACAAGCCAATGTTTACAATTTCTGAGGAGATGTATTCATTCTTAACAATAGATCAAGTAACCAAAGATTAGTTTCTTTTCCATTCTCGTACTGAGGGACGAATATTTTTTTCTTGTCTATCCTTTTCCTCAGAATACAGTCTTTTAAAATTTATTGTCTTTTGTGGAAGTCCCAGTGGTAATAGTCCAGTACGTGTAGGTACAGACTCATGATCCTATTCCCGAGACAGACTATAGCTTTCTACCCAGTTGAACTAATTTCATTCTTGGTCATACAACTACAGAATCTAGAAAAAGCTGATTTCTTTAATTTTAAATCATGTCCTCATTTCTCACTATGCATTGAAAAGCACATTAGATTTTACGTTGCAATTCTAACACTTTATCCAATAAGTTTTTTTCCTATTATGCAGTTCAAAATAATCCTCAAACCTGATACTCGTAGAACCCAGAACCATGGAACATTGATATCTATTCTTATAATAGAAGGTCTTTCTTGGGTTTTTTTTGGTAATTTTTCTTTACGGTGCTTAAATTTTTATGAAAGTTATTCACTATGCAAAATACTGGGTGATCTCTTGTTTGCAACCACCCAATTCAAAACTGATACAAATATACAAATATGATACAAAATTTTTAAAAAAGATTACTAAATGTAAGTATAGTGAAAACAAGATAATTTACACAACAAAAGACAGGAAAAAAAATCTAGAAACTTATATTCTCCTCCAATTCTAAAAAAGGTTGGAACTATAGCCAACTATGTGCTATAGACAAGAGACATCTAAAACAAAATGATAACATGGTATAAAGTACAGGAGAAGAAAAAGATAGTATTCAAATTCTAAAACAAATAAAGCAAGAGTTACAATATTAATAATGAATTATTTCAAATTTATTAAATGAAACCAAGAGAACATACAATTTATTAATTCTATTATGGGTGTTGTTCTAAGTACGTCAGTCACAGAAGTTAATAATACATAGAGGATGCATATTAGCAGAAAAAAATAAGGCCAAAAATAAGTGAATAAAATATTCTTTTGATGGTCGCAAGTTCTAAAAAGTAGAAAATAAAACATAATCTATAATGAGGATTCACAGTGTGGAGGCACATTACAAAATATGGTATGCTGTAGAGGAAGAATGTTCTCGACTAAAGTAAGAGCAAATTTAGAGACCTCAGGCAGGGATAAGATGTTTTTTTTAAAACTAGCAAGTAAGTCAGTATTAATGGAAAGAATAAGGGTTTACAAGGTGATATGAAATGACAATTTTAATGGGAATTATCTAGCAATGATTAATCAGGAGAATGAGTTACTGTAATTTCTATTTTAAAAATGTCTTCTTCGCCACTGCATGGGCATTAGGCAATATATTCATAAGTGTGAAAATAGAGATCTATTTAAGTAGTCCAAGCAAATGAATACAATTTAAACGAAGATGAGGAATTAAGTGTAGGAACAAAAAGGGAAAGAATTATAAGGGAGTATATCATAAACTGCTATGCAAATAAATTTGAAAATCTGTGAAATGAGTTTTTACTAAAATATGCATAAACTTTTAATAGACCAATAAACAAAGATGATATTAAAACACTACAAAAGAGCTACCTCTAAAAAATAAACAAGTCTATATTGTTTGGTTGGTAAGATCTTTCAAATAAAAAGTGAATAAACAAATCCAAATGCAACTTCAACTGATCTAAAACATAACTTTTAGAACAAAGATGCTAAATTATTTTTTAAAGTCTATTATATCACCAATAGTAAGACTTGACAAAGATACTGAAATCAGACAGCCAAAACAATTACAGACAAATCTCACTTACAAATGGTACCAAATTTCAAAAGAAAATATCAAATCAAATTAAGCAGATGTATAAAATAACGTTCTGTGGACAGACAGATTTCATCCCAGACATGTAAAGATCATTTCCTTTCATAAAACATACTAAAATAATATATTAATTATCACATAATCAAAGACATTTGTAAATACTGAATTTGTTTCTACAGAAAAACTACCAAATACTTAGTCATTTACTCCTCACTTACATTAGTTCTATGGATTACCATATGACTGGATTCTACTGAGCTTTGGTAGGCTATGTTAAGCTGGTTTTGGATGACAGGATTCTCTAAGGACCCAGGTTTAAGGAGTAAACCATCTGGAGTATTCTAAATGACATAGGGCAGAAAGGTAGAAGGGAACAAAACAACACAAAGCCACTTAAAGCTTCTGCACCTGTGTATCACTAGTCAAAGCAAGTCATGACCTAGTCCAAAGTCAACAGAGTGGGAAATATGTACAAAGAGTGAGGAGAAACATCACCGTACAGTCTATCCCCCAAAACTAACATGCATAACTGATCACATAAAAATTATTACTATTATTACTTACTATCCTAGAAATAGATGGGTTATTTTTTGACATAATAATATAGAGATAGGGCTATTAAAAAACAAAAGCCAATGTATACTTTAACAGCTTAACACTAAACACATTTTATTTAAATAATAGAAATGAAACAGATGCTTACTTTCAGTATTATTGAATAATATTCGGGAAAATCTAGCCAGTGCAATTAGAGAAGAGAAGGAATTAAGTGACATACAAATTTGCAAGGGGAATGACGATTTAATACTTTATGCAGATGGTATGACTATATAAGCAAAAAAACTGAAGAGAATAAACTATGATCAACAAGCAGTAAAAGAATATAGCAAAGTGAATAGTTAGCCAATTAATACAGAAAGTAGATTTCTATTATATAAACAATGGCAGGTTAAAATATAGAGAAAGAAAAAAAATTATAATTTATAGTCACATCAATAACATTAATAATCATCACCATCATTGAGTATGCCTAGCCAGATGTATATTGAATCTATATGAAAAACATTGTAAATCCATGATCTACTATATACCAGGGATTTTACAAATGATAGATAGCAATAATCTTGAAGGTATAGTAGGAAAAACAATGTTCTTTGATAGGAAGCTATATTATTATAATTCATCCAAAATAAATTCATAAATTCTATTCAATACCAATTAAAATTCCATCAGACTTTTCACTTGGGGGCACTTGACAAAATGACACTAGGGTTCATAGGGGGGAATAAATATGTGACAATAGCCAAGAAATTTCAGTAAAAGATCAGTAATGAGACCCTTATCAGATATTTAAAAGGCCACTAATGAGGGACTTTTAAGATAAATTTTAGTTCTTTATATAATAATTAATATGAAGCTATTAAAAATTGATGTGCATTTCATATGCAGACTTCCAAAATATATTATTTTAAATATATAAACATAAAAATTTAAATTTAAAAACACACATGAGAGATTTCTGAACAAATAAAAGAAATTATTAAGTGGTTATATATTCAGAAAGGCATTAGGGGTTTGCTGCTAGAGAAAAAAAGAAACTTGCACTTTTCATTGTTTGATTGCCTTTTTGTGATAAGTATGTATTATTTAGTTTTTGTTCTTAATTGAATTCTCAAAAAGCTTCCCGAAGCTGATAGGCTTATGATGTGTCTAAGAATCACAATGAATTTTGTAGCCTTAACAAATATTATATTAAAACTTATTACAGAACAAAAGAAATTCACATCAACCTGTGAAACACTTTAATGATTTATTTCCTTAAAGTGTGGACTGTACTTAATTAATTTTAAGGTATCCATTTGCCTCTGCAGACATAGATTCCACATAGATTGCTGTGATTATAATTGTAATATTAACGCTAAAATATGAAGGTCTTCCGTTTGACAACAGCTGAAAATTATCTGAGATTCCCATTAATTTTGATGAGTTTCTACTCTTTATAACTCACTGTGTGGATGTATTACTTTTCAAAGGAGCCCGTCAAAATATCTGAAATATTCTGGTTTAGTAAAGAGTGCAAGGACATCACTTTGAGACACTAAAAGATTATAAACTTTGAGTAAAAAAATATCATGACAGAGTGTGCAATAAATCTCCCCTGTTTGCTCAAGGGGCCAGAAAACTGGAGCTGCTTCTCATGAAAAAATAAGTATTATTTAAACCTCATTCTTCACTGGTGTTTCAAAACTCTTAACCAAAATATCCAAGCCATTGTGATTTTCAAATATGAATTTTTCCATATCTGAAATGCGTGAATGCCTGAAATAACTTCCCCAGAGACATGGGGAACGTTAGCAAAGGCTTAATGCAAGAGATACCTACCATGTACCTTCCTTGCAGCAGCATCACTAAAACATTTTTGCCCAGGAATCGGGCCCTACAAAAACATGTTTGATGTCGAAACAAGGTCTCTTTGCCAGTTACTTCATTGCATGTCCGTCTGCTGTGTCGAGAGCGCACCAGCTCACAAACTGGTCTGCTATTTTCAGTGAGCATTTGCCAAAGCAGCACATGGTTTAGACTAGCAGATTACACAAGGCTGCGAGTATCCACTATAATAAAAATTTCGTCTTTTGCCCAGTGTGTTTGATCCTTAAATTGCTCACTGCGCATTCATTAACTCTCAAAAATTCCCTTGAAAGAGGTGACATATCATTAGTTGACTCTGTAGTTAGGGAAACTTGACAGGAGAAGTGACTTACCCAGAGCTGGAGGTAAATCTCAATGGAATGTCTGACTTTGTTTTCTTTAGAATCAGGACTTCTCACCTAAGTTTTGAGATTTGTATCAGGGGGGGAAAAAGTCACGTGATTCAATATGGTATAGACTGTACTCACCATGGCAAATATAGATATTTCTGAAAAGATAAGACAAAAATATGTTTGATACTATAAATTCTGATGTATTATGAGTCTGGACTTCCTTGCTTACAAACCAGAAAATTGAACTATTATTAAATTTTCCCTTAGAAGACTTTTTTGATGGTTACTTATGCCTTGTTGAACCGGTAATCTCTGTACCAGAGAAGCCATATAGAAGAAGCTTTAGGAATACTGTCTAGCACATAGAATTCTTTAGAAAACTTTGAGCATAACTTCTTTGGAGAGATAAGCAGATAATGTTTCAAATTTTTTCAATGTTTGCAATCATTTTGAAGTTTAAAATTATGTATGAACAAAAGTTATGAAAATGTATAAACTTACTATATCTAAATATCTAATTATGGTATTATAGCAAAGTTTCACTAGAATCATAGTTAAAAATAGGAGTTTTGAAATTTCATGTTTTGTTAGATCAACTAAAGTTTGTCTTCTTGATCAAAATAAATTTCTAAGCTTGTAAAAAATGATATTTAAAATTTTTCTAGACTATTTTATTAAAGGCTTTGATGAGTACTGACACAACATACCAATTATATTTATGTTGCATGAATCTGAATGAGATATAGAAAATGTCCACCTATTATCAATATCTAAAAAAATATTGACAGGCAAAAAATAAATAGATAAACCAATATGGTTGTAATGTGGTACTGACTAATATAAGGTCACCTGTTATAGAGTCTAAAAAAAGTCCAACTTTACAAAAACACAATACGGAAGGCTTGCCTAAGGAAAAACCTATGTAAAAAATTGTACTGGACTTTTAGTTTAACTTTGTTATAAGAGTGACATGGCCAGACCATCAGACTTTAGTTTGGGTCATTGCATTTTGAAAGAAATTTTAGTGAATAGGAATAGAGAACACAAAGCAGGATCATCAAAGAAATGATAAAATGCTTCGTTTAAGTAGTGAGATTATTTAACATTATTTAATCTAATAAATTTAGGTGAGACACAATAAATATTTTAAAATATTTGAAAGACGGGATGTGAAAATTTATTTAGCCATGATTTATATGATTCCAGAGGCAAGAACAAAATCCAGCAATTGAATGTTACCAAGAGACAGATTTCAATTCAAGTTAGGAAAAAGTTTCTTTAAATAGAAGCAACTGAGAATGAAATGGGCTTTTTACGAGAAAAATTCTTGAAAGGCTCTATGCTGAAGCTAGACAACTATTTGTAAGTTTGTAAGGTGCATATAAAAAGGGATTCAGTCATTTATCAGGACATGGGAAGAAAAGGAAGGGATTTGGGACATTTTACTTTAGTGGTCATTTTAAATTCATACCCAATTTAAATGAAAATTCTCTGGAAGTTTAAGATCAACTGGTTGAGCTAATATTCAATATTCAATATATACATATATGTGTATGGATGTTATGTATATTTTACACACATTATTGTTTAGATACAAGCATGTCTGGAGAATTCAAAGTTTTTTATCTTGTAGTAAGTTAAAGTCTTAGTAAATATTCATTATCAATTTAGGTTGGAGAAATTTGGATTCCACTCTTTTTAATCCTAGTTTGACTTTGAAATCACTTGACTTCCTCTTAACTGTTATAATGGTTCTACTCTGTTTACATGGTTAAAATTGGCTAGAGATAAAAGTGACAGCTAGAGCAGTGCATACAAGGATAGAGAGGCGAGATAGGGGCGGGTTCCTTGAAGATGACAAGAGGAAGCCTGGATTTGCTGGAGGAGGCAAGAGGCCACAAGTAAACGGATTCAGAAGGGAATGGTTTGGTCTGAACAACAAGAAACAGGGAAATGTTAAGCTCTCAAAAGCTTTCCAAAATAAAAGGGACATGGAGAATACAAGATGTGATATGTCCTAACCCTGCTATCTCACTGAGAGACACACAAAAGAAATGGGCAGATAAAACTGGCATTTATCAGGAATGGAGAAGATACACCCTTAACCTGGTGACTCCATGGGCAGACTACAAGCAGGAGGCTTACTTGTTCTGGGAGGCGAGTTCAACACCCACACGGAGGGATAAGACCTGAACAAAGAAAGGCGGAAGGAAGTCTAAGGACATGAGGTGGAATCCTAATGGGATTGGGCAGCGGTTCCCATTTCCAAGAGCAAAAATGACTTTACAGTAAGCCTCAGCAAGTGACTGCATCTTCCATGTCCCTGTGTTAGTAGATGGTCAGTTATGACCCTGCTTGATATAGAACATTATGAATTTGCAGACTTTTATTAGGAGCTACAGTTTATTCTCATTTCTGTAACAACAGATATTTACTTGGAAATGATACTGGGAAAAAGGTATTCTATAAAATGTACATCTCCATATACCAACTTGGTATACAATTTTAAAGGATTTCGATTCTATTTTTTCCCACATACATAATATAGAAGGATATTCACTTGAAGTTTTTCGTTAAATATGTGCATTGTGTATACATAAATGAGTTTTATGTTTATTTCTATTTTCTATTAATAAATGAGTTTTATCAGATGTAGCTATTCAAGGAATGAAGTGAGCTATTACTCACTGTTATTTTTTTAAATATTGCTGTTTGCTAGGTTAATTACAGATTTCATTAAAACAACATTTTAGATTCTTTCATACTTATGAAGTTGAGGTCTATCTGGGGAAGCCAAACTTGCTTTCAATGAAACTCACCCGAAAGGGGCTAGCTAGCTCCATGAAAGAAAGTAGTTCTTCGGCCATCTTTCATTCATCAGCCCACAGTTCTGTGTTCACTATTTATGAAGCACTGTTTTGAGGAAATTGGGGTGTGTGTGCAATAAATAATAATTCAGGCTGTTTTTCACCTCCCGGAATAGACTAGACAAAACACATAAGAACACAGGAGAGGGGGTAGACTATAAAAAAGGGCATCAAACTGCATGATACAATGTAAGTAGGAGAATACAGACTACATTTGAGTCCTGACTTTAGAGAAGAGAGCGAATGAAAATCTCCAGGTTGGAGAACAATTTGCAGACTGAAGCTGGGTCTCATAAAAATGGCTTGCTTGTCAGAAAAAAAAAAAAGTGAGCAACTCTAAAAATTACAAAGGAAAACCAAGATACTCCTACTACAGACTAATGCTGTTAAACCCCTTTTAATTCCTTCACTCTTATTTCTCTCCCTATGTCTTCCATCAAACAAGAGCTAGTGACTACATTGTTTGAATGTCAAGTAGATGACAGGTGGGTAAATCTCATTATGGAACTGTATGAATGAAAACACCCTAATGGAAGGTGAAGAGAGTCTGATCAAACATGTCTGGGTACTTAAAGTGGTCCAATCATTCCCTAGATCTGAAATTCAGAGAATTTCAAATCTATCTTCCAAGAACCAGAGAATTCTGAAAATCCAGCTGTGGAATGATGAGCCACACCTTTGCAATGCTCCATGTGAACTTAGGAAAGACATCATCATACTTTTTCTAACTAGAGGCTACCTACTTCATGGTTTTTGTTTTTTTTTTCTTTTTAAAAGAGGAACCTAGATTTATATTTCAGAGTAGTGTGCAGTCTCAGTACTAATTAATTAGTAAGACGTCCAAAGAAAAGAAATACATATGAAATAAGTTCTCATTGCTTTTTAAATATCATTTCTTTTACCTAGCCACACTATGGGTGTTATACTCACATTCTTTAACTTTTAAAAGACTCCTTATGGTGAAAAACCTGTATCATCAGGCCTATCCTATACTTAAAATCCATATACTCGGTCAAATTCTAAAATTTCTTAATAAGTTGATAATAAAAGTTTTTGACAAAAAGACCATTTATAAATGTATGTTATGAAACATTCTTTGACATTCATTTCTATTCATCTTGACAGTAAAAAAGTTTCAAACATAGAAATGGACAGAAAAGTACAACGAGCAAGTCTAACTTAAATAATCACTTAAACTTAAGTCATGCAAGGAACGTTTATTATAATAGAAGTACTTGAAATTACATGGGAAAAAGCTGCGACAATTGGCAGATTATGATTCAAGTACCTGTAAATTTTTATGACACTGTAATGTTTTAAAAAACGTTAAGAATAGGGAATCCATATGCTATTCCGTTTAGGATAAATTAATAAAATTCTGCATATTATTATCTACCTTGGTGATATTTTTGTGGTGTCTTCACTTAAATTCAAACTACTGTAAATCAATTCAGTAATAGTTACTGAAATAAAGAGAAAGAAGATAAAACCTTGAATAAATGTACCAAGAAAAAAACATTATAGTCTTGGCATGTTTATAGTTCAACAGAACATTAAGTTAGCAATTCAGCAAAAAATGAGCCTTCCAAAATATTTAAAAGTGCTGATTTATTCTTTCATACAACCAGGCTAGTGATTTCTTTAAAGATCTCATCGATACGTAGACATTTATTTCTCTTTGAAGCCACAGATAGTTTATTGCACTTTAGTAGTCCAGGAGCATTCTTTTTTCCTTCCTTCCTTTCTTTCTTTCTTTTTCTTTCTTTTCTTTTCTTTCTTTTTTTTTTTTTTTTAAGAGAGAAAAACCAGTTTTTCTCTGGATTGAACACACGGTTTTGGTGGTTTTGCTATATGAAATAGAGTAAGGCTACTTTTGAGAGTCTGCTATTTATCTCTTAAAAAAAAAAAAAAAACACTAAAGTTTGACTGACACTAATTTCCTGAACAAGATACCCTGGAAACTCCAGTTTATCTCATAAAATCATAACAGACAGGGTTTGTGATGTCCCCTCTGCAAGATTCTTTATTCTGTCAGTTTATAGCATTTGAAATGACGGAAAGAGATGCGTTCCTTTCATATGCCATCCAGGAGAACAGAACCTGTCACCAACAGTGTAATGTGCTGTGTATTATCACTCTGAGTGATCCAGAGGCCCAGAGACTGTCATCTTTTTAGACTGTACAAGTCAACACAAATAAAACTGAGAAGGCAAATGATAATGTCTGAGATAGAGCCAGGCTCATTCTGGCCATTACTTTTTATTCAAACCTTAGAGATGACATGATGTGAAAAATGAGCCTATGTCTAGTTCAGTGCCCATTAGTGTGTGAGCACATTATCTTCCACTTTTCACATTGAATCTCTCTGTACTCACTCTGCCAGTTATAGCTCGGCAGCCTGTCAGCTTAAGGGGTTTTAGACTTCCTTTTTTTTTTTTTTTTGTTCAACTTTATATAATTATAAATAAAAAGGAATATTATCTCTCTGTTGATATTTTTCAAACATTTTGAGATACTTGTTCACAAAATTAGTCACAGTATTTCCTATTTCCTTGAGATCATTCTTTTGCCTGTTGTTTTGAACATAAAATAACCACTGAGAATGATTTTTAAAAATAAATAGAATTTGCATTTAAATAAATAAGCTGAGTATTTTAATCTACACTGAGTAAGACATGATTGCCCCCTCATTTCCTATCTGTGATAAATATTATAGTTTTTCCATATCTAAATACCTCAGATATTCCTTATCAAAAAACGAATACACAGTATAATTTTGTGCCATGTAAAAGACTCAGGGATATTTGTTTTCTGTAGTTACTTATCACTGAAGAAAAACCTGATGAATATTTTTACAGTCCTGTCAGTTACCAGAACCTCACTTTGCCTCCATAGACATAAAAGAAACCATCTCTGTGCCTGGTGATGTGGAGAAATCAATTAATTTATCATATCACTCTTTAAGTGTCACATTATTTTGGCCAGGGGTAGCAAATTGAACTATGAAAATGTACTTTTCAACAACTCTATTGGATAGAAAACCTGACAGCCCTCAAAGTGTAGATCTGCCATCTTCAAAAATAGCTGAAACTACACACATACACACATACACACACATTTGAAATAAAAATCCAGTTTTTGAAGAGTTTTTAACTTGCTCACTAACATTGTCAAAAACTATAACAAATTCCTATTTTTCCCCATTTGTAATCTTTAATTATCCCCAATCTTCTCAAAATATTCTGTAACTACCTTGTAGGTAGAATTAGACACATTTAAAAAGGATTCCTAAGGATATAAATATCAAATATGAGATAGTTATGATTCAATTGTTTAAGTTACAAAGTGATTTATTAAAATAAAATAAAAAGCCATCAGCATTGAATATGACTTGAAAGATGGGATTGGTGATTTTTTTGGACAGTTACTGCATATTTAGTTTTTCCATGATACCATCATTTACTATTGCCTTCGTGTTTGATTCTATTCCATTTTGTGGCCACAGAAGGAGCCTAAACAAATCTGAGAATCTTAGAAGTTGAATTTCTTATTAGCGAATTTTCATATGCATCCTGTATAGGAGGGTAACGGCAGGTTTTATGATGAGCTTTGTTTTACGCTAGACTCATCAGCCTTCCCCTCTTAGACTGAAGCATTGTTTGGGTACCATAATTTCTTACATCAGAAAATGGTTTACAATGTTTTCAGTTCTTTTCTGAAATGTCAATGATAGACATTACTGTCTGTGCAGAAGTTAAATGGTACCACATTGGAACAATGGTAGATGCAGAGTATTTATTTTAACTTCGTCTTCCATTTTCTTCTGCATGGATTATCATCCTCTGTTATTTATGGCAAGAATGATGGCCTGAATGTACAAAATGGTGTGTACTGTCTCAGAGAGATATTAAAACAACTATGCTGACTTTCTGTGGTGAATATTTGTCCAGAAATCACAATGTTGGCGACATGAGTTGAAATTTATTCCTAAAATTCCAATCCAAATAACAAATAGATTAGTAGTCCAATGAATGACAACCTTTGAGAGAAACCAAAACCTTATGGGAAGGTGTGAGATACTGACGGTGCATGATATAATATAATATTTCACCTTTTGTTTGTGCAATATTTCAAAGAGTTTTATACTAACTATGAAACTGTTTTATTTTATCTAAAAACCAAAACATTCAGATGGACTAAAATTAAACTGGAACATTTTTATTATATTTTAAATTATTCTTTAATATCACTTTTTTTTTAAGAATCATGGAGATTGAAATAGCAGTGGGTTTTTCAACTATTAAAATGGTATTTCCGAAAAAGAAATACCCTTTAAAATTTTGAGAACCTACTTACCTCAATGACATGAATAGAATAAATGAGTGATTATTTTTCACTCTTTATGATTAAGCCCACTGCTTTTTTACTTTTCTTACTATGATGTTGTCCTTGGCACATATATTACTGAGAGTAGCTACAAATACTAAAGTAAAATGATATATTCATTGCCAATGGAAAGCTGGCATTGAAGATAATCTGATTCATTGGCAAGAAAAATCTGTTACCAAAGACATCCAGATAACAAATAATCTCTAGTAATTTGAATCGTACTCCCAATCCCTTTTTATTCAGAATGAGCTTAGTATATGTATACTGTTTTCATAAAAAATTCACTGAATAAACAATACATTCTTTATTTTCCAACACCTGTGGGTTTTTTTCACTCTTTTTATCTTCCTTGTTCATAAAAAATATCAAGTACCTTATTTAACCCAGTTATTATATTTATAATTTCCAAAGAAGTATCTGGTTGATGACATTTCTAACCTTGAATGGTCCAGTTTCCTAGACTTGTTGTCATCCCAATACTTTTACTCTCCTATTAAAGAAAGTTTTTTTTTTTGTAATGGAGGTCAAATATTTTTCTAGATTTACATACTATCATTGTTCTTTATTTGATTATCAGAATACTTCCACGGGCATTTGGGTGGCTCAGTGGGTAATGCCTTTGCCTTTGGCTCAGGTCATGATCTCAGGATCCTGGAATCCAGCCCCCATGTCAGGCTCTCTGCTCAGCAGGGAGCCTGCTTCCCCCTCTCTCTCTGCCTGCCTCTCTGCTTACTTGTGATCTCTTTCTCTCTATATCAAATAAAAATGAATCTGCAAGTATTTTTTTTTTAATTTTATTCATTTATTTGACAGACAGAAATCACAAGTAGGCAGAGAGGCAGGCAGAGAGAGAGAGGAGGAAGCAGGCTCCCCGCTGAGCAAAGAGCCCAATGCGGGGCTTGATCCCAGAACCCTGGGATCATGACCTGAGTCGAAGGCAGAGGCTTTAACCCACTGAGCCACTCAGGCGCCCCTGCAAGTATTTTTTTAAAAGATTTTAATAAAATACTTGCAGATTCATTTTTACCAAAGACAGTATATTTAAAAATTGATTAATAATCTACAGATATAAAATCATATTGCAATAGAATTTTATGTTTTTATTTTTTTTTTAAAGATTTTCATATACTCAGAGGAAGAGGAAAAGATTAACTGTTCAAGACACCAGAATTAGAGAAAAACAGGACGGGGAGAAAGGATCACTTGTTCTAAAGGCTTAATTGCTAAGAAACTCTTCATATTAAGTTCTTATGATACTAAAGAAACTGTCCCTTGGTGATATGGTGTTTAAAAATGTTACTAACTCTTACTTGAAAAGTTTTTATTTCATTAACACTAGGTTTCACAGATTTTCCAATTTCCAATAAGCCCTTTACTTTGAATAATTTTATGCTGCTAAAGTAAGTGATCTCACCAAGGGATTAATGGATGTTAAAAGGGGAGGGTCAGTTTTGTGCACCTCAAGACAATTGTATTGTTCAGGGCAGAAAATCATAATTAATCTTAAGTAGATTTATGCAGATCATCCAAAATCCACTGGAAATAAATCTGGTAAATTAACTTTATTTTCCCCTCCAGTGTCCATTTAAGAAAGAGTATTGATGAGCAATGAAATGCAAAAAAAAAAAAAAACAAAAAAAAAAACAAAAAACAAAAAAAAAAGAAGAGAAAGAGACATAAAATTAAATAATCAATTAATGCACATTTTCAGAGTAGTCTCAACTTACTCTATTGTTGATTATACAATCACGGTAGAGGTTCTAGGCTACACAAAGGTAGAGGACCCTTCAAAAGGATAGCCATTAGAAGGAAATATTTATAACTGCTGGGAATTTGAGTTGGGACATTATTTTAATAGGATTTTAAAAATCTACACAAATCCACTAACAAAATAGACAAACAAAATAAGAAAGTTTTTAAAAAGGGACAATGTGATAAGATACTGAGAAACCATAAAATATGAATGAGTAGGACCCAATTACATCAAAACAAAGCCAAACAAATTTTGCTTCTCAAGAGTTAGTAGAATAAGGTAAATTGGAGTTGAAAAGTCCAAGAATCCTGGAATAGAGGGATAGCTAATAAACAGCTACCTCCAAAAAGAGAATATCCCACTGAGAATCCTCAAACAGGTCTGAGGAAAAGAACATAGCAAAACAGAAAAGACTTAAAGGACTCACTAAAGAGCTGTGAGGCTCTTAGAGTTGAATAGACATCAAATTGACTAGAATCCTACTTTAGTACTGGAGTTAAATAGATACTGAGTTTGGTGACTAGCTTCCATTTGTTCTTAACTGAGGAGTTTTCCTGGATCCAGAAGTTTTATCACTAAAAGAGTCACCCCAAACCCAAGATATTTGGTTACATTACCTTAATGACATTACACATATTCTAAAAATTATTTTTTAGAAGGACAGAGACCTAAGACTATGAGAGAAAAAAATCTGGGAGTTGGGAGGGAAAAAACAACAACCACAAAATACCACATCAGGAACACCGAGTGTAAAGAGGAAAAGTTCACACATAAGGTTAAGCAGAAAGTTTCAGGAGTAACAAATCTCAAAAGAATGAAAGTAGCTATAAGAGGACTTTTTAAAATATATTCATGTTAATAACAGAAGATATTTTAAAAAGACATTATTTATTTACTTGACAGAGAGGGAGATCACAAGTAGGCAGAGAGGCAGGTAGAGAGAGAAGGGGAAGCAGGCTCCCTACTGAGCAGAGAGCCCCATGCAGGGCTGGATTCCAGGACCCTGAGATCATGACCTGAGCCAAAGGCAGAGGCTTAACCAACTGAGCCACCCAGGCGCCCCGAGATATTTTTCTTATTAATGATAGCATAGTAATAAAAGAATAAAAAGAAGTAAAAAACAAAAAAGTAAATAAAGATAAATATTTAAGGAAAAAGGATAGAGAAAAAATTAAGAAATATTTAAAAATTAGCTATGGGGGCGCCTGGGTGGCTCAGTGGGTTAAGCCGCTGCCTTTGGCTCAGGTCATGATCTCAAGGTCCTGGGATCGAGCCCCGCATCTGGCTCTCTGCTCAGCGGGGAGCCTGCTTCCTCCTTTCTCTCTCTGTCTGCTTCTCTGCCTACTTGTAATCTCTCTCTGTCAAATAAATAAATAAAATCTTAAAAAAATAATAAAAAAATAAAAAATAAAAATTAGCTGTGAAGTGTGTAAACCTGGTGATTCACAGACCTGTACCCCTGGGGATAAAAATATATGTTTATAAAAAATAAAAATTAAAAAAATTAAAATAAGCACAAGAGCAAGAAAAGTATTGTAAAAGAGAATATAAAATGTAGTTTAAAAACAGGAAAATAGACAAATATTTGAGAAAAGATATAGATTGAGAGAAAAATGAAGGGTGAAAGAAGACATACAAAAATTCAGTGTGTGTACAATTGAAGTCCTTTAAAGAAGAAAACTCAAGCAACGGAACACAACATATGCTAAAAATTCTAATTCAATAACATTTTCTGAAATTAAAAAATATTGAATGTGCACATTGAAAGGAATTACCATATACCCTAGAAAGTACACTTGGAGCTGTCAATACCCAGATCTATTTCTGTAAATTTATTGGTTTTTAAAGATAGAGAAAAATACCTTTTAAGCAACCAGATGTAAAGATCCAGTCACTTTAAGTCAAGCCATTGCTATGTACCTTTGTATATTCAGATAACATTGTTTTGACAAACATTTCCTGGAGCATCTTCCAGAGGATAACTTTCAGCCAATAAAATTGTAGAATCTGTTTTGTCACAAGTTTTGGTGGTGAGTACTGAATATACTTAATAAATATACAACATTAAGTGAGGTAGATAAAAATGATAGAATGCCATGCAAATGTCATATGTAATGAAAAAAATGGTGTAATACGACTAACAAAATGGTGAGGATAGAATATAAGAATGTATGTAAATTGTAGATTAACCTTCATGGGAGTTACTTATAGATATTAACTAGAAGTAAACTAGATGCTGGTGAGAAGGAAGGAAAGGAAAAGAAGAGGTTATTAGTAAATCTAATTATTCCTACAAGAGAATAAATAAAAATATTTAAGGAGATGATTAAAATAGTACAATAGTGTATATATAATAATCATTGTAAGAATAAACTTATATTATTCCCTCCAGTTCTACTTGAAATATAGAACTGAATTCATAGAAAATCTATTTTAATAAATAGAAACTAAGTGTATTATAGTATGGTTCCACTAGAAAACCTGCAAATCCCATGAAATATTAAGATAAATATGAAAAATAAACATTTTTGTAGTGCATTATCTATTATGTTATCTACTTAAAACTTTTACATCCTATACATGAATTATGTAATTATATAGTTATGTAAGATAAATTATATAAGTCATTTCAGTAATTAAGTGACCTATCTCCACAATTAAAATAATGTTCAGATTGGCTAAAAAAGGAAACCTAAATTCACTTGTTATGAAAGATGCATTTTTTTTTTTTAATTTGACAGAGAGAGGGAGATCACAAGTAGGCAGAGAGGCAGGCAGAGAGAGAGGGGGAAGCAGGCTCTTTGCTGAGCAGAGAGCCCGATGCAGGGCTTGATCCCAAGACCCTGAGATCATGACCTGAGCTGAAAGCAGAGGATTAACCCACTGAGCCACTCAGGTGCCCCTAAAAGATGCATATTAAAAAAGAATTTCAAGGCTGCCTGGGTGGCTCAGTGGGTTAAGCCTCTGCCTTCAGCTCAGGTCATTATCTCAGGGTCCTGGGATAGAGTCCCGCATCTGGCTCTCTGCTAGGCAGGGAGCCTGCTTCCTCCTCTCTCTCTCTCTCTCTCTCTCTCTCTCTGCTTGCTTCTCTGCCTACTTGTGATCTCTCTCTGTCAAATAAATAAAATCTTAAAAAAAAAAGAAAGAATTTCAGAATTACTAAAAATGAAGAGATGAGCAAAGATATACTAGGGAAACAAATTAAAACAAGGGATCACGATCTTCATAAACAAAGAAGAATTCACACTTCAAAAGATAGGAGTGAAGGATGTAAGGAAGGAAATGAAAGGAAAAAGGAGGTAAAAGGAGAACGGGGAGTGGGGGCAGAAGAGCAAGAGAAAACGAAGAAAGGGAAAGTAAGAAGGAAGGAAGGGTGGAAGGAGGAAAAAATTAAACAAGCAAAGAAAGTCACTATAAAATACTAAGCGTAAAAATCAAAATACAGGGTCTACAAGTAATATTTATATTAATAAGAGAGCAACAACTTTTATAAAAACATAATGGAGAATTTAAAAGATAAATGAGGGACCCCTGGGTGGCTCAGTTGGTTGGACGACTGCCTTCGGCTCAGGTCATGATCCCGGAGTCCCGGGATCGAGTCCCGCATCGGGCTCTCAGCTCCATGGGGAGTCTGCTTCTCCCTCTGACTTTCTCCTTGCTCATGCTCTCTCTCACTGTCTCTCTCTCAAATAAATAAATAAAATCTTAAAATAAAATATAAATGAAAAGAAAAAACAATAAGAATAAGTTTAACACATCTCTCCAAGGGTGATTTAGGAAAAAAAAAATATTAGGAGAACATAGTTGTAACTAGTCTGCAATGTAGATTTCACTGGTCTTGATGAGATGTGGTCTTAAAGAGCTGAGTGAATCTGAACACTGATATTTAACAATTATCTCTTTTTTTATATGAATTGTGCATTTATAAAAATATAAATAATACAAAAAAACTTTTCTGATGATAATGCAAATAAACAAAGCAAATTAGAAAATAATAAAATGAAGTGATGAAGCAAAGAAAGCCTTCCTTTTGTTAAGTTAAAAGTATATCATTAATCTGTTCATAATCAAATGACAATGAAAGTCAACAGAATTTTAAGAAAGTACAAATAATGAAAATAATACATAGGCATATCTCAGAGATTTTGTGGGTTTGGTTAAGTAGGTTATCCCATTTACTGAAATTTTTAAATTTCTTTATTTTGCTTTTGTCTTGGCTACTTTTATGCTTTCTTTGAAATCTGTGAGTAGTGTGCTTAATTTATATGTTCCAACTAGTTTATATTATCGAGTTAAATACTCAACGCTAAGAATTCTCCTTAGAGTACTGTTTTAGCAATATCCCATACATTTTAATATTTATTTTCCTTATTTTTTCTAAAAATTATTAATGTTTGGTCTACAGAATAATTTTAAATGATTTTTTAATAATTAGAAGGAAGCAACTTGTTTAAGATTTATTACTAATGTCTTGTTTATTTGCAAAGTTACCAACAAATAGTCCTAATATTTTTGCATTTAGCAAAACACAATGAGACTTTACTTGTAACCAAATATATCTTCAGTGTTTGTATATTTTCAGTGTGTTCATGAAAGGAAGACCTGCTCTCTATTTTCAAGGTATACAGTCATATTGGTTAAGTTTATAAGTATTATTTTTATTGTATTATCAACTGACTCCCTGAAATTCCATTATTACTTGTCCGTATTCCCTCTAATTTCTACTATATCAAAGTAGCTTCTTGGCTTTATATTTATAAAATATATATTTATAATTTTGTTACACCTTTGTTTTAAATTGTAGCCTTTAATTTAATAATATCCACTTGTTTCCTGAATTTTAATTTATTAATATTTTTTATTTATTTGGGTATCGGTGACACACAATGTTACATTAGTTTTGGGTGTATAACACAGTGATTCGACATCTCTGTATGTTATGCTGTGCTCACCACGAATGTAGCTACCATCTGTCACATTACAATATCATTGACTATATTCACTATGCTGTGTCTTTTATACCCATGACTTATTCATTCCATAACTGGAAGCCTGTACCTCCCACTCCCCTTCACCCATTTTGCCCATCCTACCACCGCCCTCCCCTCTGGCTGCCATCAGTTTGTTCTCTGGATTTACAGGTCTGATTCGACTTTTTGTTTGTTTATTCATTTTTGTTATATTCCACATATAAGTGAAATCATATGGTATTTGTATTTCTCAGTCTGACTTAACTGAAGTCTACTTTAATTGATAATAAGATCACAATATATGTTTCTTTCTGTTTACATTTGCCTTGTGCATGTTGCCTATAATTTTATTTTTAATGTTTCTAAATCATTTTTCTTTGGGTTTCTTGTAAAGAGCAATGAGCTATATTCTATGAATAAGTTTGATTGTTTTTTCTGTAATAGGTGAGCTACATTTATTTCACTTATTTTTATGATATGTTTGGCCTTAGTTCAGTTGTTTTAAAAGGCATACAAACATATATGAATACATATAAATACATGCATATGTATATGTAGGTAAAATATGTTATATATTGTATATATTCACACAGATATGAATATGATCTATTATTTTGCTGTTTTAGTTTTTCAGTTGTTTTCATTAGAAATTGAGTTCTGTTGATTACCTTTATACTTATGTATTATATAATACATTGTTGCCTCTTCTGTTAGATGGTATATATTGGTTTGCTGTTATGAGCAAGGATAAAATTAGCTTGTAACTTCTTTCCAGCACTAACTTCTTTCCAATAATATTATCTTCCTTATGTTTGTTTCTGTATTTGTAAACATGCTTTTATTTGTAACAGTTCATAACAGCCTTTTTATCTTTTGACAAATCTGTACATTTATTCTAGTTCCTAATATTCTTCCTTTTCCTTTCAACCAATAGACTAATTATAAAATTATGAAATATATGCCTCCTTTGGAATTTCTCCTCTTGTTCCCAAATTTGACTGACATTTGAGAGAAAGAGAAATGGGGGCCGTTCATCTGTCACTTCCTGACACCTACAATCTAAAGCTGTATGTTCGGTCATGCTCTTTACTGAACATGAAACAAAATTTTCTTTGCAGTTTAAAGTCTTTGGCCTCGGTGCCCACTAGTGTTGTTGAGAAAGCCAACAAGCTCAGTACAATATACTCTAATGTCTAAAAACCATGCATATTAACTTTCGTTTTTGTATGATTGAATCTCTGATTCAGCTGTTTCTAACAGCTAAGGACTGGGGAATCCAGCCCCCCTGTTCGCTAAGGCTGTTGAGTTCTACCCATTCATGCGCTAGAACCAAGGACTCATGAGTCCTAAGGTCAATATCTGAAGTTTTAATTTAAAGTAAAAACACTGCATGGGCGTGTTTTGATGTTATATTATCATATCAAGTAATTTTTAATTTTGTGTGCATGAAATTGTTCTCAGCAAAATTCTTGTGTTTTTCCAGTGGGCGTCCAATGCATTCTGGGTTTTTGAAGTTTTATTTCTGCCAGGTTTTTCACCAGTTCAGATTCTGAATGTAAGTTAGCAATGTAAAGAAGCTAAGACCACATGAGTCTGCTCTGGTTTCAGGCAATGGACAGTATATTCTTTCCAGATACAACTGTGTTTTCTTTTCTTTCTTTTTTATTTTAATATTTTATTTATTTATTTGACAGACAGAGATCACAAGTAGGCAGAGAGGCAGGCAGAGAGAGAGAGAGAGAAAGGGAAGCTGAGCAGAGAGCCTGATGCAGGGCTCGATCCCTGGACTCTGGGATCATGACCTGAGCCAAAGGCAGAGGTTTTAACCCTCTGAGCCACCCAGGTGCCCTGAGTAAATCTATTTTCTTATAAAAAAAAAATATTGAGGGGCACCTGGGTGGCTCAGTGGGTTAAGCCTCTGCCTTGGGCTCAGGTCATGATCTCAGGGTCCTGGGATTGAGTCCCACATCAGGCTCCCTGCTGAGCAGGGAGTCTGCTTCTCCTCTCCCTCTACTGCTCCCCTGCTTGTGCTCTCTTTCCTTCCCTCACTCTCTGTCAAATAAATAAATTCTTTAAAAAAAATATTGATTTACATCATCAGTGATACTGACTGCATGATATTCCTTTGTTGAAATATATAAAAACTTATTGAACCTATTCCCAACAGGAAGGCAATTAGATAATAGCCAATGTCTCCCTATTAAAACCATCTGATTATAGCCTAGTAAGCAAATATGTTAGGTTAAGTTTTGAAAAGTCTTATAATGCAATATTATGCAGCCTTTAAAATTTTTTATAACATGTAGAGAGAGTACTTTATGATACTATATACATAGTTTGAATTAGATTGTGTGAAGAGAATAACTTGGTTATCTCCTGAAGAGAATAACTGTTAAAAATAATTTTGGTGGTTAGGGATACATTTTCAATGTTTTTCATGAGTCTATATCCTATTTTGTTTATTCTGTATATTCTGCAGTTACTGTGAGATTATTTTTTTTAAAGATTTTATTTACTTATTTGACAGAGAGAGAGATCACAAATAGGCAGAGAGACAGACAGAGAGAGAGATGAGGAGAAGCAGGCTCCCTGCTGAGCAGAGAGCCCTATGCGGGACTCGATCCCAGGCCCCTGGGATCATGACCTGAGCCGAAGGTAGAGGCTTAACCCACTGAGCCACCCAGGCGCCCCCTGTGAGATTATTTAAACATATTTTTTAAAGTTAAATTAATCATGCTTATATTTTTGCATAGAAATGTCTGAATTTTATTATGGAATTTACTTATAGAAATACATCTACTCATTAAAGTCATAATTTTATAAAGAACACTTAACCTAGTCAGTCACATTTGTTTATCTCAGTGTTTAGATTATAACCCATGATTTAAGTATTTCTACAGCTTGGCTCTCTCTACTGTATAACAGTATAACGACACAGTTATAAAAGAGAAATGGAAACAAAGAGCTAATTTTACAAATACTACTTATTAGAGATAGTTTGCCAATAAAGAAGAACTAGTGGGCCACATCAGAGCAGAAGGCTGGTTCTACAGAAGCTTATGTTGGTGTTGCCTTGCTGCTGTTTTGGTTTTGCATTTTATTAGTTAAAGAAATTGCTTGTATTTGAAAGAAGCCACTCTCTAAGGAGTGATACAATATTATAAAAAAGGAAAAACAATTAAAAAATATCTGAAGAAATTATTAGAAAAAAGGTAGATCGCATGTTCAAAAATTACTTTTAATATCAAGGCTATAATGGGAAAAGCTGCTTGCCATGTTGCATTAAACAGCTAAACTTTTTTTTCTATTATGCCTGACCCCTTAAAAAGAAAACAATTTTCGATCATTCACTACTTTTAACTTTTAAAACCAGCTCCATATTTTAGCTGTTAGAAGGTGACTTTCTTGGAGGTATTTTCACAAGTGCAATAAACATTATTCATTAACATGCCAATAAGTCAATGTCTCTATTAATGTGAGTATATGTTAACAATTTATTGTGGGTACATAATATCCTATGAATGATGAGCAAAAATTGCAGTTGAAGAATTTAGATTATTCATCTTTGGTTTTATAGAGCAAATTTCGTACTTTATTTCATTTGAATCCTTGGAAGCATAATAGGCAACTTGCAAAGATTTTGCACATCTGTTAAAATGCAACTGGTCTGTGCCGTCCACCACAGTGAAGTGCAAAGGATTCCACCACAGACTATTTTCCCAGACTGTTAATTCCCTTCCCAGATGGTACTGCAGAAGGCAGCATGAGGAGTATGACTTTTTTAGCCAATTCAAGAAAAATTCTATTCTAAGAAGAAAATCTCTATTCTAAGTAGTGACATGGAACAGAGAGAGCTTAGGCTGACTTCTTTCCCGTCACTACATCACCATCACTGGCATATTCTTTCTCATGGAAAGAAAGGTGGGAGAAGCCCCTCACACCCATCAGCAATGTGGCATTCATGGAGAATAAAGTGTATTTGTAAACCAATCCGTTTTCTAATCCATTGTATTTTCCCATCATTTTAGTCTCTTTCTGAATACATAAAATCCAATAAGAAAGCCTTGTTGATACTAATATGCAAATACAATATACACACATTTATATTAAGAATGTTCTAGTCTTTTTGTGCATTGATTTTTGTTATAGAGGAGAGAGTACCACTTTGAAATGGCAGAGTGGAAGGACGGAATCCAGAGATTAAAAAAGAGAAGAATTTGATGTTTTGTTACAGCTAACAGAAAACACATTATACATATTAATACTTATTATTTTCCATTTTTAAAAAATTTTATTTATTTGAGAGCAAGACAGAGAAGGAGAGAAGGAACAGGGGGAAGGGCAGAAGGAGAGGAAGAAGCAGACTAAATATATATGTGTAAAAAGTCAGTTTGGTGCAACATTAAAAAGACTAAACTATAAAATTAAAATGTACATTTGTAGATTTTAGATTAAAATTCCTAAAGAAAGGTTGAACTGCAAAGCTGCCTTTGTTTCCATAACCTTACCCTCAAGTCATGGATGCAGAAAGCCCAGAAAGGAAACTAGGAAATACATACCTCATCCATTTTCCCAGTCTTCTGATATCATCCATTGGTCAAAACAAGGAGGGGAACAGGGCAAGGTTGTCCACTGATGCAAGCCAACTTGTTGGAAGAAGATGAGGTGAGAAGGGTAGATAATAAATCAGAAGAGCGCAAAAAAATAGAATGAAACTGAAATATATATACATATATATATATATACATATATGCATTTTTTTGACAATGAAAAATCCATGACTGCCTACTTATTCCTACTTGTATACTTTTGTTCAAAGTAAAAATTAGTTTCATATTTGACTGGGCACTTTCTCAACCTTTGGGATCATCTGACTCAATTGTCAGCTCTAGAATATAGGAAATAGAAAACCAAGAGGTGCACTAATTTGATCAAGAGAAAGGTCTTAGATGTAAAGTTAGCTTGTGTGATCTGAAGGGAAAGAATTTACATGGAGCATGATATTATCCTCTAAGTCAAAGGTCAGCCAACTTTTTTGATAGTCACCTAGCAATTATTTAAGGCTTTGTGGACTCTATGGTCTTTGCCACAACTATTCATCTCTGCCACGGTAGCTCATAAGCAGCAACAGACAACGAGTAAGCAAATGAACATAACCATGTGTCAATAAACTTTTACTGATAGACACTGAAATTTGCATTTTGTACACTTTTCCCATGTCACAAAATCATATTTTCTTTTGATTTTTTTCCTAACCATTTTAAAGTGTAAAAAGCACTGCCGGTTCATGAAATGTACAAAAATTGAATAGAGGGACAGATTTGGCATTTAATCTGTAGTTTGTGGGCCTTTCCTCTAAGTTTATGGTCGCCAAAGTCAGGTAAGCAAGCACCTGCTGGGGTAGAAGTGCACATGATAACGAAAGTCAATCCCCTGGAGAACAAACATCCATGCATAGTTTTCTACTCCTTTCTGTGTTTCATTTTTGTATATTTTATAATATAAATATATGTTTAATATAACATGGATGATAAATAAGTGTATAAAGTATACCCCAAAATTTGTTTTAGCTGACAGGGAGTACAGTCTAAAAATTTGATGACTATTGCCCTTATAGCTTTCAACTGCTGACCTAAGTAATCAATTGACCTACAGGAAAATTGCAAGGGTGACAGGTCATCTTGAATCCTCCTTGTGTATGGCATATTCTACACCTCCAACTATTTGACACTTTATTTTGTCCTTCAGTGTTGTCCTCATTACCCAACCCTGGAAGTCTTTTAATATATATATATAATTGTTTTTCCTATCAACCTTGCTTTTATCCACCGTGTTTCTCCCTTACTCATTCTCTAGTTCCAGTCTAAGGGGAAGAAAACTCAGGCCTAAAGGATGAAAAATGTTTACCTATTTGGAATAAATAGCTTAGAAGAGTAAGTTGATGAGTTCTTTTCTGTTTGCTTCAGTGCTGTCACTGAAATACATGATCTGAAATACAGATCGGGAAGGAGCCTGGAAGTTTAATTAGAGAGGAGACCCCATTGTGGGACACAGAATCCACCATAGTACCTTTCTGAAATATGAGGAATTCACCATGGGGCTTTAGTGGGATCGAGAGTAGGCTTTGGGTCTCCAGATTCAGTTGGTTTCATCACTTTCCTACTGGTGCATGGTGGAAATATTTCTTTTGTTTTATTATTATATAATTAGTAATGTTATGTAAACTTAGTTCACCTAGACCCATTTAACTTTTCACTGAATGAAGTATAAAATATAAAACATCACATTTATCCCTTTCCAGCAAATGGATTTTAACTATGCATATATGTCCTGAGTTAAACTTTTTATTATCAAAGAAAGACCCATCTTCTTTATTAGATACTCACAGATTTTATCTTCCTTCTTTCCCTATGTCTATTCTCTAAGGTTATGAGAAAATCAACTCCCTACATTAATCCAACCTTTTTTATACCTACCTTGTTAATTTTTTCTACTCAAGTATATCATGTTCATCAGACTAAAAAAATATTTATACACAGAGCAGATCCACTTATTTCTGCAAATTAAAAGTACTTTTTTATGACTCATTGTTTGAGAAAGAAATTATATTAAATTTTCAGAGTAAGAACAAATTTACCAAACTATGTTGTGTATTAGTATTGACCATAATATATATTGCTATATTTGCTAAAATTATTCAATTCTTTAGTATAAACCATGATTAAAAGTCCTATCAGAGTACTCTGATTTTATTTTTATAAATCCAATATTGTTTCTTTTATTGTATTCATGAAGTAAGTAATATAAAAACATAATTTAAAATAATTTTTGCCCTTCAATGAATTGGTTCTAACTGTACTGTGCATTAGATTCGAAATGGTTTCTCTTCTCTTGGTATATATAGGCATAATTTAAATAATTTAAATAACCAATTTAAAATTTCTCTTGCAAATATTATTTATACTTGGGAGAAAAAAAGAGGAGGAAAGACGGAAAGAAGGAAGGAAGGAAGGCGTATGAAGTTGAAGTTGCTCTAACCAACTAGCTAAAAAAGTTACATTTTTCAGGTCTGAGAAGACAAGCCCATACACCATGACTATTCATCACTGCTATTTAAACTCATGAAAGTTGAGAGCAATGGCTTGGTAATTCTGAATTCACCTGCTGGCTCATCTAGTCATTATTTGGAACTTTGCATTGTCCCACATTACACATGCATCTGCTGCACCGTCATTTACAGATGCAATGAGAGAAAACCTGTTAAGATGAGTCTTTGAGAGAAGAAAAGGCATATAACAAATACAAAAATTAAAACACTCAGGAATAAGGTAAATACTGAGGGTAAGAACTGGGAATGAGACAAATATTGGATTAAGACAAATACTGCTGCAGATTCCAATGTCAATTCTAACAGTGCTAGTAAAGATTGGATTGTGTTGACTGTTGAAGATGAGCGGCTAAAGCAGAAAGCAAGAAAAAATCTTCTAGGCTAGAATTCTATGTCCTTGAAATTTTTCACTGCAGGTGACTTAAATTATTAGATTACTAGAACAAATTGAAGCACAGGTAGTATACTCTTAAAGGTAACCAAACCTAATAAATTAATATAACCTAAGAAATTTCAGTTGACAGATAATCATAACATGTGAGAACCATTTGAACATCTGAAGTGCTTTTTATGTATTTTTTTTTAATTATTGCAGCTAACTTAGCCACAGATATCTCATTTCTATAAAGAATTTTAATTGTAAAATGCAGGTATTAACACAAAGAACTTTTTGCTCACTTACCATTAGCACTGAAATCTATAAGCTCACATTATTCATTTTATTATTCTAATGTATTTTAATCTATTCAGGTGTAATACCATGATTACTGACATCCATAGGCATGTCACATTTTTTTTCCCTCTGAAAAACTTCCAGGACAGATCTGTGGACAGTGTTTCAAAAGGAGAGTTGTTATAGATGGCAAATTAACAGTGAAAAATTCCAACCCCAAAATAGCACATAGCTTTCTTTGTAAATCCAGAGTATAGCTAAATTATATGATGTGCCCTCATATTGTCATATATGCACAAGTAGAAAACAGTTCTCCATTCATCTCTGTTTAGGAGAACTGAAATACAAAATCATTTCTGGTCCTTGTAAGCTGTCTTAGCATTCCTTTCTACAGTTATCTAGGAAAATGGATAGTCTTAAAATGGTCTTTAAAATACTGCAGATATCTTTGTCATTTCTAAGCCTTTCCTAGGCATTAGAATGCTTTTGTTTCCTGGAGTCCCCTGGGCCAGAGAAGCTATGAAATCAGTGTGATATTAAACTAGACCTTCTAATGTATATTACCTCTAGAACCCTCTGTACTCAAACTGGCTTATGCTTATGTCTGTGAACCACACCCCACTCTTTACCCCAGATTTCACCTCGGATTGCATACACACACCAAAAACTTATTTTAAAAGAATAGGCTTGCAAAGATGTATCTATAACTTAAATGCACTAAATATTGGGTCAGGGTTCTGGGAATTCAACTGGCATGTGAACTAATGTAACTATTTTTTAGTTCAAGATAAAACATATATTATATCATATAGATACAAGTGACATCAGGAGGGATTTCCTAGTGGTCAAACAGCAAGCTGTTGCCATATTAACCACTATAGACAATTGACATTTTCTGTTTATTAAATTCCAGCAGTGTTTGTGTAATGTTTCCCTCACATTCACATCCTAATTTCTATTAATAGCATCAATACTCTCCCATCATACAAGCTTACAATTTTTAATACACCTTTTTTGTTTGTTTTTGGGCTTGAACTCACAACCCTGAGATCAAGACTCGAGCAGAAATCAAGATTCAGATGCTTAACTGACTGAGCCATCCAGGTGCCCCCAATACATCTTTGTTTCAATCCTAAACATTATTCACCATAAAAACCCAAGTTGAAGTTGAGAGATCAAATTGAGCATTGGTTTTTAAAACTCCATGGGAATTCTCATGACCAACATGAATTTTGTTGCTGTGCCTTGTAGCTGCTTTCCCTCTCTGCCACACATTAAGTATTCAAACATTTTTTTTTCTTTCTTATATTTGTTTCTAGGATCATTTGCTACTTGTGTTCTCTTTCCATACCTTAACCGCTCTTTCTATATTAAATCTGTGGCCCATATTTTATTCTCAAATTTCCAAATTATGGCATTATTCTAAGGCCACTTCTTTGCTCTTCACCTATATTCTTTGATAATTCATCCACTTTTACAGTTTGAACCAAGGTATTATTCACAACCTCACATTCTGTCCAGAAATCCAATTACACACTATTCAGTGACCAATTGGTTAACTATTAATATGTCAAAGTCAATGAGTATAATTACAGATAACTGGCTACATTCTGACTTCTCTTTGGATTCCTTTATTTTATGTCATGGAACTATCCTCTACTCAACCAATTTGAAATGTTAGTGGTCTTGATTCTCTTTCTACCTAGAAAACAAGTTGTCTGCCTTTTGTACTTCTTCTCCTTTTACAATTTCTACTACTAGCATTCTAGTTCAGTTATCAACCACCCATCAGAAACATCATTAAAATAGCCTCCTTACTAGCTCCACCTACCTAGAGTCTCTTTTCTGTATTAACACCACACATTGTATCAAGCTAAATATTTCTAGAGAACAATCACTCTGCTGAAAAATATTCATGATCAAATCATGTTCTCCCTGAACTTCAAAGTCCCAGATTGCCTAGTTAACCTGTGTCCAAGAACTCTTTTACATATACTAAATACTTGAACCAAACAACACTGTACATACTTCCTTAAAAATTCCCTGTGCTTCCGTAGCATGTACTTTCTTTTTCATTCTTTGCAATTTCTCATCAGTTAGGAAACCACAGGTTGACAAATTTTAGAGATCTCTGAGGACCAAGGTCAAATACCATTTTCCCAATAATGCTTTCTCTCAATCTACTCTTCCAAACTGAAGTTATCTCTTCGCATCCATTGTATTTTGGTTTCATGATCTTAAGTGGAAATAACACCATTTTCTATTATAGGTATTTATCTCTGGAGAGAATATTAGCTTCTTAAAACAAGGGTTATGATTTAGTCATTGCTTGAGTTTCTTTCATGCCAAGATAAGCCTTTCATGAAATAGGCACTTTTTAAATGTTTTTGTGAATACCTTAATGTTGTAGAATATTCTTATTTAAGAAATGAAAACCCTCTTGTGTAATGTTGGTAAAGTAATTGAACAAGGTCATACAGCTTGTCACTGATAGGGCTGAGGCAGAATCACAATACAGGAAAGCAAAATAAGGGGCAGGGGAACGCAGATGGTTTCTAGTCCTTATTTTTAGTTTCGTATCAGTCAGGACTTTATTCAGTTACAAATGAATGAAAATACAAGCCCATGATAATGCAGACAAAGGCAGTGTGTAAATATTTAGAAAGTAGTTATAGATCAGAGATGTTGATCAAATATTTAAACTCATCTGATTAATACTTTTATTTTTGAAAACAAAATTTGAACAGATATAAATAAAGTATTTTCATTTTCCTGGAATTCTCACTTGCATTGCTGCTGAAGAGATCAGCAATTATCCAGGGACCAATTAGCCTGTTTGTGGATTATCTACACCCTGTGGATTCCTCCTCTTCGCTTTCCTCCTTATCCCTGCCTTTTGACCACTTCACAGTTGTTAGTCAGGAGAAAAAATTAAAGAAGTGCTAAAAAGTAGAAAGCCAGAAAAAGTAAAACTAAGACTCTGTAAGTTATTATACGTTAAAAAGAACTGTGCTACTATTCATTGACTGGATCATTTGAATGAAACACCAGATAATACAATTAAAGGGTAATTAACTTATTAAGAAATTTTTCAAATTTGTTTATTTTAGTAATTTGATTGTTCCACCTTGAAAACTCAAGCTTATTGCATAAGCTGATAGCAATAATAATTAAAAACCACATTGGAGGATTATTCAATAATGCACTACTTTATGCTATTCTACATATGCAGTTTGCTAAGAGCTTGTCAAAAGAACTTTCCCAAGGCTTTATATGCTCTTTTAATGTCAATTGAGAATATTCCTGTATTCTGGTGCAGTTTGTTAGCTGACACTTCCCACTGAAGTACTTTTCTAGTCATAGGGAAGTTCCCAATACAATTGGAAAAATCCATCTACAACTACTAACACGCACTTTTCTATTTATGGACAATTGGAAGGGGTCCTAAAAATCAATGTGCAGCATTGCCCACTGGGGAATACATTCTTCATACTTGAATTTCATTTTGGCAGAGAGGAATTTCCCTGAGCCCGTTTTAAGCATGTTTTATCCACATTCCATGTTTCCTCTGTCATTTTGGGCCAACTCAATGTTAGCAATCTCTGTGGAGTTTTTACTTTTCCCTCGGGAACTCTGCTCAGGATTTTATGAACACAATGCAGAATTTCCCTTCTCAGCCATCCTGGGACTATTCTTTTGTCTCTAAGAATAAAATTCTATCTTGACACATAATGATTTTCCTCCATGCTTAACAGTAGACCCAACTTCTAACAGTTCCTCTTTCTTTAACTCTTTGATCACATATCTTATATCCACTAAATAATCCCAAATTATATAGGAATATTTAAACTATTATCATAGTTGTAATAGGTATGGGAATATTTAAACTATTATTTTTATCCTGTACTATTTATCAGAAACTTTACCTCTGTTATTTTTGCTTTCTTACTATCTATCTATTTACCTATCTATCAGCTACCTGCATGTGTTTAACCTAGTGTCTCTGGATATTTGTGCCTAAATACAAAAAGGGAATTTTAGAATTAAATTGCAAATGTATTCTAATATATTCAGTGCACTCAATTGTATCTCAAAATCATTCAAGGAAAGGAAAACAGTAGATTACCATGTGGAATCAGGAAACAAGAGAGTGTTTCTATCTGGGAACCATGAAATTTTGATAGTAGATGTGATTGCAATTTCTTCTGCAGTATTTTGAGTTGGGTGAAATTTTACTTACTCTCCTTTGCTTATCTTATTCAACTGTATTCACACAACACAATTATGTATTTTCCTCACTCTTGGGAAATTTACCAACTTATTTTTTTAATTTAATTTTTGATTTGTAGAATTCTATAAAATAAAATAGCAAAAGATCAAGTGAGAGCTATAAGTTGATGCCTATCTTTCTACATGTAGGATTTCTTGATTCTTCATTCTATAAACTTTAATTGATCATATAAATCAGTTTGCCATAAATTAAAGCAAAATGATGATTCCTTATATGTTGTTCATGGCTTAAAGTCACTGCCAGATTTATACCACCTCCAAAGTCATAGAAATCCTGTGAGGAATGTAGTATGCTTATTACCATCATCTCTCATCTTGTTGATTAGGAAACTGAGGCAGAAGAGATCACTTGCTCAGGAATCACAGTTTAGGGGCCAATTTATATAGAGTCAATTCTTAATGTTTCACTAAGTTAAACCACCTTTTGAAAATAAGGTGAAAAAACAACTTTATTTGGATAGTGTTTTGCTATTTATATAGAACTTTTTTATGTGCTCCCCTTTCTTATTGTGGCAGACCATAGAAAGAGAAACAATTTCTTCCTATTAAAGTAAGATTCTTAACTGCTGTTGATCTTTGATGACAGATTGATCTGTCATATGAAATAAGAAGGAACATGGAATAAGATATACATTTCAGAGGAGAAATATGTTTAAGAGAATAAATGAATATTTTTTTCTGTAATTTTAATTTTCCTTTTCAGAGTAATGTTGAAATACACAAAAGGGAAGAAAATTACAGAGAATTTTTTATGCTTCATGTTAAACATATTGGTTTTCAGTTGTTCCTGCCATGTAACAATGAAAGCTGTCATGTGTTTGGAAAATAAAAAATACCAGATGGAAGTATTTTACATTTTTATAGGATTATTAGCTATATGTTATTAAGTGTAATAATTAACTATATTTTTGAGAGAGAGGCATACATGTAAAATTATAAATGACTTGAGAAACCATAAGAAATTCTGCTTTTGTAATACAGTTTTAAAATGTGCATGAGGAAACATCAGAGTTATAAAAAAAGTTCATATGGTATTATAGAAAAATCAAATTTAAAACATATTACTTTGTTTGTTAGACTGCAATCATCTTAACAATATACTCAAAGATAAATTAAAATGTATTTTTCAGGATAAGGTTTAGTAGGATGCTACATCTGATAGTGTGATTATTGATAGTGATGGTAAAGTTCAAAACATCAAAAAGTTAAAATACCCTGCCGAAATACCAAAAATCGTGGAGACGAAGTGGAAAATTATGTGAAATGTTAGGGATGTTTCATTCCAGTACCTTGGCCTCATTATATTATCAGCTAAATATAAAATACATAGACCAGATAAATGTCTCATTAAGTACTTCACAGTTCTTTCTGGAAACTTGGTAGTTGTCTTGAAAATGAAAAATAGAGAAGTATTTTATGTGAAAATTATGGTACAAAAAGTGTTTCAGTGAAAGTTTTTATTAACTCACTGAGTGTGGTAAGGCATGATAATAGTTATTTTCTTAATTGCTTTTAGTTAAAGAAGGGAAAGTTCTCATTTATGTAGAAATTTTAAGACAAAGTATCTATCCCATTTCAGACAGGTGCATTATCAACTTTTGAAGTGTGTTATAAATTAAGAGCTTCTCACTTCCATTTTTGAGAGGGCTTTCCTCAGGTAACAACATTTATGAGCTTAATTTGACATTTATTTCTTCCTATATACACTCACAAATTAGCATACAGGAAATAAGAATGAATTTCATGTTGAGATTTCCCCATTTCTGTTTTTCCTCTGAAAGATTTATGTGAATACAACACAAGAGAGTTATGGATAGGAAAAATAGAATTACTTTTCAAGATAAAAATAAACTTTCTTTGATAATCCATTACTACATATAGTATTAATTAGTCTATGTAATTAACATATCCAGTCGCTTCCTTTAATAAAATCAGGAGGAAAAAAATCTTGCCATGTTTCTTATTCTGGCAAAGTTCCCATTGCTTTCAGATATACTTAAAATGACAAGGTGAATATGATGGCAGCACTTTTCTTTCAAAAATGTAGTCATGCTGAAAATACCTACGTAGAAGACAAGTCACAAAGCATAGAAAACATCGGGAAGGATGCTTGTTAACAATAAAAAAATGAATGGAGAAGAGAGAGAAGGGTGTGAGATAAGAAGTGCTCATAATACCTGCAGTATCTAAATACCAAGCTTCAGTTTCCAAGACAAGTGAGTCTCAGATTGACAGATGGTGGATGATTGCTTCTGGTGGAGCGAATGATGGTTAGTTTGCAAGTAAAAGCAGATAAAGGAGCACATGAATAACAGTGAAATCTTTGGTATGTGGCTAAGGCTTAAATTATAAATGGCTTAAATTATAAATGGTTCATGATTGACTGGCCACAAGAAACTTATTAAGAATGCACATATGGCAAAGGAAGTGCAGGAACACTTGAACAGATGAGTGCAGCTGGTCATAAAAAATCCTATAGTAAACGGAGAAGAATATTTGGGAAAAAATAAGTTTGAAGGAGACCTAAGGAGGGAAGAAATACAAATTAAGCAGATCCCCATGATTCAGACAGCAACAAAAACATGTTCGGAGTGTGGGCATGTTAGAGTTGAACTCTGGTTCATCCAAGGTCTGGGCTTCAATTCTGAAGGCAATTGGTAACTCAGTAGTAAAAGAATGGAAAAGTGCTAAATTAGACAAAAGAAACAACCCACTTCAGTCCTTCACTTGTGATAATAAAACCCAAATACCTTCCACAGAGAACATGGCTGTCATCCACAATGAGGTAAGACTCAAATGTTAGGGAAGTACCCCCCCCCCCATGGCAAGAGGACATGTTTCCCCATCTTCAGGACTTGGTCAGGTAGGTCCATGAGAGCAGTGTAAAAAATTTATCTGATCTTTGAAGGGATTGTGTGCGTAGAAACTGGTGCCATCTTGAATGCAACCCAGAGAACTGGTTGCTAATCTATTTCTTATTTTTAAGCCAATGTGTATGTATGTTTTATTATTGTTATGTTCTAGAATTGGCAAGGCTGTAAAAATAGTTTTAATGATTATAAATCATAAATGTTCATTCTGAAATTACTTCTAGAAGTCATTTGCTCTAAACTCCTTTTTTTTTTTTTTTTTTTTTTAGATTAAGAAAATAAGGTTCAAACAGTGTAGCTGAATTCCTCGAGGCACAGCTAATTAATTAGCTCCTTAGCTAAGGCTGGACATCAGGAATCTTAATTCCCCAGAGGTGTCAAAGGATTACTAATAATGACTTGACCAATGACAGTTTTTCAAGGAAAAGTCTTTTTCCCCTTTCTCTGAAGGAATATGTCATTCTAAGAAAACTGAGATTTTTTAAATGTAGGATATTTGGATTCAATTTTGAATAAAAGCTTAATCTCCAGTTATTTTCCCCCCTAACCATTTAATATGGGGTATGAATTGGGGGAAATCTCTGGCCTTAGTTGAATTTCTGAATTCCACACAAAACCACTTTTAAATATCTAAGCTTATCATTTAATTCAAATGCTGACAGACGTTACTATGTATGATTATGCATTTGAATAATACCTTGAATGTGTATGACATATTTTAACACTTAATTTAGTTTACAGAGTCTCTCTCATTTTCTCTCTATGTTAGCAAAGCATGAATGGATAATTAATCTTAATCTGATTCCTATCCAGAAACAGAGAGGTTAAGTGAATGGCTCCAGGTCACACAGCAAGTCAGCAGCAATTTTTTAAATGTCTTATTTGAATATAAAAACATTTAGATAATAGAATAATTATTTAGGGTCGTCAAAAGTGGTAACATTTGTCATATTGAGATAAGAAAACCGTATTTTAAATCTCACAGGACATTTCCTGATGGTAAGAACTCACTTAGTGGAGACTTCCCTAAACTTAATTTTTGTATTATTTAACCTTGCTGATGAAAAAAAAAAAAAAAAGAGAGACAAATTCTACTCTATTTAGTAAAAAATGTTGGATTCTCAGTATTATCATTTCATGATGGTATGTATATTCATTCAAATAAAATCGTTTTCCTTTTTAATTTTGATGAAATAATGAGGTCAAAATATCAAAGCATTCTATTGATACTGAAATGACATTGCTTTGTGTACAACATAAATTTGCAATATTCTCAAACTCTCTTGTTTTGGTGATGAAAAACAGAGGAAATGTGTCAAATATTTTTGTTTTGCTTATAAAAATCTAATGGCATATGGACAAAAAGAAATTATTTTTCTTAATCTTTTAAACCACATCTAGAGTTTACAAAAGGGGGGCTTCAGCATTGTACTTGTTTGAAAGATTAAAGATTAAAATTTAAGAAATAAAGCTTTATTATAAAACATCCTCTGTGAGATAGGTAATGTATCAATTTTTTCTTTGAGTCACAAGGCAATCAATAGTCCTTATAAAATGTACTGTTAGCACATTAGGACATATTATTCATTACCTTTATTGAATGCTTCTAGCAGTTTTAAAAACATTCTGAACTTTATAAAAATGCATATCTGGAAAGGATATAATACCTTGAAAATTCAAACACCTTATTTATCTTTGTTACTGATTCTGAAAGTAACTAAATGTGTTACTGCAATGATATTAATTCAACTTCATTTGCTCCCTGATGTTTAAACACTAAGTTATATCATGTTTATCTCACCTAGAGGGATGACCTTGGCATATATATATATATTTTTTTGGCATATATTTTATTAAGATGAGCTTTATGCTTTCTAATATGCTGCGTGTAAATTATTTTGATCATATCCAGCTATGATGCTTCTTTAAAAGCTACAATAAAATCAAAAGATGCAGTTGTAGAGATGGCAGAGAATGTAAGCAGTATTTTCAGCTCCCTTTGTACAGGGTGGATCTTCACAGGGTGATCAGATCTATTTATTAGCAAGAGATCTTCACAGTGGACTGAGAAATACTTAGTCACCAAGTATTCTTTCCCTTTCCATGTGAGTAAAAAGAAAAACCTAGAGTTGAATTCAGCATAAAGCATTTTTAAAGCAAAACCAACCAATAAAGGCACTGAATTTCATAGAATTAGGAGATTTTTGCTTGAATGGCATGTGTGCAAGGGTGTTAAAATACATCCTCATGGTACATAAAAACAGAGATGACCAGTTGGCCACTGTGGAAGTGATGAATATAGACAGAAAACAATTTTCCCAATATGCAAGCAAATATATGCAAGCAATGGTTAATATTAGTTGTGCAAAGGAATAGAAGAAAGTCTTTTTTAAGAAATGATTTTTCATTTTAAAGGAAATGTGTTTGTTATCCTAAATTTGGTAAATGCAGAAAAATCAAAAGAGGGGAAAAAATGACTCCTAGAGTCACAACTCAAATATATTCACAATCAATATTTTGTGATATGCCCTTCCAATTTTAAATTAAAGCTTCAAATTTACATAGTGACAAATCATAATGAACATGAATTGTGTTTCTGATTTTTTATTAATTGCTTTTAAAGTCAGAAATCCTAAAGTTATAATTTTAGCATCTGTATATTAGTTTATATGCCTTATTAGTCTATTATTTATGATGATCTGAATAATCATTTCTATATGACCAGCCATTATTTTGGATCTTGTTTTACTATGTTAAAAACATGCTGCATGTGCCAGAAAATGACTTAAGATTCTCCTAATACATTGCTAAATTGGTTTTCTGTTTCTTTTGCTTGTTTGTTTGTTTGCTTTAATTCTGATCAACATATGACTGAAGAAGCAGTATAGGATACTGCTTAAGAGCAGAGAAGCCAATGAAAACTTTATGGACTCTACTACTAACTTTCTGCAAGACCTAGGGAAATACGCTTAACCTCCCTATGACTCAGTTCCTTCATCTTTAAAGTTTGGGTTGTAGAATTGCTATAGTATTAAAAGTGTTAACCCTTGTAAATGCCTAGAACATTTCCTTGCCCATAGCACAAGAACCAACCTTGCCTATATATAAGATGCGTCCAGGGAGGTCAAATTCATAGAAACCTATTGTTCCAAATAATTATATCATAGTTTCCAAGGTTGTATCTTTTATAGGTAAGCAAAGCTTATCAGATTAAGTATCAACCACAATTGACCAATTCGTAGCCCTTTGGGTAGATGTTCAATATAATATATTTGTTAGCCATATATATAGGCACGTATTGGAGGGAAATTTTACTGACAGATATTTCCAAACAATTCCCTTCTTGTCAGCAGTGACTGCAGCTTCCTGTATTGGTGGATTCATCCAGTGCAAGGTGAGGATACCATGTTGGCTTTTTGGTGCACGATCTTGGCATCTGCCTTGGGATTTGACTATTTTCGCCTTTGTATTTCATTCAGCTTCTGAGCTGTCAACTGATATTTTTGTTTGGCATTTACATGATACTTCTAAATTATTCCTCTAAATTCCTCAAGAGATTTGCACAGATCAGAGTCCTATATGAAAATGTGCTTTTTAAAAGATCCATTTACCTGTACATAGTACAGGGCCATTGACTAGAGCTCAAGAGCTTACAAATATCCATATTCCCCTGTGGTCAGGACCCAACCTTCTTTTCTGCTAAATAAGTGGGTCTCAGTTTTGCCCACTGCAGATTTGCCCTTGGCCCCGTCCACCAAGGTTTTACTTTCTGTAGATAGCAACATGTCCTTCAATGTAGGAACTCTTATCGGTAAACTAAGTAGCCTCTGTTGCCTCAGCTGGGAAAAAAAATCAGAAGGTTCAGACCTCAATTTAAAAGTGTTATGGAGGTCCTAGGAGACTCACTTTTTGCCGGCCCTGGCAGTGAAGCAACAACTTGTTCATATATGTGATATACTAATCCTGAATTTTTGCACTCCCTCTCCATGAACTTTTATCTCTCTTCAAATGGTCTTCTGACATCTTCCAAGATGTGATCATTATTTCTAGCCTCAGAATTATCTGGTGCCCTTCTGTGATGGGGCTACATTTTACCTATGACCAGTAACAACTAGAAATATTCTTTCAAATGGGGAGCCTTTGAGTTCAAAACCTCGATGTCTCTGCAGGATAGCCTTATTCAATTTCTGCCAAACACTCTAGCCCTCATATATTCTAGTTTTAAACACTTCTACCATCACCTACCTGCTCAGTCATGCCATAGAGCTGATGGGAACTGCTTCTGTCATCACTCTTAATAAGACTTTTAATGTGTTGTTGTGGTGGAGTTAATGTAGAGCATGAAATCAGCCATAATACCTGGCTAGCTAAAATGTAACACAGAGGCCACTGAGGGGGCAGGGAAGGTTTCAGAGAATGGTTTAGGCCTTTGGAATGTCAAATCCTTCTCAATGACTCTCTGTTCAAAAGCCCAAGGGAGTTACCATCCCTAAAGCTTTCTCAGCCCTAACAGCTGCCCTTTGAGCTAAGAAATGTATGCATTGTCTCTTAGGCTATGTTTAGCAGAACTCACAGAACATGCAGATTAGCATATCTTGTCTTTCCTATAAATAGATCCTCCTAGTTTCAGTAAGACCCTTTGTCACACATCCTGTGCTTGAGAAACTGTGATAAGGATTTGTGATTATCAGGAAGGACCAATAAAGTGTGAGCTTTGCCTCTGAACATTGACCGCCTTGTGCCTTCTCTCTTTCACAGAGAAGTTTGGAGCCATCTTTAATCTGTAGGTACAGGGATTGCTGGCTGTTCTTGGCATTGTTGTTGTTGTTATTGTTCAGAGTCAGATTCAGATTATGATATTATTATTTTAAATGTGTGGAGAGAAGCTCAAAGGACGCCTATATAAGGAATGTAATTTTATCAAAACCTGAACAGCAATGTTGAACCCAAGCTTCTTGCTTAAAGCAAGTCTCACTGAGAGATGGTGACTTACTCCCCAAATTTTGAAGAATGTCTATCACCACATATTCTCAGCAATTTCATAAACTGGATTAACCTTGAATATTATCTAGATTTATTGAACGAACACTGTTTGTCACTTGAGTGACTACATTCCTATCTCCTCCTGCATTTCCTCCTTCGAAGAGAGAAATAAATCATGTCATCAACATAAGGGACATATTTACTGTTTACAGTTACCAAGTCCAATTACCACCTCACTAGATTATGGCAATATGATGATAAGTTTAAATATCCTTATGTCATACTGGATTCCATTTCATGAGATTTCATGAGAAATAGGAATTCGAAACTGTGTTTTTTTTTTTTTTTAAAGATTGTATTTTATTTATTTTAGAGAGAGAGAAGGCAGAGAGATGGGCAGAAAGGGAGAGGGAGAAGAGGGAGAGAAGAGCCCCCACTGAGTACAGAGCCTGACACAGGGCTTGATCTCAGAACCCAGGGATCATGACCTGAGCGGATTTCAGAGTTGGATGTTTTATGGACTGAGTCATTCAGGTGCCCCCCAGAAGTGGTATTTTGTTTTATTTTATTTATTTTTTTAAGATTTTATTTATTTATTTATTTATTTATTTATTTAACAGAGAGAGAACGCACAAGTAGGCAGAGAAATAGGCAGAGAGAGAGGGAAGAGAGAAGCAGGCTCCCAGCTGAGCAAGGAGCTGGATCCTAGAACCCTGGGATCATGACCTGAGCCAGAAGCATATGCTTACCCAAATGAGCCACCCAGGTGCCCCCAAAGCTGGTATTTTAAAGAAATCATTAGACATATCTATATTGATTCATCAATCCTGCTTGACCTGTTATATTTCCTATGTAGTATTAATATATAGATTCTATAAAGGTAAACTTCGCAGACAACTAAAATCTTCACAGGAACAAATTTTTAATCTTTTAATGATTTGCTTTTAGTCTCTAGATGATGACTTATATCCTGGTGAAAAAAGACTGTTGAAAAGAGAATCAGAGTATCAAAATTCACCTCCAACCATTTTCTTATTCAGAATGCAGATCTTGTACTGTCCCTTGGCAATTCTGTATTGCCTAATTTTTACTACTTAGAAAGACATGGATAATTTCAAAAATTTCCACTTAGCATGGCCAATCAAAATGGGACAAAAGGCAGGCTTTATTAGTAACCTCATGAAAAGAGTAATGGCAAAAATGCCTCATACTCCAAAATGGCCAATACTATTACACATTCCAATAAAGATGACTGGATTAGAGAATAATCTCTTCTAAATTTGGAAATTTAGTTCCCTCCTTCATGTAATTTCCATGTATACATGGTTTAACTTTCTACCTTCTAGAGTGACATTTTTATACATTATATGAATTACTATACAGTGAGCCCCATATCCATCAATCCTAAAAAGGTTATGCATAACACCTCCAGGCTATACCAGTGAAATTGTTGTGTAAGGCCCAAGATGCTGCCCATATTTCCCTTGGATCAGAGTGAATCTCTTCTCTACCAAGTATTTAAAATATACTATCATCTTCTTAGTGGAATTCTTGTCAGTATTCCTTATGTCAACACATTCTTCAAAAGCCACTAGCTGAGTAGGTTAGTATTACCTTCATTAGTCTTTCTATTTCTTCCCTTTGCTTCACTTCTCATTTGGACATGTATGATGTTCCCATCACACAGCCCAAGTCAGTTGCTTTTTATAGTTAACAAATCCAATTACTGCTTTGCTAGATTATGGCAATATGATGGTGAATTCAAATATCCTCCCCTATGGCATAGTGGATTTCATTTCATTGAGAGTGCAAATCAAGCTACTAAGAGCAAGGTACCTAAGTTGTTCAAGATGGACAGTTCTTTTCATTTCACCCTGTATCATGGTCTGGTCCATGGCATTAAATCCAGTGCATCTCTCTGGATCATGAAAAATCCAGGTGAGGTGGATGGCACACGCCTTCCATTCCTATCACATTAGGAGAATTTTATTTGTGAGTCAGTGAGAGTTCAGGCAATTACCCCATCTAGGTTTTTTCACATCCACCCACTGTAGCAGAATGGTGGTCATACCATGGGGAGACATCTGTTCATAAAGGTTAGTGGCCACTTGGTGATTTGTGATCAACTGAATAATTTGTTCCACTTGGTAGTTAGTTACTAGAATTAAAACTGTTTCATAGGTTGTTAACTCTTTCCACTGATGTTTCCCTTTAAACATCATTGTTTCACAGAATATCCTTGGAATTCCATGGTCACTTAGTTTTTGATCCAGCTCCTTGTATAATTAAAAAGGTAAATAAATAACCAAATGTCTTAATTGAGTTATTTTGCAAGTAAATATAATATTTGCCCATGTGCTTCATGCACCAAGGACATAATATATGGTCAGAAGGCTATCAAATAAAACAAAAACAAACAAAGGTGTGTTTCTTATTATCTCATTTTGTCAATCTTGTCTATAAGAGATGCAATTTTCACCAAGATCGGTAACATTCTCCAGGGAAAATAAATTTTTTTAAAATTTCCCTTCTGCCTGGAACTTTATTCACTTAGCCTATGGTTTAAGCTTATTTTTCCCAATTCCACTGATGAGAATTGCCTTCCATAACCTTCTTCGACTCTTATTTCACTTCTCACCAATAGGTAGGCATCACATCAAATTCTCATAATGTACTTCCATTTCTTGTCAAAAAAGTGTCTTAACTATTATTATTTGCACAGAATAAAGATAATTCTGTTAACAACACCAATCTAAGTAAACAAAGATTATCAAATCACATTCATAAGAATCAGACGGTAATCTAGACCAACAAGTGATTTCTCATAAATGAGGGCCATAAACAGACTCTCCTTTATCATTCTACAATAGTTGGTCCTCAACTTATAAAATTTCCATTTACCATTTTTCGGCTTTATGATGGGGTAAAATAATGTGCACTCAGTAGAAACCATTCTTTGAATTTTGAGCTGTTCCTGGGCTAGTGATATGTGGTACAATTCTCTCTCAAGATGCTGAGCAGCAGTTTCTGTTCAGCCATGCAATCTCAAGGGTGAACAACCCATACACCTATAACCACTCTGGACACATACAACCATTCTGCTTCACTTTCTATACAATATTCAATAAGTTACATGAGATATTAAATATTATATAACAGACTTGTTATTATATAATAATTATTATTATATAATAGTGTCTTGAGTATGTTTAAGGTAGGCTAGGATAAGCTATGATGTTCATTAGGTTAGGTGTATTAAATCCATGTTTGACTTATCATATTTTTAACTTACAATGATTTTATTGGGGCATAACAACATCTTAAGTCAAGGAAGGCAAAGTTAATGTCATTAAGTAATTTAATTTAAATGTTTAAAAAGAGATTTAGCTACATCATTTCTTCCTAGATATCCTCCCAGTTGAGACTGAACAAGCATCAGAATCAGATTCTGATATGGCAGGTATGTTAAAACTAGACCAGAAATTTTTTTTAACTACAATTAATATGGTAAGAGTAATAATGAAAAATATAGATAAGACTTAAGACAGATATATGAAAATTCTAAGAAATAATAAAAAAATAAATGGTAGAGATAAACAACACTACAGAAATGAAAAATGCCTTTGATGGGCTTATTAGTAGACTAGAAATGACTGAGAAAAGAATTTGAAGATTATGATAATAGGAACTTCCAAACCTGGAAAGCAAAGAGAGAAAAAAATCTTTTAATACAAAAAAACAAAAATAAAGCACCACATTTTGTAAAACAACTACAAAAGATATAACATATGCATAATGGGAGTATCAGAAAGAGAAATAAGTAATGGAACAGTATTTGAAGTAATAATGATAGATAATTTCCTAAATTAATGTGAGATGCCAAAGTACAGATCCAGAAATATTAAGAAAATGTGATGATGCTATTCAGATATTCCAGAACCATGGTATCTTTAAGAGTGTGGGCCGATCATGAAGTTCACACACAATTTTCCTAAAATTTAAACTGGTTACATTTATCCTCAAGGCATAAATTTAGGGAAAAAAATACTCTGGCATATCTCACCACTACCTTAATCTGTACATGGAATATAACTGATTGTAATATAGTAGTAATTTTAGGGAGACACAAATTTTTTACTATTACCAAAAAAGTGCATATCTAATCAATTAAATTTACTCTGAAATAAATATATAAAATTAAAGAATGTAAGACCAGGAGATAAATTATGTCCATGAGCAAAGAAAAGATTTCACCTTTATTCAACAAATGACAAAAAGTATGGTAGTGATAAATGCTTAACAGTTAGAACAAAGGTGTTTAAGTACTGGTCAGGAAAAATTTATTAGATTACTGCATAACCAATAAGAAATATCTTTCCAAAATGTGTAGGCATTTTTTAAAAATTTTCTTATAAAAATATTCTTCAAACTTCTATCTCCACATTTTCTATATTCAGTTATTCACTAAGTCTTATTGATGTTATCCCTTAAATATAAATCAAATTCATACTATTCCTCATACATCCATTGTCACCATTTCAGAAAAATGCCCTGAGCTCAGACAATTAGTGACCTTATATTACCTGGAGAGGAGCAGGATAACTGAGGAAACCACACCTCTGAGATGCAGAAACATACAGTCTTCCAGCACATTAACAAAGACTGATTAAGAAACAACAGCAAAAGGAGGAGAGTTGAGATTTGGAGGATAAACCCTCTCCAAGGTACAGATGCAGATAGAAGCCTAAAAGCCAAAGGTGAAGCAAGAACACTGTGATAAAACCTCAAGTAAATTAGCCCTTATTCTAAGCATGAAATGAGCTCGGGAGAATTAGAAGATGTTGGTACACAGAAGCTAATGATAGCATCAACAAAACCCATATCCAGTTCATCTCCTGACTAGACCAACTCTACCCTTCAAACTAATGGTTTAGGAGAAAAAGACTGAATATTTCTAGGCTTAAAAAAATTAACATTCAGGCTCTATAAAGTTTTATACACTTCATATAACAATCAACTAAAACTTGTGAAACATATAAAAGGAAGAAATAGCACATTGTCAACAGATGAAACAATCAACAGGAAAAGATGAATAAAGGGAATATAATTTGAAACCATGATATAGATAATTCAAAATAACTATTCTAACTCTATGAAAGTCTCTGTGAATAATTTTAGCTGGAAGATGAAAACTACAGGAAAAGTTGAATGAAAATACAAAAGAAATGATCTAATGAAAATGCTAGAAGTAAAGGACAAAGATATATCAAAGATTAAAAACAGTTTAGGAAAACTCATCTGTAGATTCAACTGAATTGAAAAAAGAATCAGTGAACATGAAGATGGGTTTAAAGAGGAAAATTAGTAATTAAATAAATAAACAAAAACAAAATTAGAGCAACGAACAGTTGTAGGACAATATCAATCAGCCTTGCATACACATAATTAGAATCCGAGAAGAAAAGAAAGAGAATAGGGGAGAGAAAAAAAGATTCGAAAAGATAGTAGCTGAGGATATTCTAAAAATAACGAAACAAAGTAAACCACATATTTAAGAAACTCAGAAAATGTCAAGCAAGATAAATCCTGTAACACACATACATCACATACAATCTAATGAAAACAAATATAAAGAAAATCTTGAAGCAAATTAAAGGAAAATAAACTAATTATATGGACAGGAAGAAGATAAGATGTGGATCAGATGTTGCATCTATGTAAGATAGAAGATAATTGCGCATCTTGAAAGTGGGGAAAGTAAACATAAAAATCTATTGATCCATAATTCAAACCCAGTAAAAGTAAGTGCCTTTGAAAAAGGACAAAGAAATTTTAAAAATTAAAGAAACAAAAACTCAGAGAATTTATTAAGACAAGATCTGCTCTACAAGTTTTATAAATAAATTCTCAAGGCAGGAGGAATAGGAGACCAGACAGAAAACTGAATCTATACACAGACATGAAGCTTTCAAGAAATTGTCAAAATAAAGAATATTGTGAGAGACATTTACACTTTTTTTATTTGCTGTAAAAGACAATTGATCAAAGAAAAATAGTATTAATGCATTTTATTTTTATGTCACTTTTGAAAGTATAGTGTATGACAAATATAACACAAAAGATGGGAGGGAAGACATGGACGTGTACCTTTCTTGAGTTTTTATGCTACACATGAAGTGGTATCACACAATACAAAGGCAGACTGTGATTAATTAAAGATGGACATAGTAAACCAGGTGCCAGCAAACACATTTCAAAAGGTCCAAATAGTAAATATTTTAGCCTTTATGTACCATATGCAATGTCTATCTCATATTCTTATCTATTTTTGTTTGGACTTTGATTTGTTTTAAAATCCTTTAAAAATTTTTAAAACTTCCTTAACTTGGGGCCATACCAATACAGTCGGCAATCAGACTGGGTCTGTGGACCACAGCTGCAAATTATAGAGTAACTAGTGAAAACCTTAAAAAAAAAAAAAGTTACTATACATATAGTGAAGATAAAATGAAAGTTTAAAAAATTCTTAGGGGGTTGGGGTTATAGACATTGGGGAGGGTATGTGCTAAGGTGAGTGCTGTGAAGTGTGTAAACCTGGCAATTCACAGACCTGTACCCCTGGGGATAAAAATATATGTTTATAAAAAATAAAAATTAAAAAAAAATTCTTAAATCAAAAGCAGGACAAAATGAATACAGAAACAAAACCCAGACAGCATACATAGAAAATAACCATATTGACAATTATATTAAATGTTAAAGATCAGAACACATCAATTAAAATACAGAGATTATCAGATTGGATAAGAAAAAGATGTCTTTATATGCTACCTACAAGTAAAAGGGATATACTATGCAAACTCTAATTTTAAGAAAGCTGGAATAACTATATTAATAGTAGACAGAATGACTTCAGAACAAGGAATATTACTAAGGGTAAAGAAGGCATTACATAAGATAAAGGGATCAATTTACCAAATAGATACAGCAATTCTAAATGTCTGTGTGCACTCGAAGACAGAGATTCAAAATACATGAAGCAAAAGTGATAGTACTGAAAGAACCCTGTGGATAGAAAAATTCACAGTTATAGCTGAAGACTTCGACACTTCTCTTTCATTAATCAATTGAACAAGTTGACAGAAAATCAGTTAAGAAATAGAAGACCTAAACAACTATATCAAACAACTTAATCTAATTGACATTTTAAAAACACTCCACCGGACAACAGGAGAATAAACTGACACATATATCAATTGATTTCAACAAAGGTGCAAAGTCAGTTCAAAAAAGAAAAGCTAGTTTTTTCAACAAATGATGCTGGGATAGTTGAGCATCCATAAGGGGAGGAAAAAAAAATTAAAAAAAAAAAAAAGAAGAAAGAAACCTTGACCTATACCACACACCAACTAAAAAAATTAGCTCAAAATGGATCATAGACCTCTATGACCATCTTACAGCTATTTAAAAAAAAAAAAAATCTTGAAAAGAAATCCTAGGGGAAATTTTATTGACTTTGTGTTTTCCCTGAAGATGGCAAATTATAGTCTATAGGCTGGATAAGGCCTACCATCTGTTTTTGTTAATAAGGTTTTAATAGAACACAGCCACAGCTTTCATTTGCTTATCATCTTAACAACAAAGTTAAGTTGTTGCAATACAGACTATGTGACCCAAAAACGAAAATATTTGCTGTCTGTGCCTTTATGAATGAAAGGCCAATATGAATTATTTAGATATAATACCAAAAGAAAAAAATCTATAAAATAAAAATATGACAATGAAACTTCAAAAAAAAAAAAAAAAGAAGAAACCTCTACTTTTTTGAAAGATAAACTAGTGACTGTGATAAAAATAATTATAATGGGGCGCTTGGGTGGCCCAGTGGGTTAAAGCCTCTGTCTGACTTTAGCTCAGGTCTTGATCTCAGGGTCCCGGCATCGAGCCCCATGTTGGGCTCTCTGCTCAGCAGGGAGCCTGCTTCCCCCTTACCCCCACCTGCCTCTCTGCCTAGTTGTGATCTCTCTGTCTGTCAAATAAATAAAATCTTTAATAATAATAACGATAATAATAATAACTGTAAAATAAGTATCTGATAAAGGACTTGGATTTACAACATATAAAAAACACTGAAAACTCAATAATAAAAAAAACAAACAATACAATTCAAGAAATGGGCAAAATGTTTGAAAAGACATTTCACCATGGAAGATACACAATGACAAATAAGATCATGAAAGGACACTGAACATTATCAATCATTAGGGAAATGCTAAATGAATCCAACAAGTTATCACTACATACCCATTAAAATGGCTAACATATAAAAAATAAGTCTGGAGTTACCAGTGGTACTGGAGAAGATGAGGAGCCACAGGAACTCCCATACATTACTGACGCGAGTACAAAAATGCTAGAGAGAATTTGGAAAATAATCTTGGCAGTTTCTTATAAATTTAAACAAAAATGCAATCTCATTCTTTGGTATTTAACCAAAAGAAATGAAAACTTAATGCTAGCCTAAAAACCTACTCATGGAAGTTTATAATGACTCTTCATGTACACTTCACATATGAAAATATATGAGTACAAATCTGGTGAGTACAAATCAAATATAACGGTGAATGTGTAAACAAACTGGATTGCATCCGGACAGTGAAATACAATCAACAATAACACTGAACAAACCATGAAATACATGGATGAATCACAAATTCATTACACTAAGTGAAAGAAGCCCAACTCAAAATGAGATATACTTTGGGTGCCTGGGTGGCTCAGTGGGTTGGGCCGCTGCCTTCAGCTCAGGTCATGATCATGGAGTCCTGGGATTGAGTCCCATAATAGGTTTCCACTGCTCTGCAGGGATCCTGTTTTTCTCTTTCTCCTTCTGCCTGCCACTCCCCCTGCTTTGGTTCTCTCTCTCTCTCTCTGTCAAATAAATAAATAAAATCTAAAAAAAAAAAAGAAAAATTTTCTTAGCTAGTTTTATCATGTTAATGAATGTACTAAAGGAGAACTAAATCACATGGACGTCTTTAGTTATTTTTTGAGAGCACTTTGAGGTCTCCAGCAAATTGAAGGGAAGGTACAGAGATTTTCCATATACTCCCTGCCCACGCACAAGCAAAGCTGCCCTCATTATCCCTTTGCAGTGGTTCATTTGTTACAGTTGATTAACTTACACTGACACATTGTAATTACCCAAAGTCCAAGATTACATTAGGATTTCCTTTAGGTGTTGAATATTCTATGGGTTTGGACAAATATATAGTGATATGTATGCATCATTATGGAATCATACAGAGGATTTTTAAGGTAGAGAAAATACTTTAAAAAATCTGCCACCCTAGGGTGGCTCAGTGGGTTAAGCCTCTGCCTTCAGCTCAGGTCATGATCTCAGGATCCTGGGATCGAGTCCCGCATGGGGCTTTCTGCTCAGCGGAAAGCCTGCTTCCCCCTCTCTCTCTGCCTGCCTCTCTACCTACTTGTGGTTTCTCTCTCTGTGTGTCAAATAAATAAATAAAATCTTAAAAAAAAAAAACCAAAACCTGCCATCCTAAAAATTTTCAATGCTCCTTCTATTTATTCTTTTTCCTCCCTTCCAGCCACAGGCAACCATTGATCATTTTGGTGTCTCCACAGTTTTGCGTTTTCCAGATGTGGTATAGTTAAAATCATACAGTATGTAGCCTTTTTAGATTGATTTTTTACTTAGTAATATGCATTTAAGTTTCCTCTATGTCTTTTGATAGCTTTAGAGTTTGTTTCTTTTTAGCACTGAATAATATTCCATTGTCTGGATGTACCACAGTTTATCCATTCACCTGCTGAAACACATATTGGTTGCTTCCAAGTTTTGGCAATTATAAGTAAAGCTGCTGTAAACATCTGTGAGTAGCTTTTTGTATGGCCATTAGTCCAACTCCTTTAGTTAAATGCCTAACGCATGATTGCTGGATTGTATGATAAGAACATATTTAGTTTTACAAGAAACCACTAACAGTCTTCCAGTGTAGCTCTCCCATTTTGCATTCCCACAAGCAATGAATAAGAGTTCCTTACATTTGATGGTGTTAATGATTTAAGTTTTGGAAAAACTAATAGGTGTGTAGTTATAGCTCATTGTTCTGTATTTTTCTTTTCCTTTCTTTCTTTCTTCTTCTTTTTTTTTTTAATTTCCCTGATGATATACAATGTAGTGTGCCTTTCACATGCTTCCTTGACATTTGTTTATTTTCTTTAGTGTGGTGTTTATTAAGGTCTTTGGCCCACTGTTTTTAATTGAGATTTTTTTTTTCTTATTGTCGAGGGTTTTTTTTTTTTAAGATCTATTTGTCTATTTGGGAGACAGAGAAAGTGCATGTGCACACAGACATGAGCAGGGGAGAGGCAGAGGCAGAAGGAGAGAAACCCAAATGCATTCCCCACTGAGCAGGAGCATGGAGCATGAGGTGGGGCTAGAACCCATGACCCCGAAATCATGATCTTAGCCAAAATCAAGAGTGGGACACATAACAAACTGAGCCTACAAGGGACTCCTCTTATTGAGGTTTAAGAGTTCTTGTGTATGTTAGATAATAGTCCTTTATCGGTTAAGCATCTGACTCTTGATTTTGGCTCAGGTCATGATCTCAGGTTGTAAAATGAAGCCCCATGTGGGGCCCTCCACTGGGCATGGAGTCTGCTTAAGATTTTATCTTCCTCTCCTTCTGTTCCTCTGCCCTCCCTTCTCTAAGGGAAAAAAAAAAAAAAATAGAAGTGAATAAATGAAGATGTATACTATCCTTACAGGTAAAACAATATGGTATATTAAAGAATACCTAAAATGCTATATCTTAACAAATACAAATATAAATTCATGTAATCATGGTTAAAATTGTCAGCATTTAGGTAGATTATGTGAAAAAAAATTAACAGCAGCCAAATCAAGTTAGAATATTTACCCTACGAGCTAGTAAGCCATACTATAAAATTTTTTAAAAAACAGTATGTGTAGGGGTGCCTGAGTGGCTCAGTGGGTTAGGCCTCTGCCTTTGGCACGGGTCATGATCTCAGGGTCCTGGGATTGAGCCCTGCATCCGGCTCTCTGCTCAGCGGGAAGCCTGCTTCCCCCTCTCTCTGCCTGCCTTTTTGCTTACTTGTGGTCTCTCTCTGTCAAATAAATAAATAAAATCTTAAAAAAAAAAAAACCAGTATGTGTAAAGTGGGGAATTCTAGCAAAACAAAGAGCTCTAAAGAGATCAAAGTATATATTTTGGTATTTAATATATGATGAACTTAGTACCACAAAGTAATCGGAAATAGTGTTTAACAGATGAATTGGAAAAAATTGATTCACCTTTTTGGGAAAACAAACTGTTACCTCCTTACTTTGGCTTAACACCTGAATGTGAAAGGTGAGGCTGTAACATGAATAGAAGCAACATGGGGGCCTATGGTAGTGACCTAGAAACTGAAGAAAGAACCAAGGTAAGAACCAAAGACTTCAAACCATAAAATTTTTACTACAATCATGTTTAGTGTTTGTACTTATAGAAGAACCTAATGTCTAAATTAATAAATAAATGTAAATTATGAGATACTTTCATGTCAAAATCCCATAATACAATGCCTAAAATCTACAAAAGATGACTGCACATTAATAAGAAAAAGAGAGGAAAAGTAGTTTTTAAAAATGGGGCAAAGTTTATAAATAGCTCTCTCCGGGGTGCCTGTGTGGCTCAGTGGGTTAAATAACTATCTCCTAGAATGGAAAGTCTGCCTGAATTAAATTTAAAAAATGTGATGCTCAGACACACTGTTAATCAAAATTGCAAATTAAAATAACAATGAATGTATCTGTAAATTGTAAGGTTGAGAAAATTTAAAAATAATAGCAATGCAAAATATGTGAAGGTGTACTATATACCCCCAGAGCAAATAGGTATGGTTACTGTGGAATAAAATCTAGTGCAAATTAATGACATTAACTATAGATTTATCATGTACCTCCTGGTCCCCACCTCTGGATATGTATCCCAGAGAGATTTTTAGCACAAGTCCATTAGGGAATATGATCGAGGACAGTCATCAAAGCATTATTTCTGTTAGTGCGAAGGTGCAGGCAACTCAGATGTTCATCACTAGACAAATACATGCCATACAGATCATATGAAACAATGGGCAACAATTAGAGAAATAGACAAATAGACATTAAACGATACTAGTAGATCCTCAAAACAGGATGTTCATGCATATAGTTAGAAAAAGAGTGAAATTTATGCAACTATAAGGTACAAAGTAGAACTATATATTTTGCAAGAGTGAGTACATATCTAAGGGTTTTTGTCAAAATATTAGAGTAGATGCTTATGGGATAAAGAGAATGACTATTAAAAAACATAAAGTAGGGGCACCTGGGTGGCTCAGTGGGTTGAGTCTCTGCCTTCAGCTCAGGTCATGATCTCAAGGTCCTGGGATCAAGACCCGTATTGGGCTCTCTGCTTGGCAAGGATCCTGCTTCCCCTCAACACCCCCCCCACCTGCCTCTCTGCCTACTTGTGATCTCTATCAAATAAATTTAAAAAAATAATAATAAAGTAGATGCATTTAAAGTGAAATAATAGGAATTAATTTGAGCAGTATTAAAATTTACTAATTCTCTAATTGAAAACATGAAGCCTTATTAAACTATGAGAGTGTTCTAAAGCAAATAACTACACAAAATAGGCCAGACTTTACCCTTGGAAAATTTTAATGTCAAGGTAATAACTACTATGGCTATCAGCTACACTCTGTCTGCTTTGCTCTTACTATTAGGACACAAGAGCTGCTTTTTGTTTGTTGTTTATCTTTTTTTTTTCCTTCCTCTTCTTTGATTTGTGTGCAATACGTGCTTAGGGGCAGCATTTTTTTTCACGTGGTATTTTTCGCAGAAGTCTTAGCATGAATTTATTTTCTTAGTATATGCTAAACCTTATTTAGGATGCTTAATCACTTAAAACACGTTTAAGTCATTCTATTAGTTCTACAAATACACAGTAGAAGTGTCTTACTTAACTTTGTCTGCTCTACAACAACCAGGTCCTTGGGCGGGTATATCCTAGTCATGCAAGAAAAAAAATTTTATTTAATGTGCTGGTGACATTTCTGTGAAGACACTGACTCTGGCTGAGCATATATTAAGAATCAGATTGTTATTTCTAAATTTTTAAATACTAAGGAAGAATTATACAAAAATGTCTGTAATAATTTAATTTACATCTATATTATAAGCTCGTTGGTCTTTTTTTTTTTTTTTTTCCTTTTAGATTCCCCCTTCTGGACCTCTAGAGAGATTATAACCCAGTGTTATTGGTTTAATAATAGTAAAGTATGATGGCAGGACACTTAGGAAATGCCACTATATGTGAAACAGAATGTAATGTGATTTTAGATCTGGAAATTGCTGGTGGTGAGCAGAGTGCGAATAAATATCAAATGTCTTCTCTTTAGCACTAAATGTAAAATGTTCCAAATCATCTTATCCAACTCTAGATGTTAACTTAAATGTAAATGCACATATTGAATGCAGTAGTGGAATTGCAAACAGAATTCATAACAGAACAAGTAATATGATTGGGGATGCTGTTTTACTATATTTCTTAATGCCAAGAAACAGCAAATGAAATTGGTCTTTAAAAATGCAAGGCATGGGGTGCCTAGGGTGCTAGAAAAGTTAGAGCTGCAGTACCCAGAATCTGGTTTGCATCAAATTTCAGTACTGTAACACAGGAAAGTCAGATAGGAGTTTTACCTAGGCAATGGTATGAAAACAGTTTCAAATAGTTAAATATGTGCCTTAATTATACTTTCAAGTCTATCCTTTAGCTTACTTGCTTAGACAAACATACTGAAAGGAGTTCACTTTCAGTTTCTCGAATTGAAAACAATCAGACCACAAAGTGAGTCCTGTTTTGCCTTCTGAGATCCAAAATTGTACACAATAACAAGTACTATGTTTTACCTAAGACAAAGATAGTAGATAAGTTCATAGACACTTTGAGGATTTCCTGTTTGCCAATTTAGAGATCTAAATTTTACTGAGAAAATTACTCATCAGAATTTGAGGCAAAAGCACAAGATTAAAGGCTCTGGAGCTCCCATTTTAAATAAGATAATCTCACTTTTCAAACAACTCGTAAATTTTATTTTCTACTTGTTATTTACTGTCCTATATTTTCTCAACTAGACTATAGCTGTTCTCAGTAAGATGTTGGGTATGTCAGAATCTATCCCTAAATATTCCTTGATACAGTTAAATAAAATTGGTATGTATCCATATAATGGAATAATTTGGCATTAATAAAAAGAATGTGTAGATCTATCTGTTTAGGCAATGTTCTCAAAAGCTTAGAGCAGTGCACATTGTAAGATTTATTCTGAGTGTAAAAAATAGAATATGCATATCCACCTATAGCTAAATATAGAAATAGAGATATTATTCTTACATATATACTGGTTCGTGTATATTATTTTTCTGGAAATATGCAGAGGAAAAACTGTTAGTTAAAAGAAGAAAGAAAAACTGTTGGTGAATAATTTTAAAAAACAGTGTCACGGAAAAGAAAAGAAATATTTCTCATTTTGTATCATTTTCTACTGACATTTTTGGCAGATAATTGTGTTCATTTTAGTTAAAAATACTCATTAAGATTACCTGGATGGTGAGATTATGGGCTATTTAAATTTCCTTTTGTGTACTAAAACACATGATCTGAACTGAGTTTTAATTAAAAAAAAAAAAAAAAAAAAAGGCAGGAGGCAGGCAAGGGGGAAGAAAGGAAGAAAAAGGACGGAAAGAAGGAAGGAACAAGCAGAATGCCCTGGACGCTTTGGGTGAGTAATGGGCAGGATTGTAGAGGCAAATGTAGTTTGAAAAAATTTCCTAAGTAACTGATAGCCCTGGTCTGTTATTACAACAGATATATTGAGTTAAATTGTCTTGATCCCTTTCCACAGTCTCATGTCAACTTGCTTAATCTTATAATGATTTCTCCCCCAAATGCTAATATCTGACAATTGCCTTTTTATATAAGCTATTGTAGGAAGTCTTACAGATCTTTGTTTAAATATACAGCGGCGAATCTTTTGTAATAAAAGTGTTCAGCATTAGTAAACTGAGTAAAAACAATCAAGAGTACTGCAGGTTTTATTTTTTTTAATATTTTATTTATTTATTTTGACAGGCAGAGATCACAAGTAGGCAGAGAGACAGGCAGAGAGAGAGGGGGAAGCAGGCTCCCTGCTGAGAAGAGAGCCCGATGCAGGGACCCTGAGATCATGACCTGAGCCAAAAGCAGAGGCTTTAACCCACTGAGCCACCCAGGAGCCCCAAACGCTGTCGATTTAAAAAGGACATTTTGCTTGAAGAAAATCACCGTTCCAGTTTTCCAATCAGGTGTCTTTTTTAAGAATAAAATTTACTGTATTTGCTTAAGAAAATTTTTTAAATTACTCTTTCATAATAAAACATATCAATAGTTATCATACTAATAAAACAATTACCCTGTTGTTTAACTTCTAAATCATTTTATTCGTGTCTATAAATTAGAAAGATTTTCTTTAGATAATGTGTATAAAATGTCTTTAATATGAGTATATGTATTTTATTCTTCCAAACATTTATCCTAAACATATAGTTAATTATGTGTTTCAACAGAAATAGGGAAACTTATTGTAGCGTTCCTCATAATATTGCATACTAAGCAATATTGTGACCAAAATCTCTAACAAAATATGATTGGTTTTAGAAATTATGCTCTGAAATATCATACCCTATAATTGAAGAAACAGAGGTTATGAGTATTGCCAGACAAACAAATTCATAATATATTTTTACTTGCAAACAACAATAATACAAAATGCATAATTTAAAAAAAATGCATGATTTATTTTTCATTTATAAGAATTATTCTGTTTTTTTATAAAGTAAATTGATATATGCATCTAGGCATAAAATATCTGGAAAGATACATGTTGAAATGTTTTCAATTAGTAGGATTAATGGAGCCTTTTTTTTTTTCTTTTTACTTAGGGTACTAACTAGTTACTCTACAATAAGCATTTACTACTTGGATAGTAAACATTTGCTAAAGAGAGAACGTAAAAATAAATAAACTACAAAATACCAAATGGAAGTCGCATTATCACAAGTCTGAAATAAGATTTCTTCCATTCTACTCATTCCTGAAGCCTCAACTCAGGCATCTCCTCCTCTCAGAAGCTTGTGTTGAACTACTTGTTCCCATTTTTAAATATCACCTATCAAAATACTGAGAACCAGTATTTAGCAAAAAGCCTAATTCTCCACTGAATTCCTTGAAAGCTAAAACTCAGCATCCCCACCATCTAAGCACAATCTGGCAACTAGCATTTCTTCAGAGTGGTTTAACTTGAATCCAAAAAATATAAGACAGAGGAATTTGAAAGTATCTGTAAACCAGGCATAAGTGCAACACTTTGGCCAATCTATGGGCAATTATATTTGTAATCTGTCTGGAAATAACTTTTACAAGGAAAAAATTATCCTTAAAAGTGTATGATATTCAAGAGCTATCAGTCATCAGGCAATTTCTGGGGATTTTAACGTACTCAAAGTGATAGGATAAGAAGGATGACACCATTGTTTGTTAATAGCTAAGAGCATAAGATGAAATTCAATCCATTATTGATGGAACAGACCAATAATTGATCAACTTGACATTGAAGGTGTTTTTGACATGTCTCTTTGTAAGTTTACAAGCACTGAGCCAGTCGTTTGCCGATTGCTCTCACATCAACACTGTCTTGTCTTTGTTCTGCTCTATGATCTCATGGAACTACATTCAGGCATAAGCCTCTTTTGCCAACTAACTTAGAGTAAGTTGGTTTTAGCTGGCTGGAGTCACTGCTAGGATATAGAAACTGGAGAAGAGAGCAACCAAGACACATCTCCTTTCTAACCCTGCCACTGATGTCTAGGTGTTCTCAGTGGCTCCAGCTTCTGCCAGCCTGTTCCTCTCTCCATGGTCATGGCACCCATGTGGCAGTCTCAGTCATGGCTCTAGATTATGTAGCATGACTCTGGTTTCCAGATTTTATAACACAATTTCCATCCATTTTCCTTTAGCCATAGGAGTAGTGTCTGGCTCCTGCTATTAATTATTTCCTTAGGTTGCTTCCCTGGTTTATTGACTCTTCCATCACACAGATAATTCAATTCCTTGCATCATATTCCCTATGTTTGAAATAACTACGGTGTTTTTCCTTTCCTTGTCTGATACCTTTCAATCCAGCTCTCAAGGTTTGTTTTGTAATTCAAGTTACAATAGAATCTGGTATACAGATGCCTTCTTCAAAAGGACTGGTTTTGTTTGTTTGGTTGGTTGGTTGTTTTCCCTAAGATTTTATTTATTTATTTGACAGACAAAGATCACAAGTAGGCAGACAGGCAGGCAGAGAGAGTGGGAAGCAGTCTCCCCACTGAGCAGAGAGCCCAATGCGGGGCTCGATCCCAGGACGCTGGGATCGATCCCAGGACGCTGGGATCATGACCTGAGTCAAAGGCAGAGGCATTAACCCACTGAGCCACTTAGGCACTCCAAAAAGTACTATTTAGTAAAAGGTCTAGTTTACCTGGTCTACCTGCCCTGGAAGCCACATTCTTAAATGTATATTCAATTACATACACAATTGTTCAAGAACCTTTCAAAATAACACCTGACAGAACTCTTTACTCCGTACTTGATACAGGAACAGCAACAAAAATTAAGAAGATTTAGCTCACCCTGTAGAACATGCAGCTTACAAAGATTATTGACCAAAGTAAGCACATTTTACTATATGGTGAAAGATATTTTAATTATTCCTGTAAATGCCTTAAATAATGTCTAGAGGTAAACACAGTAAAATTGTGAGGTTTGTTTTTAATCCCTCACCCTTCCTATATTGATGAGGTCCTTTGTCTCAAGTAGTTAACATAAATTGTCTCCAATCTGGATCTGATCTAGCACCATAATTCTGTGCAATTTGTTTATCTTTTCCTGGTTATTATTAATGGACACTTTATGGTTCATTTAATAGTGGCTCACCTGTTATAACTGCAAAGGAATCAAATTCCCCATATAATGGTTCAAAGCAAATTCTTAGTCAACTGCATTAAGGAAACGCTACACATTTGCTCCAGTTCACTACTACATAGATCCTAACTATGCAGGAAACTTAGGGAGCAAAGTTTCTTGCATTGTCCTGCAAATATAACTGATACAGCTATCTGCTTCTTGAAAATGCCCTTTTTGGTTCCTTCTGGGCTGTAGTCATGGGCCAGGTTTAATTTTTAAAAAGTATATTGTTTGGGAGGGGGGTGTCTGCATTCATAATATTTCTGAATATTAGAAACTGGAGGAAGAGAGAAACCAAGGCACATCTCCTTTCTATGTTTCTAGGGGGGTTCAGTCAGTTAGGCATCAGACTCCTGATTTCGGCTCAGGTCTTGATCTCAGGGTCATGAGCTCAAGTCCAGAGCTGGGCTCCCTGCTCAGTGAAGTGTCTCTGAGATTCTCTCTCTCCCTCTCCCTCTGTCCCCCTACCCTTCCTCACCATGTATGTGCTCTCTCACTCTCTCTCTAAAATGAATAAATTACATATATAAAATATATAATATAGTTTGTTTGAAGGTTAAACAAGCATTTTCACATTACTGTTTGAAACCAATACTTTCACTCAGAAAATATTGCTATTTTGGTACTTCCTGTGAACTCTATTTTGCTAGTATTATCTACGTATTTTAGCAAATGTTCCAACTTAAATGAAATGGCAGGAGTTTTAACTATTTTAAGATACAAACTCTAGATGCCTAGCTGTGTTTTATGATAACTCTTTGGCGGGATTATTCAGAGCTAGAAGTTACCATATTGTACCTCTAAGCTTTTCCTATAACCAACTTCATTGATAAATCTTTCCTAAGAATTGTGTCTTCTCTTGCAAGTTCTCTATACCTCTGGAGTCTTGCTAAGTTTATAAAACTGGTAGAATAAAGATAATGCCCAGGTCACCTTCTATATGGTTTCTGAAACCCAGTTATCCCACACCTGTGTAAAAACTGAGAAGTACAAGGAACGTTCTGACTCCTATGGAGATTTCATATGTTGTATGATTAGCCATCTGAGTTGCTGGTGGACCCATCCCAGTCTGTATCTAGAAGGAGAGTCAAAAAAGACAAGTGCCTGAAAGAATTAAGGCCTTTGCATGCTGTCAACAGGAGTTATAAAACCAGCAAATATGTGCTTTAAGACCAAATTGTGATATGCAAGAAGGCATTCGTGCATGCAATTCGTGCATGCAGTAGCCACTGAAAATTGGGTCCAAGCCTCGACTCTGTCACTACCTCAATGACCTTAGACAAGTAGGTGTTCTTTTCTGAGCCTAAATTTCTTTATCTGCCATTTTAGCAGAAATGACACTAAAGCCATGGCATGATATTTTAAAGAGAGAAACCTGGAAAGTCCTTCCAGACTATCTTCTTCAACCATCTGCTTCCAAAGCCCTTCACAGTTTGAACTTTTTTCTTAAGTCCAAACAGTTATGTGATGATGACGATATTCAGCTATGACAGCTTTGACAAGCCTGCTTTTCATAATTTGCTTAAACTTAAAGGTAAATGTGGAACATGGTCACACACAGCAGTTTTAGGAATAAACAGCAGAATGACAATCATCACAGCAAAAGTTTCAGGCAGAATTGGGGTTCAATTCTGATGTGTCTAAAAGTAATTAAGAAATTCTGCACCCGAAATAATCCTGCAAATGAATGTGATTTCTTGGCTCCCAGGGACCCTCTACAGACTGAGATGTCTGGCTGATAGTTAGCTCCTTTAGAGTCCAGGTAGTATAATTGTCATTTGGAGGTTACCAAATTTGTCTCCGTTTAAAAAAAAATTTCTCAGTATAAAGAAATTGCCATCATTTTATAAGTTGGTTTAAGGATCGACCCTGTCTTCTTTGCAGTAAAATATATTTTATAGTGGATTAAAATTTGAGGATCACCATGAATCCCATGATTTTTATAGCCTTATCTTTTCTCTGTGTGTACATAGAGGTACATATATTATACATATAAAAAATATATATATTTGGTATGTTGATGTAATAATAAAATCATGTAATGTGGAAAGAAAAATCAAAAAATGATTAATAGAATCACAGGGACAAAAATGTTATATATATTCAAATATATATATTCCATATATCATCTGTGTATAAATATGTATTTAAATATTTTATGTAAGGTATTGCTTCTAATAGGCAAAGGAATGTGATTAAACATAAAGAGCAAATAGATTTTAGTAAAAACAGTGAGAGGAAAGGACTCTAAATTGAAACCTTTTATATTTATATAATATTAATATTTAAAATATTACATAATATTAATATTTTAAAATACTATATAATATTAATATTTTAAAATATTAATCTGATGTTATTCCATTTTAACCATAAATTTTCCAGATAAGCAATTTTTCCCTTTGTAGCATTCTTTTCAACTGCAATAAGGAAACCACAAGTGTATCTTATTTCTTGGTTGAAATGACTATTTCTTTTACATTTCAATTCATGTTTGTACATAGCTTTTACTTAACATTTAAAGATAATTTAATTTAATTTAGCTCAATCATTTATCATTTCTTCCATAATCATTAAGTTAAATTTGAGATTCTTTGAAATGAAAAAGAATTTGTATGATTCTTTATATGTAGTTGAATTTTGGGTGTAATGTATGTAGCATGTTTTAAAATACGAAAAGTGTTTTCAGTTGCTTCATTCACCATCTAAAAGATCACTGATGGGGATCAACATGGAAGGGAAATTGTATAATCAAATTTCTTTAAAAGAACGTCATTACTAGTGAAAGACAGGATTGATGATACAGAGAATTAATCATAACCATGATGTATACATTTCCCAGATATAAGAAGGTTGCCAGGAAGTTAGAATTTTCTTTGGACTTCAATTTTTTTTTTCTCTTTGAAATAGACAACCACTAGCAGGCAGAGGATTAGAAAGTTCTTAGGATAAAATAATTTGAAATAGTTTGCATGGTTTTCATGTTATTAGAATGCATAGAAGAAAAAACATGAGAAGATGTGCAAGAAATAATCATGGATATAAATAACTAGTTGTAGAGATAATGATATTTTGGGGCACAATGTAAGAATATTGTCAAAAACTACAATTAAAAAAGCCAAAGAAAAAATTAAACTAAAACAGAAAACACTTTTCTCCAAACCTATTAAATTCCACGTTTTTGAAGATGATTTGCCCATGCCAAAATACATCCTATTGCTTTTTATCTTGCCACAATTATGCATAGTATCATGTAATTTTTCACTTGAATAATTTTATCAAATGTTCATTGAGTTTACATATGTCTAGTATTAATACTTGTGGACAGATTTGAAATCATAACTTTATCATACAATAAATTCTTATAACTAATTTAATATGCTCAGTATTTTCTGTTTCTTGGTTTATTTTGCTTTTGTTTTTGAGCAAGAGGGGCATCTTTTTGTTGGGGATGATGCATCAAAGCCCACATTCAGGTTTCAGCTGAGTGGCTGGGAGGGTCAATAAAAATAAAAGCAGGTTTAGAAGAGATAGAATGATAAATTTGGTTCTAGATACCAGTACGATAAGCTGGTTCTACAGAGTTATGTCGTACTCATCTTTGAATCCCCAATTTCCAACAAGTGTGGCTGCTGAATACAGTTTGAATGCTATTTAAGGAGCAAATTCCCTCATGTCAAAATGTCCAGTAGGCAGTTGGAAAATCAAGCCATGTTTGATTTATTTATTCTCTTCACAGTACATGGTATGCACTATATATTTAAGTATATACAAAATATCTAATGCATTTTAATTTTTTAACCATAGGAGTGGTTGGAATGCTTAAATGGCAAGTAAATCTTTTTTTTAACAATTCCCTCTAATATTGCAGTAATTTCTAAGGTGATAGATTTATATTCTCTCTTTCCAGTTAATACAGAATACAGTATTTGAAATACATAAACTTATGCCGAGAATTACTTTATTTATTGAAATACAATTGACATGCAAAATTATTCTAATTTCCGGTGCACAGCATACTGATTCAACATTTGTATACTTTGTGAATAGTCATCACAGTAAGTCTAGCTATGTCACCTTACAAAATTACTACAATATTACCTTTTGAAATTGTTTCTATTTGGATATAGATGACACGCAATGTTACATTAGTTTCAGGTGTACAAGGTAGTGATTCAGTTCCTCTATAGGTCCTCTATAGGTTCTATAGGTTCTCTATATGCTCTGCTTAACACAAGTATAGCTACCACTTGCCACCGTACAATGCTGTCATTGCCTGTATTCTCTATGTTTTGCCTCTTCTTCTCTTCACGTATTTATTCCATAGCTGGAAATCTAATGGACTATATCCTCCAAGCTGTACACTACATCTCCATGACTCACTTATTTTATAACTGGAAGTTTGTACTACTTCATTCTTTTTATTCATTTCACACACCCTCAACTCTCCTCCCCTCTGTCAACCACCATTCTGTTCTCTGTATTTGTGAATCTGGGTTTTGTTCATTTTTGTTTTGTTTATTTAGATTTCACATGTAAGTTAAATCATGCAGTATTTTTCTAAATCTGTGTGACATATTTTACGTAGTATAAAACTCTCAAAGTCATCGATGTTGTTGCAAATAGCACGATTTCATTCTTTTTTATAGCTAAGTATTATTTCATTGTATATATAGACCACATCTTCTTTATCCATTCCAACAGACACACTTAAGTTGTTTCCATGTCTAAGCTATTATAGACATTGCTTCAATAAATATTGGGGTGTATAGAACGTTTCAAATTATTGTTTTCATTTTTCTGAATAGTACTAGATTTGCTGGTTCATGTAGTAGCTTTAATTTTAATTGTTTGAGGAACATCTATATTGTTTCCCATAAGGGGCTTCACCAATTTACCTTCCTATCAACAGTGTACAAGGGCTCCCTTTTCTCTATATATTCATCAACACTTATTAGTTCTTGGTTTTTTTTTTTTTGTAATAACTATTCTGACAGGTATAAGGTGATCTTTCATTGTGGTTTTGATTTGCATTTCCCTGGTGACTGATGATGTAGAGTATATTTTCAAATGCTTCTTAGTCATCTGTCTCTTCTTTGGGAAAATGTCTAGTCAGATCATCAACTCATTTTTTAATTGGAATGTTTGGTTCTCTTTGTTGTTGGTAGTGAGTGGTATGAGTTCTTTATATATTTTGGCTTTAAGCTCTCTTGGCTATATGATTAGCAAATATTGATTCCCATTCAGTAGGCTGCCTTTTTGTATCATTAAGATTTCCTTCACTGTGCAGAAGCTTTTGTTTGATGTAGCCCCATTTGTATATTTTTGCTTTTGATTCTCTTGCCTTTGGAATCAGAGCCAAAAACTATAGCTCAGTCTTGAAGGCATGGCCTAGTTTAAGTAATCCTTCTCGTTCAAACTTGTCCTAGCTCTTTTTTGTCCCTCAAACCTTTGTGATTTTCTAAACTGCCTGGTTTCTTCTTGATATGACCCCATTTTTGAGAGTGTGCCAACACCTGTCAGTGATCCAAGGGGAGGAATCTCATTTAGCACCTAGTTTCAGGCTGATCAGAAGCCAGACCTTCAGGCAACAGCTTTTAAAGCACATTAATATAAATAGTCCTGTGGTGCTGCAATTAAAATCCCTGATGACCTCCAGACCAGGAGATCCGAAGGGGTCCCCAGGGTTGTAATTGCCAAAATCAGGGCTCCAGACAAGTGTATGACCTCACAGAGTCTCGCAGAGCTGTACCAAGGACAGTTTCACAGAGATGGTGTCTTTCTGCACACATTTATGCTTCAGTATTTTTTAATTCTTTGCCTTAACATCAAAAATGTGCTAAAATTACCCTGTTTTGATTATTATAGAATTACAATTCTCTCTGCTGGGACAATCTTCCTCCAAAATGGCCTCACCTCCAAAGACTAATCTGTATTTCTCTTTAAAAATACCTTGGTTATAGCCAAAAAATCAGCAAATTTTAGAATCAAGTCATCAAATTAAAAAACAAAACATGTTTGGCATGCTTGGGTGGCTCACTTTTTGTATCTGACCTTTGATTTTGGCTCAGGTCACTATCTCAGGGTCAGGAAGTCAAGTCCCACATCAGCTCGATGCAGATCCTGGAGCCTACTTAAGTTCCTCTCTTCTTCTCCCTCTGCCCTCCCCTGCTGTCTCTTTCTCTCTAAAAAAAAGAAAGGATAAGATAAGAAAAGAAAAGAAACATGCTTGATATTTGCATTAGAAATCAACTTGTATTTATCAACTAATTAAGAGAAATGGTATACATAATATAACATAATATAATAATAAATCTATAAATCTCAATCTTGAACAAATATGACTCTCTATATAGTCAGGTCTCATTTTCTTAGAGAAATTTTATGTCTTTACTGTTTTTATATGGTTTATATGAATTTATTGGAAACTTAGTTCATGAGTGGTTATTTTGTTCTTGCAATTAGAAATATCAATTCCTGCATATATTTAGCCTTTTATTATTTTCATATAATAAGGTTATTGATTTCCTATATCATTTATAAACTGAAAATGCCTAACTCTGGTTTCATTTTTTACTAATTGTCAGATAATTCTTTTTGGTTTTCTAGGAATATGGTGATATTGCTACCTTAGTAGTAATTTGATTCCTTTTTTTATTGTTCTATTTCTTTATTCATTTTTTAGTATATAAATAGGATGGCCATCAGTTTCAAATGAGGTAAAAAATGGTGCCATAATGGAGCCTGCTTGACTTTCTTGACAATAACAATCTATACAGAGGTTTATTGTCAACCATGAGATTGGCTGTTAGTTTGAAGTAAATAGGTTTTGTCATCATAAATAACATTCTATCTCAAAAATTTTATTAGGAATGAGTGTTGAATTTTGCTTTCTGGTTTGTTTTTTTGTTTTGTTTTGTTTTGCCGTGATTGAGTTGTTATTACTATTTTCTATTTAATTATGAATTTTAGAAATTGCCCTCCTATTGTGACTGAGAAGCAAGAGAGGTTACCTCCCCCTTTACAGTAAATAATCTTAAATCTTTATGTCATATCTACTGGGATGTGTGGTGGATTCTCTTGATATTTCTATGAAGTATCAAGTGCTATTGTTACTTGTAGTCAACTTTGGCACTAATTTCCAGCTTTTGAGAAATTGTTTCTCTTCTCTTTACGTTTCACTACCTGTTTTCTTATTCATTTGTTTTAATACCAAATTCCATAATGACTCAAACATGAAACTTCCACTGCTTTATTTCATAATTTAGTTTTTCCTTTTATATTTTTATAATCCTTTTTTTATCCTGGTGCAGGACTTATGATTTTAGTTTTGCTTCCTCTGGCTTCTGATTTGAATGTTTATATTGCATGACCAAAGTGTTCTATGGCTTTAAAGACATTATTAAAACATTCCATCTGTCTTTATCTTGGTCAGGGGACTTGGTTTCCCCCTCAAGCCACCACCACCTTAATAATTATCAAGGTCTAGGATGGGCTTAGAAGTGATTTCAGGCTAAATTCAGTCTACAAGGGAGGCATTTTCTATCACATCCAATATTGAGTATGAGGTAGTCCTCTGTCTCTACATTCCTTTCTCTATGTATTTTTTTTCTTTCTGTTCTTCTTCTTCTATAAAATATCAATATAGCTAACTTCTCATTATTCAAGTTGCAGATTACATCTCATCTCCTTAAAAAATCCTTCCTTGATCATGGTATTTAATTTTTTTTCAGGTTTTCATCACCAACCATGGATTTTATTTATGATTCTTTTATTGTCTTCATACTCTTTTTGTCATTATTTAAACTACCTCACTTATATAATCAATTATTTATTTGTTTATGCACTATCCCCTCCTCCCCATCTGACACTGGAGTATGTGACATGAAGGAAAGGACTTTATCTAGATTGTTCACCCTAATATCCTCAGTTCTAAGAACACTGATATCTTCCTTCCGAGAAATAAGAAGTTTTACTGTGTCTTGTATAATTCATGCTTGTTCTTTCATATGTAGAAAGAAAAGCAACTGGGTCACATCTCAAATGTTACATTGATTTCATGACTAACCTTGGGTATTGAGCATAAAATATTAATTCAATATTTAATTACTATTTTGTTATCATACAGTCAGTAGATAGATAAATGGAAATATTTTGAATGTTTCTGCTTTACAAATATATTTGGCAATAAATATAAAAACAATTTCTCCTCTATGATATATAATAAGAAAACAAAAATTTAAAGAGCTAGAGAAATGATTCAAAGATAGAGAGGGCATCATTCTGTGGTATAGAAAGACTATATGTAATATGTCCATTTGGAATATTTAAATATAGATATTTACAGTAATGAAATAAACTATTGCTATAAAATGATTGAACACATTTAACCACATCAAAACTGATTTAGAATGCACATGTATACATATAGATATAAACATTTTGTTTTCTTTTCCAAAGTTGATATTTAATAAACATATATCTAATTTGTTGTATTAATGTATTTAGTGTCAAGGTTCACATGGTTTAAAGAAGAAAATACTAAAACATTTGTCTCATATTAAAACCTTTACTTTAAAAAATGTTCAGTAATATTCTTTAGACTGAATTTAAAAACTGATGTGAAAAATTTTGCCTTTATAGATGCAGGATAAGTTTACTTGAATTACATTCAAGAAGCAGTGCCTTGGGAATAAAGTCTAAAGCAAATTGTCAGCCATGGAGTGATTGATAAGTATAATTTTTCTTCACCATTTACCACTCCCTAACCTCCTTGTTAATCACAGTAGGAAGTATTCAAGGATGCACAGGCTAAATATAGTATTGAAGGAGAAGATGCCAATAAATTTCCTATTGGGTTTTAAATAAAATAAAAGCACTTTTCAGAGGCTATCAAAACACGTAATAATTAAAGATTTTAAACAAACTAGGTTAAACTTGGTGACATTTATCACACATTATAATTGCTTTCCTGTTTTATTTTGTTAAAGTTTTAAGTATTTCCATCAAACTTTCAAATACTTTATTTTTTAAAGTTTTTATTTGAATTCCAGTGAGTTAACATACAGTGCAATATTAGTTTCAGTGTACAATATAGTGAGTGATTCAACACCAAGTACCCTCCTTAATCACCATCAACTATTTAACTTACCCTCACCCACCTCTTCTCTGGGAACCATCAGTTTCTTCTCTATAGCTCGTCTGTTTCTTCAGATATTTTTCCAAAGAAGACATACAGATGGCCAGCAAACACAAGATGCTCAACATCACAGATCATCAGGAAAATGCAAATCAAAATAACAATGAGCTATCACCTCACACCTGACAGAATGGCTAAAATCAACAACACAGGAAATGACAGGTATTGGTGAGGATGTAATGAATGGGGAACCCTCTTGCACTGTTGGTGGGAATGCAAACTGGGGCAGTCACTCTGGAAAACAGTATGGAGTTTCCTCAAAAAGTTAAAAATAGAGCTACCCTATGACCTAGCATACCTAGCTACCCTATTACCAGGCATTTACCCAAAGAATAAACAAAACAAAACAAACAAAACACTAATTCAAAGGGATACATGTACCTAATGTTTATAGCAACATTATCTACAATAGCTAAATTACAGAAACAGCCCGTTTCCTTTGACTGATGAATGAATAAGGAAGATGGAGTATATGTATATGTACTGTGTGTGTGTGTGTGTGTGTGTGTGTAAACAGACTTATATATAAACAGACTCTTAAATATAGAGAACAATTAATTACAAATTACAAATCAAAACTGGTTATGAGAAGTGGGTGGAGTTAAATAGGTGGTGGGGATTAAGGAGGGCACCTGTGGAGAGAACCGGGTGATGTATGGAAGCGTTGAATCACTGTATCACACACCTGAAACTAATATTACACTGTATGCTAACTAACTGGAATTTAAATTAAAAATTTTTTTTAAAAAGCTTCTGTTTCTTGTTTTGCTTCTCTCTCTCTCTCTTTTTTTTTTTCCCCTTTGCTCATTTGTTTTGTTTCTTAAATTTCACATGAATGGAACCATATGGGCATGTGACTGTTAATCCTGGGGTCATGAGTTTCAGCCCGATGTAGGGCATAGAGCTTACTGAAAATTTCCAGACACTTTAAAGGTATATCCATCAGAAATCTGTGGGTCTCTTTAAAAAGAGTAGGAAAAGCTATGAAGAAAGTATATTCTATAGTTAATATTCCAAGTGGGAAGCAAATTTTATATTCTGAAATAATGAAATATATATCCTAATATATACTGAAGGGACTATATTAAAAGGGACCTTGCCCAAGCTCCATCCTGACAGGCAGCTGATGACCAGAAAGGTTTCTGAACCTTAAATTCTAGAATACTCAGTGAGTAACAACTGGATATTCTAGGTACTACATTTCTGTTCACTGCTGTATTTTATTATTTTATTCTATTATCTCTTTCCTTTTTATTTTTTTAAAAGATTGTATTTATTTATTTGACAGACAGAGATCACAACTAAGCAGAGAGGCAGGCAGAGAGAATGGAAGAAGCAGACTCCCCTACGAGCAGAGAGACCCCGATGCGGGGCTCGACCCCAGGACCCTGGGACCACCACCCAAGCCAAATGCAGAGGCTTCAACCCACTGAGCCACCCAGGTGCCCGCCCTTTTTAATTTTTATCAAGCCGTAGAGATGTTGCTCTTTGATGCTTTTGACGAAATGTGACATATAGAGTGGATCTCAAGTCAGTGGAAAAGTAAAGCATCTTGATCTGGTAATAGTAATACAGGTATCTCTGGTATAACACTTTTCAAAAGTTCATGTTGTGCAAATTGTTTTTATAAGAGACCCACAATAGTACCTTTTTTTTTTTTTTTTTCCTTAACGGAAACATATGAAGAGGGCTTTTTTTAAAATGAAAATAGGCAAAAAGTGAAAATACCTTTCAGCATTTATTTTGCAGTGACCCCTTACAAAGGCAGCACACCAACAGAACTTGAGATGGCACCACCCAGCTCCTTCCTTAGGAACTACCTTAAACTTCTCATCATCAAGTGGCCGTATCTTTGAACTATGTGAGTATCTGTGTTTTCTCTCAATTCATTCTGTGCACCTTTTGGCCAGATGTGTCCTAAGGTATCAGGAAAGCCCAAGACTGGTTATTTTTTGGATCGTGGAGCACTCAAAAAACTTTCTATACAACTTAATGGTAATCGCTTCTTCACTTTCCTCAGTTTTGCCTTGTGAAAAGATGTATAGGAATGTTCTACTTTCACATAGCAGGGGAAGTCTGTACCATTTATCTTAATTTGTTTGCATGTAACCTAAATCATTTGATTATTTAGAACATCTTTTCACCAAAGTACTCATACGAGTTTACTATGAAACATTTTAAGTAAAGTTAAGATATAATGAAGAAAGACATAATAGAAAGCAAATAAATACATTAAAATTCATGCAGGAAAAATCCAATCTTGCTAAAACTGAGCTTGAATTCTCATTAAGGTCACCAACTTAGTGAATGTGCACAAACTAAGAATCTTTTCTTAACCTTGGTATTTTAGCTAAAAATATATATCAGTGGCTCTCAAACTTTAGTCTGCTCTTAGAATCACTGGGCTTTTTAAAACACAGATTGCTCTTTTGGTAAATTTGGGGTGGTGCCAGAGATTTTGCAATTCTAACGATTTCCTAGATTATGTTAATGCTGTTGCTGATCTAGGGATCATACTTTGAACAGCCCTGCTATATATAAGCACACACACACACACACACTTAGCAGGGTCAGATTCTCTCCCATGAGTTTAATTTAAATCTAACTTTTTTTTGACTTGGCATCTTTAAAGTTGTACATATTTTTCTTATTCTGAGATATAAAGGAATGTACTATTTATTACTCAAAATTTTAAAAATAATAGCTTAAATACTACTAATTTATTAGCATGGAATAATCATGTAAAATTAGTAAATTTATCCATGCCAAAAAAAAAATCCAAAAACACATTATTCTTTGTATAGAACATGTGTTTAAATCAATGATGAGATCTTAACAGTCAGTGCCATTGCTCCATTTGTTGTATGAAACAGTAACATTTTAGGACCACTCTCTCTGAGCTAGTAAGTCCAGTCAGCACTTTGAAGGTGTCAACTTATTTCATCTTTGTAAAAGCTTATTATTTGCATTGAAATATTACTGTTTAAAGAAATGTAAGAGTACCATAAGAACACTACAGAACTTGTCCATTGCTATTTATCCAGAAAGTGGTAGATCTGACATCAAACTCAGACAATTTGACTCCAGAGACCACACTCTGGTCTTGTGTAAATTAAATGCCAATGAATGTAAATGAATAAGAGTCCTCAAAATCATCTTAGAACATATAAGTCTATATGCAAAGTATACTTGATCTTTTAAAACCAATTGATTACTTGCTGTATCATCTATGATTAGGTCTGCCTGAAATTAGCTGAAGAATAACAACATAAGATTGGCTTAATAAAATAGAAGTTTACTTTTTCCCCATGTTTAGAAAGTTAAGAAAAGAAATGGTACATCTGCCAAGGAATCGGCCTTCATAGATCTTATTCTTTTGCCATGTTTGGCTTCCATTCCCAATGTGATCTAATGGTTCAATATAGTTGCTAGAGACTTAGCCGTTTTTAATTTTCATACATCATGGCCAAATGTAAGTTGAAAACTGAGATGGTGCATATGTCCCATTAAAGGCATTTCTCAGTTACTGTACATAACATTTCCCTTTGTAGCCTATCAGCCAGAACTTAGTCACAGAACCACATCAAGAGGCAGAGAAAGCTAATGATATAATATTTTCAGAGTAGCCATGTGTGTACTAAAAAATTTAGGTTTCTATTACTGCAGTGAAGAAAAGAATAGATATTGGAAGAAAATTGCAAATCTCTGCCGAATTTGTTGTTCAGCTATCAATGAGTCAATTTGATCATACAAGTGAATATTCATCTGACACAGCTGGTTTTCCACATCTTGTATCTTGGAAAAATTTGAATTTTGACAGAGATAATGTCATATAATCATCAAACAGTTTTTTGTTTGTTTGTTCTTGGTTTTGTTTTTTCCTTTTGAGGCACACAGGATAACTAGATTTCCCAATCTTCCTTTAAGTTAGGTTGTATACATAAGATTCAGGACTGGCCAATGGGGTGTGGATAAAGGTGATGTTTAGGAACTTCAGACCTGGATTTGAAAATGATATAGCAAAATTTTCCATCTCTTTTACTCCTGACACAGGCCATTTTTCTAGATTGTCTCACTTCAAGTTGTAGAGGGTTACCTGATCTACAGTGGATTTTATATAAGGGAGACATACACATTTATGACCTTAAGTCCATAGAATTTAAGATAGATTAGTTACCACAGCACAGTCTAACTTATCTGAATATTATAAGAATTAGTTAAGTGGAAAAAGATCTTGTGTAAATGCTATTTATTACACCAAGAATATGGGTTTCTTCAATATACCAGTTACCTATAATAGGTGCTGCAGGTACAGTAATAATGACCCAAAATCCCTCCCCTACAGGGGTGTGCAGTACAGAGAAAATCTCCCAAAATAATAATGCACTATCAGTCTGCTACAATGTACCAGATTACTAAATGGGTCATCAATTCCCAAAACCCTCTGAAAAAGAACTGTGGGTACTTTATATAGTTTCTGGTAAAGGAATAAATTAGGAGATACTTTCTAGGCAAAGTTAAGCCTAATAGTTGGAACAAGGCCAAAGTATAAAGAGTTCAGGGGTGCCTGGGTGTCTCAGTGGGTTAAGCCTCTGCCTTCAGCTCAGATCATGATCTCAGGGGCCTGGGATGGAGGCCCGCATCAGACCCCCTGCTCAGCGGGGACCCTGCTTCTCCCTTTCCCTCTCTCTCTGCCATTCCCCCTGTTTGTGCTCTCTCCTTTGTTTTCTCTCTCACAAATAAACAAATAAAATCTTTAAAAAAAAAAAAAAAAGAACCAAAACTCTTGAGCCAGATTGTCTAGTTCAAACCTTGCTCCAACATCTAATTTTTTTTTTTTTTTTTTTGGTATCCTTGGACAAATTACTTAACCTATGGGTAAGTGCCTCACATTTCTGATCTATAAAATAAAGATAATAATAGTATTTACCTCAGGGGATTGTTAAAGAGATTAATGACTTATTATTAGTAAAATTATTGGAACAGTAGTTGGAATAAATAAGTATTCTCTAAGTACTTGTTAATAATATCTGAGGACTGTACTTCCCTGTTGTTTTCTCTCAATCAAGACTCTTCAAGGACTAAAGGTAAAACTTAACACTTTTACCCAATCAATTCCTTTTAAGTTATAATAATAGCAAGCTACTAAAATGTTTCCTGAAATCAAATAAAGCAGCATTTCTCATCTTTTTCTACTTTAAGACCTGTCAATATAAAATACAATAATGAAAAGGAAAATATAGATAAGCAGGACACATTCCAAAATCAAATTGTTCTTATTACTATACTCTGTATTATATTGTCTTATTAATGTAATATGTTTAAGTTTCTATCATACAAGAGACCATTGTGGATAAGCTGTCAGGTTTAATTGGTCTCTACTATAAAAATATCTTTGATAAATAGACCTGTCTCATATTGAGTTAAACTCAAAAAGGGGCAAATTTGGTTTCATTCAAAACACATTCTAATAAAATTAATAGGGGCACAAATTTCTATTTTATAATATTTCAGTAGAAGGAAATAGAGTGCTTTACACAGTTGAGTACTCAGTAAATCTAGTTAATGTTTTCAATTGATGAAAAATACAATAAGCACATCTAGGCTACCACAAAAACTATTGCTTTGAAAAAGGAGGTACAGCATGTCACCCTCCTGCAGAGGCTTCCTGTAAATTATTCTCTTTTTTTTTTTTTGGAATTATTCTTAATATAGGTGTCATATCAATTTATAGGCAGAAATCAATAATAACTTTTGAAAATATACAGGATTTTTATGCCATTATTATAAGTCAACCCATTCACCAATAAATATTTATTGTCTACTATGTACTGTGAAAAAAACTACATAATTTCTGTGTTCATGAGACAAATAATAAACTTAATAAATAAGTGAATTATGTAAAATGTTAGAAGGTAATAATTGCTATAAAAAGGAAGCAAAGTAAAGCGGATGGGAAATGTCAGGATGTGGGTGTTGTAATTTTAAATAAGATCATCAGTGAGATCCTCACTGAAGAGGAAGAAGTAAGAAGGAAGACCACGGATATAACCATGCAGACATCTCAGAAATTTTAGAAAAAGAAAAAAAGTAATGCTAAGAGTTTTGAGGAGGAACTATACTTTTTGGTATTATAGCAAAGACACACCACAGAGGCATAGAGAAGTCAGAGGTTATTAAGAAATGCTATGATGTAGACCCTGCAAGTCTTTGAAATGGTTAACACTTTTATTTTTAGTAAAATGGGAATCATACTGGCTGCTTTGTGGAAGAGTCTCTTTAGGGAAGTAAGGAAGGAATACAGGTTACTATTTAGTAGACTACTGATACAGCACAGGAAAAAAAATGGTTGGGGCTTAAATCTATATGGTAGCAATGAGTATAACGGTAAGTGACTGGATTAGGGATATATTTTGAAGTTAGAGGCTACAGGATTTCAGGCTGAATTTGATACACATTATTAAATAAAAGGATGAAGGATGTCTCCAAAGTATTTTACTGGGGTAACTAGATGGAAAGAGTCACATTGAACTAGAACTAGTTTAGGAAGATCATCATAGGTGATTTGGTAAATAAAGAACTTGGATATATAACTTCCGAGTTCAAGGGTAGGGTCTAGGTGGGGAAAAATAAATTTGGGCATTATCAAAGTAAAAATAATGTCAAATCATTGTCACAGAGGTGATCATCAAAAGGAAGAGAACAGCTGATTCTAGAGAAAGAAATTCTAGAGAAAGAAAATCATGGGAGTTCAAGCAGGTGTGAGAGTAATCAACTGTGTCACATGCTGCGGAGAGGCAGAGTAATATGAAGACAAACTTCACCACCAAATTTAGCATTGTGATGCCATTGGCCATCTTGATAAGAAAGATTCTGATGAATTAGTGAGCAATGGAAGTCTTATTGGAGTGTATTTAAGAGAAATGTGGGCAAATGATACCAGTGCTTGTCAAATGAGAGTTCATTGCACAGGGTGTGGGCAGAGAAATAGGCTGAAAACAAAACAAAAAGCTTGACTATAGTCAACAAAGTTTTTAATATATTTTTTTTTATTTTGGATAATTTTGAATTTAAAGACAAGCTGCACACACAACACAAAGTTTCCCATATATTGCTCATTCAGTTTCCTCCATTGTTAACAGTTTACATTATGATGGCACAATTGTAAAAACTAAGCAACAGAGATTTTCACATTACTGGTTTTGTTTTTTTGTTTTTTTGTTTTTTCTTTTTTTCCTTAAGTAGCCTCCATGCCCAGCGGGAATCCTGACATGGAACTTGAACCCACAACTTTGAGAACAAGACCTGGGCTGAGATTAAGAATCAGACACTGAACCAACTGAGCCACCCAGGTAACCCCACATTACTAACTAAAAGTCAGCCTTTATTTAGATTTCTCCAGTTTTTCTACTTACTGTTTCTTTTCTGTTCCAAAATCCAGTCCAGTGTACCACATTGCATTTAGTTATCATGTCTCCCAGTCTTCTCCAGTCCATGACAGTTTCTCAGCTGGCCTGATAATTTTGTCAGGAGTACTGGGTTGGAATCCTATTGAATATCTGTCAATATAGGATCGTCTGATTTTTTTTTTTTTTAACAGAGAAAAAAAAGTAGTATGAATGGGGTCATAAAATTGTGTTATGATCTTAACAGAAGAAAGAAATGCATTTTTGTAGACCGAGGGAAATAATCCACTAAAACCTATAGTGCTCATTGGGATCTAAGTCTCTTAAGGATTAAGAGGTTATGAATTATGGTTTGGCCCGTGGTAAATGCAGAGTAAAAAATACCTGCAAACATAGTCATGATGACTTATCACCTTGTCTAAGGTAATACAAATAAAAATTGAGGGATCCATCATTTATTAAATTCTCTGACTCCAAAGATTATTAAAAGCATGATAAAAGAACACTGTCAAAAACTTGATACCAATAAGATTTTAAAATTAGAGAAAAAGCGCAGATGACTTTTTAAAAAACATTTTATTTATTTATTTGACAGAGATCATAAGTAGGCCGAGAGGCAGGCAGGGGAGGGGGAAGCAGACTCCCTGCGGAGTAAAGAGCCTGATGCGGGGCTCAATCCCAGAACCCTGGGATCATGACCTGAGCCTAAGGCAGAAGCTTAACACACTGACCCACCCAGGTGCCCCAAAAGTGCAGACTTCTTAAATGACTTGAACTACTAAAGTTCATTCAAGAAGATATAAATAACCAGAAAATTCTATATCTATTTACAAAATTAAATTTATAGTTAAGAACGAAGAAAAACTTTAGAGCAAAAGGACTTTGTTGGTGAATTCTACAAAACTTCAAAGGAAGATATAATAAGAATCTTCCCAGTCTTGGGGCACCTGGGTGACTCAGTGGGTTAATGCCTCTGCCTTTAGCTCAGGTCATGATCTTAGGGTCCTGGGATTGAGCCCGGCATCAGGCTCTCTGCTCAGTCGGGAGCCTGCTTCCCCCCCACCTCTCTGCCTACTTGTAATCTCTGTCTGTCAAATAAATAAATAAAATCTTAAAAAAATAATAAATAAAAGAATCCTCCCAATCTTTTCCAGAAAAAAGAAGAAGGGACTCTTTCCAACCACTGTAGAAGATGACTTTTGAGTAATATCTTTGGCTTTAAAAGTAAAACTACTAAAAATTAGTTTTAAAAGTAAAGTAAAACTCAAAAGTAAAACTACTAAAAAAATCCTTCATAACGAAGATGCAAAAATCCATAAGCAAATATTTAAAAACAATTTCAGTAATATATACAAATAATATACAACATATATTATAATGTATATAATATACATTATATACAATAATGTCCAAGTGGGATTTATCACAGTAGTGAAAAGTTTACTTCACACTTGAAAATCAATTTAATCTAAATTATATTAAAAGACCAAAAGGAAATTTAACAGAATTATTTCAAAATGTAAAAAAAGCATCTGACAAAATCTAACATAATAAAAAATCCCTATCAAAACCTTAATGTTAGAATATGAATCCTTCAAAGTTATAAAAGATATCTATGAGAAATCTAACATCATGATTAATAGTAAAAATATGAAATTATTTTCTTCAGATATCAGAGACAAATTACAGATTTCTGCTCATCCAATGTGTTCTGCAAGTCTTGATCAACAGAATAAAATATGAAAAAAAAATAGTGACTTCCCCTCAACATTCAGACTAAAAAAGTTTTAAAAAATGGTCTAAAGCCTTGAACTATACTTCAACAAATAAGATATAAAGATGACTGATAAGCATATAGATAATGTTCAATATAATTTATTATTAAGAAATACAGACAGGCGCCTGGGTAGCTCAGTGGGTTAGGCCTCTGCCGCCAGCTCAGATCATGATCTCAGGGTCCTGGGATGATGTCGTGCATTGGGTGCTCTGCTCAGCAGGGAGCCTGCTTCCCCCTCTCTCTCTGCCTGCCTCTCTGTGATCTCTCTCTCTCTGTCAAATAAATAAATAAAAATCTTAAAAAAAAAAAAAAGGAATACAGACTAAATCCACAATGAGATACCATTAGTATACATTTGAATGGCTAAGATTAAAGACAAACAACGTCAAGTATGTAAAGATGTGAAACAAATGAAACCAACAATATTTGCTGCACAATAATATAGTACATAATAATGCATATGGTGCATAATAATACAGTCTCTCTGATATAATGACTTGCTATATAGGTGGAAATGTAATTAATTTACAATCCAGGATTCAACTTTTTGATATTTACTCAGAAGGAATAAAAACATATTCTCACAAAAATACTGTCACTCAAATGTTCTTAAAGGCTTTATGTACAAAAGTTAAAAACCTGGGAAAATCCCAAAGCTGAGTTAATTATATAAACAAATTGTAGCACGTTCATACAATGAACTACTACTACTTACCAATTAAAAATGAATGAGTTACTGATAATGCAAAAACATGAATGATCTTAAAAGAATTATGCTAAATGAAAGAATCCAGACACAAAAGCCTGCTGTGAGTATTTTGAAAGAGATCAGAATTTGCCATCCCAACAGAGAACTGTATGAGTTCAGGACATGCTACTCCAAAATATGTCACTTTGGCACATTGATGATTGGCACTTGAACAACTAATGCAGGGAGAGGCTTTCTCTCAATTCCCTTTAGCTGGTTAAAGATCCACCAAAAGGAACTCAATCGTCATAAATTCTGTTCCTGGAAATTTCATCAAACCACAGAAGATTGACCCTTATCACAGGAAATGAGACTAGAAATCAAACCACACCCAAATGGATTTTGTCTCAAACTATGATATCTCCCATCTATTCTTCTAAGGGCCATTCATCTGTCCAGAAAGTTATTTACTTTCCATTAAGAGGTCTATATTTGTCTTCCCCTTCCCCCATTAAAATGGTATTTAAGCCTGAATTCTAAAGCCATCTCTTTTGAGTTAACTCATTTTTTTTTCCCCTGGGTATCTCCCATGCATAAGTGAGTCATTCATGTTAATAAATTTCTATTCAGTTTTCTTTTGTTAATCTTTTTATTATTATTACAAGAGTCTCAGCTAAGGATTTGGAAGAGTTGAGAGAAAATTAGTTTTCCTTATATGCATAGAAAACACAAAGCTACAGTATTAGTAAGCAGATCATGTTTGCTACGGGCTAAAGAGTAGGGAGGAGGTTAATCACTGCAATGGTGCTAGAGGAAAGTTTTTGGAATGATGAAAATGTTAGAAATCTTGATTGTAATGGTAGTGGTTAAAGGATTGTATGCATTTGTGAAATATTTGAACCCCAAATAGAGGAAGGCAGAAATTTAAAAAAAAAAAAAAAAAGTAAGAGGAAGGAAGGAAGGTCGGTTGGTTTACCATAGCCCTACTTACCATTTTTTCTATGGCCTGTTTGGTGATCCTTTGATATTATGAGATAGTTAGCATCTTTTCAATAAAATTAAGTTTTATTGGATTTTTTTTCTTTAATTTTGAAATCACCTTGTTTCAGTAAAGATGTACCAGGGAGATGGGCATAGGAAATAGAAATTCAGAGAAATGTGACAGCTTTTGATGTTGGTTTAAAAGCTGAGGTAGCTAAAAGAAATAGAGATATGGAAAACTGGGGGTTTAGTGTCAAAGATAATAATGGATCTTCATGTTTCCTTACTTAGGACAAGTGCGCACTAAAAGTTAAATTCTGGGTGGCCAGGGAGCTACTATCATAAAATAATTTGATGTGGATGAGGAATGCTGGCATTGTGCCTTCAGAGAGTTATTTGGGGTAGCATTAGATAGCTAAAAGAGAGAGAAAAATAAGTTCAAATCTAAATATTCTTATTCAAAGCACAGAGTGAAATGTAGAGATTTTCTATGATCACACTAAAAGAACTTAAGTTTAAACAGACTTCTAGGGTTATTGCTGCAAACTCAAGTCAGAGCTTCTTTTCACTACAGACAATAAGATAATTCACCAAGGTGGCTAAATACAAAATTCACACACAAATTCAATAGCTTTCTTATAAAAATGTGGCAAATATTTTAGAAGAATTATCAACAATACTGAAAAATAAATAAAATGCATAAGAATAAGAGAAATGGGCAAACAATACTGTGTGGTTTGTAGGATGAGATCAAGAAGTATGGGAAGGAAGAGGTGGGAACAAGACTGTGTACGGCAGCTCTTCTCTTCAACTTCCCACCTCTAAACTGTACCTCCCAACCTCATCTGCTGAGTGCAAAACAGCCAACTGCCAAGCATTAAGAGAGAGAGTACATGTTGGTAAATTTTTACCAAAGAAACCCAATTTCTAAATGTCCAGGAATATCAGGGTAACTGGTATTTGTGCTTACCCAAGAATAAAGTCTTCTGTCTCAACATTCCTGGGTTTCTCCCCTCATGGAAACAAGAATGGCTGGTTGACCCTTGTCTTCACTTATAAAAATATATTAAAAGCCCTTTTTTTCCCTCATTCTTAACTGTGAAATTTCTAGAATCAAGTGTCTAAACATTAAGGAAACCTATAACTATTAAAGGAAGATCAAGCTAAAAAAAAAAAAAAAAAGGCAGAAAATTAAGATTAGGATACTCTTGTGTGGTATAAAAGATCCTGAAGGACTGAAAATTTTCTGTGTCAACTCCGACATGTCTTTATCTTTTGTGTGTTCTTCAAGTGGCAGCTGTTTGCCCCTATCCTGTCTTGCAAATAATCCTATTCTTTCCAACTTGTCTTGATAAAAACAAATTGCCCACTTAATAGTTCCTAGTTTGAAGGTATTATTTTTTTTCAAGGATTTTTTTTTTTTTTAAACCAACTGTTTCTAAAACTAGCTGAACGTCAATAAACCACTTGGGCTAAAGCTTTACAAAAATCTCACCCTACTTCCCTTCCCTTCCTCTTCTTCAACCCTTTTTCATGACAGCTCTCAAAATAAAGGCTTGAGTTTAATAATGTTACAACTGATTTAATTCAATGTAGGAGACAGAGATAAAGAGGTAGAAAAGAAAACTTTGAACTTTGAATAAAAATGTACCTGGGTTCAAATATGGGGTCAGGCACTCATTTGGGACTTTACAAAACACAAACATTTTCCAAGTAATTTAAATCCCATTTGAGGAATCCATCATTAAATTGTAGGCTGCAAAGCCTGCATAGGTTTCTAAAGGACTAAACACTTGTTTACTCCAGTTGCTGATTCTCATTTCTCTAGATTATGACACTGTGTGAATATCTGGACAAACTTCCTCTTACTGACCAATGTTTCCAGAAGTAAATATTCAAGTTCAACTCCAAGTTTGTAGATCTTCTAGCTCAATATATATTTGTATATTGGGGCTTGAGTGTGAAAAATGCGATGCACCTGCCCCCAAATTCAGGAAAGCGGGAAAATCATTAAAATTGAAAAGATCTTGGATCTTTTACATCCAACAACCTATGCAGCTATACTCCTCAGTGTTCAAAGTCTTCCTATCTCTTCCAATTTCAAAAGAGATACAATTCCAATTATTACAACACTTCAATTCCTGTCATTGGCAATATTGAAATCTTGTGACAACGTAGTTATATGTGGCTCTTTGTTTGGCAAATTTACTTTTTTATTCATTATAATGAAAGGGTTAAATTGATAATTGGGAAAAATATTTTCATTGCATAAAATTCTTACAAGGGAAGAAATGGGAAATTTTGATGAATTTCATTCATTATGTCAGGAATAGTGAAATGCTGTGTGGTACTTTGCATGGCCTAAATAATATAATATTTACTGTGACCTTCTTAAAGTTATATTACCAGTTACTTACATTACCAGTTATATTACCAGTTAAAGTTATATTACTTCAGTTATTAATAAAGAAAGCAAAGCTTATGAAAGTTTCGTGATTTTCTCAAATATCCAAAGGATTGACTGATATCATACTTGAATCTAGATATGTTTGTTTCTAAAGATCAAACTCCATTTTACATTTTTACTATTTGAATATTCCTACCATTCCAACCAGAATTCCCCATGCATGCTCCCCTATCCCCTATATCCATCATCTCACACATAAAACAGATTTTTACAAGGTGTCTCTTATTTGGTCTTCAAAAGAAAGTGTAGGATAGTTGCAGAGGAGATTTAGAAAGAAATTTATTCTAGGTCATCAATTTAAAGTATCAGATCTGGAAATTAAATCCAGATCTTCAGTTTCCAAATACAGGATTTTCCCATTAAATGAAGAAAAAGGGGGAAATAAAAAATATTACTGACAATAAGGAAATCTTACATCTGTGTTTTATTCTTGTTAATAAAGACTGGTAAGGTTTAGATTTAATGTTTGAGTTATATTCATCTACCAAACTTTATTTATCATTATTTTTAATTATAACATTGATATTTATAAACTTTGTAAACTCCTGGATTTTTAATGATATGAAGAGTTGAAGAGTTCTCTAACAATTTTTTTTTTTTTTTTTTAATGTAGGCTCCATACCCAGTATAGTGCCCAATGCAGGGCTTGAACTAAAAACCTTATGATGGAGACCTGAGCTGAGATAAGAGTTGTTCGCTTTATCAACTGAGCCACCCAGGCGCCCCTCTAGGAAGTCTCTTAACAGTTGATGATTGTATAAATCAATATGACAATAACTAAGAGGCCATTTTTAACCGTTAGGTTAAAAACTAAAAGATGGCTGAACCACCCAGAAAATGCATAAATTCAACACAAATAAATCAACCAAGTTGATTCTAACTCCATTTTCAACTATATGCTTTCAAAATAAGAAAAAAAAAAGAAAACTGAACCCATAAGAGAACATATAAGCTAACAATACCTCTTTTTTCAAATAATATTAGAAAGCCCTTTAAAACATAGAGATATTTTAAGTATCTGACTACCGCTTTTATTTTTATTTCCTCTGTATAGTTTTGCCATCCTGAGCTTTTGTGACCCTTTATATTCATTTCCCTACCTTCCAAATGGCCTAGCCTGGCCTTTTACTCCATCTCAATTACATGATCAGGAGTTTTACAGGAGAAATGGTTAGCATCAAAAGAAAAATCTATTCACCAAAGATAATTGAAAATCCCTCGGTGCTTCTCCATCTTGTAATCCTCCAGCTTTTCTTCTCAATAGCCATTATTTTGGAAGGTAAGTTCGATCCAAAGCAGACCTTCTCAAGTTTGAATCTCCTTTAACCAATGATCCTCTACTATTATGGTCTATAATAGAGGTCAAATTACAAATGAAAATCTTTTCACTTCACACATACAGTGGTCTCCATAAGAGGAAGTATTATTAGAATTTATAGGAAATATGGAGAATAAAATACAGCTATCCAACTCTATACTCTGTTGCGATAGCCAAAGATGTGCCATACATGTGTACACACATGAACATATACTATGTATAAAGGTTTGTATAAACTTATAATATACTTTGTTATATTGAGCCATCAGAAAAATGTAATTTGTCATCTTCAAAAATATATACAAATTCACTTGTGAGAGAAAGTTGAGGGTGTTATGGCTTCAAGTTAAAATGCCCCAATGACATTTCCTCAAAAAGTAAATGCATCTCCATTTAGTCTTTTTAATGTCAAGGAAATTAGAAAATAATGTTAACTCCCTGGAAGTAACATTTTGGGAATAAAAATCTTGCCTTCATTCAAGCAAGGTAGTTTTTAAGCAGTTTCCTATATTCTTAAGGTATTTAGCAATAGGAAGAATCTGTTGGTAGATGATTAATGTGTTAACAAACACATACTGCTTAAATACATATAGTACTATCTTTATTCCAGGGTGGATACAAAATGGGGCAAGACAAGTTTATTATTTTTAACACAGTTAAGATAAAGATAGGGAAAAAATGCTAAATCACATGGAGTAATTACAAAGGAGTCTAGTGCAAATTAAATTCAAGGAAGAAAAATTGGTAAAAATTGAATAAATAGGTGCAGTTTTATTGATAAATTTGGCTGGGAGGAGGAGGAGAAGGCATGAAACAAGAGGAGAAATGACTACATAAAATACACTATTATTGGCATTATCCCAGTGCCTGAGCTGGGCCAAGGAGCAAGAAATAAGGGCGTTATGGGAAAAAGAAATAGCAACAGTTAAAATAGCAGCTGGCCTTAAGAACATAAATTCAAAGGAGAAGAATACCTGCCTTCCAGAAATAAGATTATATTGAAAAAGAGAATGAGATCGCAAAATAAAGATGTAGGTAGATTGGGAGACAGAAAAGGTTCCCTAATTTGTAGGGTCCAGTGCAAAATGAGTTGCTAGACTTGTTTAAAAAGAATGTGGAGCACCTGGATGGCTCAGTCAGTTAAGTGTCTACCTTTGGCTCAGGTCATGATCTTGGGGTCATGGATGGACCCCATGGGATGGAGCCCCTCCTCGGGCCCCTACTCAGCTGGGAATCTGCTTCTCCCTCTCTCTCTGCCCCTCCCTCCAACTTGTGCTTGCTCTCTCTCTCAAATAAATAAATAAGAATCTTCAAATATATTATTAAGAATTCTAAGACAGTGACAGCAGAGTATTAGGCAAGAGTGAGAGGCCTTTTCTAAGCACAGGGCTTTCAGCACTGTACATGCCACGTGCCCAGGAAGCCAGCCCCATTGGGGTCATTGTAAAGGAACTGAGAATTAGGTACAAAAGCTTTTTATCTGATAAGCAATAAGGGAAAACAGGCTGTTAAGCCAAGAAATGGCCTGAAACTAGTGTTTTTAGAAAATTTCTCTGGCAACAGCATATAGGCCAAACTGAGAAACTGAGACCTCAGATTTAGAGACATGGCGATGAGTCCAGATCACAGAGATCTGAGTTTGGAGACTATTGTAGTAAGCATAGACTGGGGGAGAGATTTGCACTAGCACAGTGGTAGAGAAAATGAGGAAAGGAAAACATGACATTTACAGCATGATGACAGAGTTCTCAATGAAAAAACAATGAACATGACAATGTTTGTTTCATTTGGTTTTGATTGGAAGACAAAAACATCCTGGTAACACATACAAAATGGCAACACTGAAATGCTGTAAGTCTTGGGTGTGAAGTTAATGAAATCAAGAAGGGAGCTGTCATCAGACGTAACAGCTGGATATCTATATCTGGATATTTAGATATCAGCTCAATTTAAATAATTTCCTGAGCACTTAGGCTTTCAAGAATGCAACAGGCTACTTTAGAAAATGGCCATTTCCCTGTTTATATAAATGTTCTAATTTTAGACCACTGTATTAGTTTCCTATGGCTGTTCTAATGGATTAACACCAACTTTGGCTCAAAACAACAGCTACTATTAGCAAGACTGAATTCTTTCTGGAGACTCTAGAGAGAGAACCTTTTATCCTGTTTTTATTTATTTATTTATTTATTGGTTTGTTTGTTTGTTTGTTTTGATTTTCAGTGTTTAGAGGTTGCCTGCTTCCCTTAGTTTATGGACTTTCTTTATCTTCAAGATCCACAGGATAGGGTAGAATCGTCAGACCTTTTCTTTCTTTTTTCTTCCTTCCTTCCTTTCTTTCATTTTTTAATGATTTATTTATTTACTTCTTTCAGAGAGAAAGAAAGAGAGCATGAGCAGGGGGAGGAGGAGAGAGAGAGGGAGAGAGAGAATCCTAAGAAGACTCCCTCCTGAGTGCAGAGCCTGAAATGAGGCTGTATCTCAGGAACCTGAGGTCATGACCTGAGCAGAATCCAAGTGTCCCATGCTCAATCCACTGAGCCACCCAGGCATTCCACATCTTCAGATCTTTCTCTCTTTCTCCCTCTCTCTCTCCCTCTCTCTCTCTCTTCCTCTCTCTCTCTCTCTCTCTCTCTCACACACACACACACACACACATACACTCCTCTACTATGGTCTTCTTTATCAAGATTCTTGTGATTTGACTGGGACCAAGTGGGTAATCCAGGACAGTCTCCAGATTTTAAGATCCTTAGTTCAATACATCTGAAATGTCCTTTTTGTCACATAAGGCAACATATTCATAGGTTTGGGGGATTACAGTGTGAATATTTGGAGGGTGGGGAGGAAGAGGAATGGGGAGCATTTTCTGTCTACCTCCACCACTGTTAGGAATTTTCATTTGATAAGAGTTTAGACTAATTTTCATCTAGTTTTATTCAGCTCGAAAACTCTAAGATTCTGAGACTTGATTTGATGTAAAGAAAGTAGAGAAATGGGAGAGGAGCATGAGCCAGACCAGGAGAAATAGAATGGATTTAATCTAATTTTAAGCTATTACTTTGAATCAATTCCCCAACTGTAAGAATACAGGAACACTATTTGGGGAGTTAAATGCAACAAGAATTGGTGAGAAAAAAGTGAACTTGTTCATTTTTGGAAAAAGTTGGAAATATGGAAAGAAAACAAAGAATAATGATATGGAAGTTAATGAGATACAGTTTTAGACATTGGCTATATGTTTGATCCCAGAGAACGTTCAATTCATAGTTCATGAGGGATTGAGCGGTTTGGTGTTTCAGTTTGCTAGGATTTCCCAAATTGGTGCTATCAACTGATTCACTAAAGAAGCAGAACATAATTCAAAAATAAATATTATTAAAAATATTACTCATGGGGCATCTGGGTGGCTCAGTGGGTTAAGCCTCTGCCTTCAGCTCAGGTCATGATCCCAGGGTCCTGGAATCGAACCCCGCATCGGGCTCTCTGCTGAGCAGGGAGCCTGCTTCCCTTCCTTTCTCTCTGCCTGCCTCTCTGCCTACTTGTGATCTCTGTCAAATAAATAAATAAAATCTTAAAAAAAATAAAACTGCTAGGAAATATTGGACAGGAGACACAAATAGGCAAAGAAAAAAAACACTGGGTGTTCTTTCAGCGAAACATTATCTACTGAGTTCTCTGGGAATTATATATTATATGGTTTTATGGAGGTATGTACATCTGATCATCTTTCTATGGACTAGGCTAGTTTATAACTCCATAAAATATTTCTACAAATTAAGTTGTCAAAAACTGAAAATAGAAGTTGTAGAAAACTGACAGTAATACCCATGATTTTTGTCCATAGAAATGCAAATGAGTTTTGTCCATTAGAAATGCAATTAATTTCTACTTTGTAGAAATTGTGACCTGAAACACTGTACTTGGTACAACCTTAAATATTGATCATTTTTATTCTATTAGCAAAATCACTTAAGGGTTTCCATTTTATGTATATTTATATAATATGTAATATATAAAATCTTCAGAATCTTTGATTGTCTTTAACAGCTTAGTAGTTCATTGATTAGAGTTGCCTTTAATTTGCCTTTAAGTTTACTTGTCTTGATTTTATATTTGTATAAGAGTCATGGTTTTACCTTCTTGAACTTTTATACTTTATGTAGCTCTTGCTTGAATAAGTATTCTGATGCTAGGTATATATGAATCTATTAAAATACAAATGGATCTAAAAGATCATTTTAGGAAATTCAGTTTAAAATATGAATGTAGGGGTGCCTGGGTGGCTAGGTGGGTTAAAGCCTCTGCCTTCGGCTCAGGTCATGATCCCAGGGTCCTGGGATCGAGCCCCACATCGGGCTCTCTGCTCAGCAGGGAGCCTGCTTCCTCCTCTTTCTCTTTCTGCCTGCCTTTCTACCTACTTGTAATCTCTATCAAATAAATAAATAAAATCTTAAAAAAAATAAAATCTGAATGTAAACAAAACTCAAGGATAAAAAAAAAAGCTCAAATCTATAATTTTTTGAAGTATCACGTTTTCAACCCCTAAATATATAGGCATCCCAAATTAAACTGCTTTGCAAGGTTGTCTATTCATTATTGTAGTGATTCCAAGATTTTCTCTGATGAATCACTAGTAAGATTATTGGATGTTGTCTAGTTTTCAGAAAGTCAATATTTCTTACAGAAAGATATTTCAGATTTTTGGAATATAGCCTAGAAAAGAAACAGCATACTTTGAAAATCAATGCTTTCTTTTTTCTTTTTTCTTTCTTCTTTCTTCTTTCTTTCTTTCTTTTTTTTTTTTTTTTCTTTTTTGGTGGGGATGGGGGTATTAAAATAAAGGTGAGTGTCAGTCATGACTCCATTTTCCCCTGTTGGCTTTAATTAGATTTTGTTTTGGATGAAGTACATTTCTAGTTTTAAAGTTTTTCTCAGGTATATGCAATCAAAATAAATTCAAATAGTGCAAAATGTGTAGACATTTAAGGTTTTTTTAAATCTATATTTTCCACAACATCTTTGTGTTACACAATGTACGTGTAAACTTCCTTTAGAAAAACTGTAAATTCTTGCATCTCTCCTCTCAATCATATGATTTATATAATTTTGAGAACACAGCAGCCCTGCAGCAAAACATTCAATGAATTATTAAAAAGTGCTGAGAACTGCTTTATGGGTATAAAGAGCTAAATAAGGATCATCTAATTCTACCAGTTATTAACATACAAATTCAAAAAAAGGAAAAAGTCCACGTATAGGTATTTTGTCCAAAATTAATGTTTTCTACTTATAAGAAGGTCATAGAAGCAAAAATGATGCAAACTTTGGATTCACTTCACTTCACACGTTTATTTATTCATCAATATTTCCATAAGTAAATTTGTTAACCTAAGTGTAAATGTTTCAAACAGGAAAAAAAAAAATCAGAATAAATAAAGGGAAAATACAGGAAATTAAAAGGAATAACAAATATGTGAATACACATCATTATATTCACTAGAATGAAAGCTCTGATAAAACAGCACATACCTTAGGGCGTCATTCATTATCGTGCACTGCACATAAATGTATACAGTAGTGAAACATCTGGGAAAGAATGTGGACAAATTGCAGAGTTCAGAAGAAAGATTTGATGAAGGGTTTTGAAAAAAGACCTATGAGGAAAGGTTAAAAGAACAAGGCATGTTCAATCACAGAAACATACTAAAGAAAACTATGATATTTATCTAAAATACATAAAGAAATGATAGAAAGAAGACAGAGACATAACAGAAACTCTGAAATAGGAAAGATATGCAAAAATTTGGCAAATATCAAAACAGTGAAGGTTGTAAACCTAAAGAGTATGCAACCCCTATTGCGATAGTATCTGTCATTATAGAAAAAGCCAAGATTGATGTTAGATGCTTATTAAGAAAGGCTCATAAATAATTGAGTTAACCCTGCCTTACTACAAAGGAGAACAGATATAAACCAAGATCTTCCTTCTAAAGTTGAAATCCAATTTTGCTTATTCTTTATCTTGCGATATCTTACTTATTCTTTATCTCATGATTTGGCTAGTTTTAGCCTTCTGACCCATATTTGAAACTATTTTCTTTTTTTTTTTTTCATTTAAAAATAGAATAAAATACAAAAGAGTAAAGAATAAATTCTACATTGAAAGCAGGATTAGGTTTTATAAGCATGATTGAAAGTGAATTGTGTTGATTAGTGGTCCAGAACCTAATATTTGGTCAATATATATGTACTGAAAAAATATATATATATATATATGTACTGAATTAAAGTTCCAGGCACAGTACTGTGCACTAATAAAAATCCACTGCTAGAGCAAAATCCAAATTTGTTTTTTTCTTTAAGATCATGGGAGTCTCATATATATCTCTCGAATAACTACTACCCATATCTCAAATAAGTTGTTATTGTTTGAAAGGTGGTAACCACAAGAAGACATTCTCTCTCATTAAAGGGAAAAGAATGGGAAATCAGAAGATCTCTTCCTTTCAATCAGTAGAATTTCCATTACAGTTGGAGAAAAATATATCAAACCTTAACAAAACTGTGTTATTATAATTAGGATGTGAAGAGTAGATAAAAACTTTAATAACTGTGTTTTACAAGTCAAAATTCATTATTTGACCAGAGGCTGACAAGAATGTTATTTTTGCATTGATTAATTTCTTTCTTTTTATAGAGAGTAAATTAATAATGTAAATAAGATTGCAAGAGGATCCTTGAAAATACTTAGTAGAACAAACTTTCTAAGCACCCTCAAGCACTTTAGAAGGATCCATTTCCACACAATTGATATGCTAATTACAAACCATTAAATCAAGTCAAGGATGTGTATTGGATAACACTTTGTTAGTTTAATGTGAGTTAATGTAGGTACTTGAAATAATAGAACTCTATTCCTTTCTGAAATAATATATTATCAGGGTTTTTTTCCTTAATTGAAACTAAGCTTCCTCCAATTAGTACAGATTAATGACATTTTGCGGCAGTCAATATTTAGGAACGTAGAGGTATTGCTGACTTTTCTATAACCTAGTTATGGTCAGAGAAAAGGTTTAGGTTGGGAAACATAATCTGGAGTTGATATTTAATGCTATCACAAGTGAAATAATATAAATAATAGTTCCACACACAATAAAATAACAGATATGACAAATTTGGAACTGATCCAAATCACATCATTAACAATTTGAAAAATAGATATATGCCTAGCAAATAATACTGAAAGAAATGACTTTTAATATAAAAGAAGCTCATCTAAGGAAAAATGAATCTCATATATCTATATATGTGTGAATAGACCTTCTTTCTTAGCCTTAACCTAAAAACACTGGTAAAGCAGCTTTAAATAAGGACAAGGTCAGAATCTAGGCAATTTACACATAATTAGAGCCCATTTGTGCTGGGGGGCGGGGGGCGGGGTGGTGGGGAGGAGACTGGAAGAACAGGATAACCTTAACTTGAAAAACTTGACCGGGCTTTTTATCAGCATTACATGTTTATTAGCCATCATAAAATATACAGCATACTAAAGGTTCTAGAGAGCTGTTTGTGAAAGAGGAATGAACAATATTTCCCTTTAAAATAACCCAAGGAATATACTGACAACACTTTAGCATATTTGGCAGATGACTTAATATAGCTTTCAAAGATATATTTTAGTATGTGAAAGTTTTGAACAGCACAAAAGTAGAGAGAAGTGCAAATGCATACATACTTCTTTACCCATCACAGATTAAACCGTTTGTCAAGGTTTTGCCAAATTTGTTGTCCAATCCCTTCTGTGCTTCTGGCCCTCTTGCTATTACTTTTCTCTCTCATGAACTATATAAAGTAAATCCTGGAGTTTATCTCTCACCTAGACATCTTCTGGTATGCATCTCCAGAAATGTATATGGACAGTTTATCACAAATGATAGCATTTTTTTTCTATTTACCCTTCTAATTTGTTCCCTAGGTATCCTTGCTCTGTCCAACCCAAGTGGATTGTGTGTAGGTTGTTGCAGGACAATGACCTCTTTTCATTTAGAACATGGTCAATGATGAATATTGGCAAAATTTCCTTTTCTTTTAAAGAATGGGTTCTGAGTTGAAGGTTGTGTTCAAAACTATTTCAGTTTCTATACCTGAATTTTGAAGAAATGTTTACTTCTAGAAAAGGGGAGAATGCATGTAGAAGAGAGAAGCAGAGTTTACCAAAATCTTTGTACCATTTTTACTTTGGTGAAGAGAGATAATAATCAAAATTTGGTCATATTAACAATTGCTTTAACTCAGTCAAGATATGAAAGTTTATCATGTATATCATGTCCATTTTTAAATCAATTTTTCCTTCTCAAACTTGATTTAAAATGGTCTAACAAGAAAGGAAGTTTAAAAAAAATCATATTTTTCAGCTCATCACCATATTTAATTTTGTAAGTCTTTTTTATGGGCTCTTCAGAGAAATAAAACCTAAAATAGCAACTGTACCTTTAAATGATTCCCCCTGCTTATTGTTCTCTCTAAAGATTTTATTTATTTAAAAACAATATAAGCACATTAATATTTATTTAGACATTTATAGTAATCATTTTCTTTTTCATATAATGAGAAATTACCATAGGCTAATTCAGTGAATGAAGCATTTCACATACAAATTTTTGCATTATCTGATAGGTTTTCATATGTAAATCACATGCATCTGTTTATCTCCGGTGAATAGTGTCAAATATCCTCAATGCAAAATGAAACTTAAGTAACATTATCTTCCTAATGACTTTTCTTTTCCCAAAGAAAAAATGGCTATTTGTGCCAGGTATTTAGAAATTTTCATTTTAAAAAAGCTTTTTTGTTGTTTGTTGTTTTTACTGGACTGCATCAGAGTAAAAAGGAAAATGAACTCTTTGAGGTGAATTGCCATTATATTGCCCTTATCCGAACCTTTGGAGTTTTGTATTTCAGATGAGATCTCAGCTATGAGCGCTTTTGAAAAACGGAAGGCGAATGTTTCAATGAAAACAAAAAATTCCACTGCATTTAAAGGATTTTTATTAGAACTGAAGCACTTAAATCACGTTTACAAACATGGCAAGACGAATGCTCAAACAACATCTGAAATCGTCTCTCTCCACTCTCAAGTAGACCTGTCTTTGAATTCACCATGTGGGTGAAATCAAAGCATAGAACAAACACTGTTTTGATATGGCTTTGAAGATGATAACAGCTTCTAGCAGAGAAAAAGGCAGCTTTGGGTTTGCGAGAAAACCATGATTGACGTGACTCTCAGCCCAAGGAAGTTTACCTTATAATGTGTGATTGTTCTCATCCAATGTTTTCGTTTTGAGGGAAGCTGCCTAAGTAGAATAGATCTTAGACATCTAGAACTGCTATTCATGATATAACATGCATTCTTAGAAGCAGCAACATCTTTTGCTTCAAATGAGCCTAAGCAGGATCCAGATGTGTACAGGATAGTCAGAGGAGGCCCACTGGTTAGAACTTTTCCTCCGTGGTAGGTAAACTTCATGTAATGTGGTCCTCACATGGAATGGCTTAATTAATACTCTTAAATAGTAAAATAATGGTCACAACCAAGGAGAGATTTCACTTATGATTCGTTGTTGTTGTTGTTGTTCTTCTTCTTCTTTCCTCCCCACCTTCTTCTTTTTTAGGCCTTGAAATTTTTGGTCTTGGTAATGGAAATGTTGGTCAGTACCCTCACTACCCACCCTCCCTTAAGATGACTTAATCATCACAATCTTCTTCTATTTTTGTGAATCTAGTTTCAAATCACCAGACTTCTCATCCTTTTGTCTTGTATTGTTTTGTTTGTTATATTCTTGAGGAATTGAATTCAAATTATTTTGTGTAGACTCAAACTTGTTTTATGTTCTTTTTCATGTTTTATGGAGAAATTAATTTTAAGCTTTTGAACTAATAAGAAAAGTATAACAACACCAGCGAGTATTTAAAACCCCAAAGAAATATTAGCACCACAAATCATCTTGTGAAATAGTGACATTGTAGTAGAGATAAACAGTTTGGGCAAAAATTAGTATTATTGTCAGAAATTGGCTAAATGTTCTTTAATTCCGTTCTCTTTGGCACACCGGAATACATTTCTCAAACTCTCCTGCAATCAGACTGGGGCCATGTGAGTCATTTCTGGACAATGCATTATAAGTGAAAGTAATGTATGCCCCTTCCAGGCTTAGAAGGAAAATTCTGTGGTAATATCCTATTCTTACCGTCTCCTAACTAGACAACTGCTTTACAATTAAAGATTTCTTAGAACACAGCTATGCCTAGTTGTTTGCAAATACCTATGACTGCTTTTATGCTACAATGACAGGTTGAGAATTGCAATAGGCATCCTATAATAGGAAAGCATAAAATATTTTCTATCTGACTCTTTACATTAAAAAAAAAAAAAGTTTGCTGACTTTAAGATTAGAAAGAGGCTCAAAGATTGACGACTGTATTTAGAAGAAAAGAGAGTTAGTGGTGTTAAGGGAGACATTTAGGAAATTTATGACTCGGAATGGGGAATGATCCATGGTGTGGCCATACATCTGAGTTGCTAAAGTGGTATGAAGGAAATCGATGTAATGGGAATATATGAAGAGATGTCTTCATATATGTAAATAGTGGAGCTCCTGCCAGTTTGGATTACATATGTCATCACATCTTTTTCTTTCTTTCTTTTTTTTTTTTCAATTAATTTCCACAGCCCACAATGCCCTATTTTAGGCATTGTCCATTTTATCTTTTTCTTCAGACTTCTCTACCACCTCAAATTGGGTAAAGTGTCTATCAGCTTATTCATGGGGAGGGCAACAATTCTTTGATTGCCAAACTGAAAGAGAAGTAGGATCTTAATTGGTTGACCACTGTTGTTGCTTTTTACAGTCACATGAGGGAGCTTTTGGAGACTCATCCCACACAGATCAATGGTGCTATTTGTTAATACTGCTGGCACCATATGTTCTTGCAACCATGAATTGTGATTCTGGGCTGAATACTGGAGATGCAATTTCTTTTAACATACATGTAAATTCAGCTGTGTTCTTCTTGAGCAAGTAGTCTAGAAGAGCTTTTAACATTAGCCATAAACTGGGCTAAAATCATTTCCAATCAACAAACTCTTAGGTTGTATTTTGCATTAATGGGAAATCACCTGTCTAGATTCTCTGCTTATTGACGAAATTTTTGTTTTAGAGACTCATTCCAATTTCATGCTTTGTACCTTGGCCAGAATGTCCCTAGAGTCATTATGCAAATACGTTCATTCTCTTACCCTGAGCTCTGCATAGAGGTGGATTTTGCTAAATCACATGGAAAAAAAAAAATCTTGTTTCAACCTAATCCCAGGACTATGAGTTTCTACTTGCCCCCATATTTGCATAACTGAAAGGGTCACACAAATGACCCAGGGCAGGACAAAGAAGATCTGCACTATGATGACCTTCCATTTCTGCAAATTCAAAGAGCAGCTGGCAGCCTCTCCTTGTCATATAGAGTCAAAACCACCATAACAATTACAACAGTGAAAATATACTTTTTGACAAAAAGTGGGTATGTGTGTGTGTGTGTATGTGTGTGGATATATGTGTATATCTATAATATAAGACCATGTTATCCATGCACATACATGCAGATTTCATCAATAAAAGAATTTGAAATACATATAGTAACAATTTTATTAAGAAACACAAATAGTACTTAAAAGTTTATATTAAAAAAAAGAAGTACCTTGCTGTACATCTTTCTAATTCCCAGTTCTCCTATCTCAGCTTTTAATTCTAACCTTTGCTATTTTATTATCAAATAAACTTATAATTCAATTCTTGATTTATCTAATTTTAAATAATCTATTAATTATACCTTTTGCTAATTTTACCATTTTATCTTGTTTTCCCTTTGCAATTCTCCCAAGAGATTACTACAGTTTGGGATTCATAGAAGTCAGTTTTGCATGTATTTGGTGATATTAGTGTGTTGCACTCCCAAATGGAGAATTATACTCTTTCAAAATCGCTCTTGATTTTTATTGGATTAATCATGACAATGTTTTCCATTTTGTTTAGTTTTCTACTTACCTACTAAAGAAGATGTTCCACCAACTATTTCAAATGCCCAATACTAATTTTTGAGAACTCAGTCATATTGCATAATCAGTCAGTTATATATATTTTTTCTTCTAACAGTCTTGCAACTCCTGCCTCATCTAATCTAATCTAACGAGGTTCATTTCTAAATTTAGACCATAACTGTCATCTTAACACTTTGCTTTTCTCTGCTCTGTGTTGGCTTTTCTGTTTCTTGAATCTGTTGTCTTTCTCTTTGTTTACTACTCATTTTATTAGAGCAGTTTTTCTAGTATTTGCCAAGAAAAAGAGGCCACCTTAAATTTTTAAAAAGTTTTAATTCTGTGCTTGTACTTGATTGATCATTTATCTTAATATAGAATTCTGAGATTAAATATTTTCTTTAATAATTTCAAAGATATTCCTTCATAGTGGACTAGCAAAAAGGTTACTTTTGAGAAGTCTGATGCCATTTTTATTCTGTTTTTAATTTCCATTCTGTGCATGTGACCTCTGATTCTCTCTCTACATTTCTCTCTCAGTTTGTCTCTCTTTATCTTCCCTTTCTTTTCTTCCTATACCTCCCACCTTTGGATTCTTTAAGTACATCCTCTCATTTTTATTACTGAATCTTTCAAAACACACAAAAAAATCCTATAATGAACCTTACATACCCATCTTCCAGCTTTAAACATTTTAAATCCAAGGCCAATCTTACTTCCTCCCTCCATACTTCCATTAATGCTGCATACCCACAATGCACACTGAGATATCTTCGAGCCAGTTCCTACCTTTATATCATTTCATTTGTTAGTGTGTATCTCTAAAGTACAAGGGCTCTTTCTTCCTTATATATATTTTGTTTTTGTTTTTTGGGAACTGAGAAGTCTGAGGACCCAACCATTTAGTATTTAAAGATTTAATTACTCCCATTGAATGAATCTGAAAGTAGATAGGCCAAGGCACACTTGGCAGTTTTACAAATCATCAATGACTCAGAGCTGGTTCCTGTCCTGTCCCTTCCCTCCAGTTTGGAGGTTCAGACTACTCTGTAAAAGCTGATTGTTTTGTGTGCCTCCCTGCCTAAGCACATCCTCAGTACATTCTCTTTAAGGCATAGACCTTATCCCCATTGTCCAGGATGGCTGAGACAAGTTCTAAATTAACCTGTATTCCAAGCAGGATAAAGGCAAAGAAGGGAAGAAGAGTCTAACATCTTCCTTTTGAGGAGACTTGTCAGAAGTACAACAAATATTTCTGCTACATTTCACTGACTAAACAGAGTGAATTGACCAGAACTAACTGCAAGAGAAGGTGGTAGTTAGATAGATGAATGATAGACAGACAGATGGGTACATCTGATAAAGTACTTAGATACATATATAGAGAGAGATGCCCATATATGTATAATACACATATATGTAATATATATTTGATATGTATAAACTTCAATGGTCAAATGTCCATTAACTGGAAGTACACTAAGTGAATTTTTATATATTTTTTAAAAATTGTATTTTCAAGGTTTTTAATAAATCTCTATATGTTAAGACTTTTTTTTTTAAAGATTTTATTTATTTATTTGATAGAGATTACAAGCAGGCAGAGAGGCAGGCAGAGAGAGAGAGAGAGAGAGGGAAGCAGGCTTCCTGCGGAGCAGAGAGCCCGATGCGGGGCTCGATCCCAGGACCCTGAGATCATGACCTGAGCCGAAGGCAGCAGCCCAAACCACTGAGCCACCCAGGTGCCCCTCTATATGTTAAGACTTTAAATTCAACTTAAGTAATTTCTTCTATGTTCTTTTCTTTCAAAAAGATATAACAATACCAAATGTATAAGTAAAATATCTTAAGTCTGGAGGCTGTCAATCAAATCAACTTTTTCCTTTCCCTGCATTTTCACACACTATTTATGCTAACTGGTGTCAACTCTCTATTGAGATAGCAGAGTTAGTTAAATGTTTATGTTGATGCTTTGAATGTACAAAATTATATACTTATTTTTCCATGGGAAATTTGGAATTGTCTTAAAAATTTGGAAAATGTCAATCAGCCTTGATAAAATTTCAGTGTCTGCTCAGGCTTTTTTATGAATCCTGACTCAAACAATTGAGAATTCTCAATTTTAAGATACTTTATTGAAGACACAAGGGAAGATGCTTGGCCCACATTTCTCTTTCTAATTTGACATTTTAGTCCCAGAGTCTCAATACACTGAAACATAACTTAAAATTATTCATGATCACTCAGGAATGCTTAGTAACAAAGGCAGTGTACAGTAATTGGAAATAGAGAAAGTTCTTAAAGCTAACACCTGCCTTTTGAAATAAAACAGAGAAAGAGATAGCTGCAATGCAGTTTCAGAAGAAAACACATGAAAATCAATGCTTAGTTGCTGGACCCCACATAAAGATAAGAATTTCCACCAAAGTGAATTTGTTTGAATCTAAGACATTCAAAACTGTTTTTGTTTTTTTTTTTTTTTTTGCTTATGCTTAACTGGATAACTATTATAAATAAGTCCCCGCCCAAACTGAACAAATTCTTTGTAGATTGACTAGAGCTCTCATACTTAATGGTTGATTTTGATACTTGCAAAATATATAAGCCAAAGAGATAGAAATCATATTAATTATGTTACAAATAAAAAGCATAAGGAGGTAAGGTCCAAGTGTTAAGACTTAACAAGACCTCATCTTTATCAGCTATAGATTACGTAGCAATTTAACATAAATAGCTTTCTAAATTTATTTTTAAAATTTTTTAGTTTTTAGTTTTTAGTTTTCTAAATTTAATTTACTATGTAAAGGTGTTTTAAACTTAAATAAGGCAATAAATAAAATGCCAATATATTTACTCTTTTTACTTTTTAATTTAGAAAATTCCCAAAGTATCACCTGCCCTCATACATGCATAGCCTCCTTCATTATGACCATCTCCCACCAGAGCGGAACATTTATTATAATTGATAAATCTTCATTGACACAGCATAATTACCTGAAGTCTATAATTTATATTGATTTCATTCTTGGTATTTATACATTCTATGGGTTTGAACAAATGTATAATGATGTGTATCTACCATTATAGTATCATAAAGAATATTTTCACTACCCTGAAAGTTCTCTGTGCTCCTCCTATTTATCCTTTTTCCCCTCCCCCCACCAAAATCCTGGAAACCACTGATCTTTTTATTATCTCCATAGTTTTGCCTTTTCCAGAAAGTCATATAGTTGGAATCATACTGTAGGTAGTCTTGGTAGATTGGGGTCTTTCACTTGTTAATATGCATTTAAGTTTCCTCCATGTCTTTTCATGGCTTGAAAATTCATTTCTTTTTATCACTGAATAACATTCCACTATCTGGATAGACCATAGTCTATTTATTCCTTCATTTAATGAAGGACATTTTGGTTGCTTCCAAGTTTTGGCAATTGTCAAGAAGCTGCAATAAATATCCACGTGCAGGATTTTTGTGTAATAATGTTTTCAACTCCTTTGGGTAAATACGAAGGAGCATAATCACTGAATCATTGGATAAGAATATCTTTAGTTTTGTGAGAAATCACTAAACTGTCTTTCAAAGTCACTGTACCATTTTTACACTCCCACCACTACATTCCACATTCTTACCAGGATTTGGTGTTGTCAGTATCCCACATTTTGGTGATTCTACTAGGTGATTCTATAAATTTTTTTTTAAAAATTTGCATTTCCCTAATAACATAAGATGTGGAATAACTTTCAAATGCTTCTTTGCCATCTATAACTCTTTGATGAGGTTTGAAATAAGGTTTTTGGCTCAATTTTAAAATTGGGTTGCATGTTTTCTTTTTTAAGATTTTATTTATTTGGGGTGAGGGAAAAAGTACAAGCAGGGGGAGGGGCAGAGGGAAAAGCAGGCTCATGCAGAGTAGGGAGTCCAATAGGCTCAATCCCAAGATCCGGGACCATGACCTGAGCTGAAGGCAGATGCCCACCTACGCTCTCAGGGTGGTATATTTCCTTATTTTTGAGTTTTAAGTATTCTTGATCTTGGATAATAGTCCTTTATCAGATGTGAACTTTGCAAATATTTTCTGTTAGTCTGTGGTTTATTTTCTCATTCTTTTGACATTACCTTATACAGACAGAAGTTTTTAATTTCAGTGAAGTTCAACTAATCAATTACTTTTCCATGCATCATGGCTTTGATATTATATCTAAAATGGCATGGCCATATCCAAGGTCATCTTGGTTTTCTTCTTATATATGTTGCAGGAATTTTATGGTTTTGTATTGTACACTAAGTCTATGATCCATTTTGAGTTAAAAAGAGCCTAAAATCTGTTATCTAGATTCATATTTTGATATGTGGATGTCCAGTTGTTCCAGTACCTTTTTTTTTTTTTTTTTTTTTAGAAAAGATTAACTTTGTTTCATTGTATTGCCTTTGCTTCTTTGTCAAAGACCAGTTGACTATGTGTTCGTGTGTCTATTTCTGGGCTCTCTATTCTGTTCCACTGGCCTATTTGTCTGTTCTTTCTCAAAAAGCACACAGTGTTGTTTACTGCAACTTTCTAGTAACTCTTGAAGTTGGCTAGTATCAGTACTTGACCTTGTTCCTCAGTATTGCATTCGTTATTCTGGGCCTTTTGCGTCTCCATATAAACTTTAGAATTAATTTGTTGACATATACAAAATAACTTCCAGGGTTTTGATTGAGGTTATATTAAACCTGTAGATCAAGTTGGAAGAACTGACATCTTGACAATATTAATGTCTTTTATTCATGAACATGGAATATCTCTCCATTTATTTAGTTCCCCTTTGATTTCATTCATCAGACTTTTGCAGTTTTCCTCATATAGATCTTATACAGATTTTGTTAGATAATACTGAATTATTACATTTGGGGGGTGCTGCTGTAAATAGTATTATATTTTTATACAAATTTTACTTGTTCCATTGTTGATATACAAAAGAGTGATTGACTTTTGCATATTTGCCTATATTTTCTCACCCTTGCTATAATCTCTTACTGGTTTCAGGAGTTACTATTGTTGCTGTTGTTGGTTGTTTCCAGTTTTCTACATAGGTGGTCATATAATCTGTGAACAGAGGCAGTTTTAATTCTTCCTTCCCAATTTGCGTGTCTTTAATTAAATAATTTCTTCCTCCTCCTCCTCCTCCTCCTCCCCTTCTTCTTCTTCTTCTTCTTCTTCTTCTTCTTCTTCTTCTTCTTCTTTATCTAAACTAATTGCATTAGCAACTTCCAGCATGGTGCTGAAAATGAGTGGTAAGAGAAGGCATTCTTGCCTTCTTGATCTGAGTAAAAAAGGTCTAATTTTCTCATCATTAAGTATATTTGCTTTTTATATCCTATAACACCACAGTTTGATTTTCACACTTACTATGTTCTTATTAATTCCTACCTTATATTCATAAGGTATTCATAATACCAGTTGATCTAAGAAAGGGCTTGCTGGAGATTTTCTCATGCTTGGAATAGAATTAGAACATGATATGGATCTATTTAAGACTCTTCTGGAAAGTAGCACCAGTTTGTTTATGTTACAGTTATTTTTCACTAGTTTCATTTTAACAATTTCATAGACTTTAATGCCCATATTTTGCTTATTCTGCCACTTTCTGAAGAGAAGATATTTCCTTTTTTCATGAGCTGAACAAAATAAAACCATATTTTCAAATGATGGCATTAATAGAACACAAATGAAATATATCACCATTCCACCATTGACATGTAACTGGATAATAATGATGTCTTGTAATGTTCATGCTTTATTCACTGCTATATAATTGTCCTTTTGTGTGCTAAAGCATTTCTGGTTCCAAAAAGCAGGCCCTAAAAGATTTTTGCTTCTCTGATGGAATGATAAAATATGTTGTAGGTCATTGGAATTTTAAAAAATAGTAAATCACTGAGTAGACCAATGATAACTTACTTAGTAGGTCCACAAAGTAAATTTTAGATGCTTCAAGGATATAGGTTTCTTTTTTTTTTTTTTACGATTTTATTTATTTATTTGACAGAAAGAAAGATCACAAGTAGGCAGAGAGGCAGGTAGAGAGAGAGAGGAGGAGGAAGCAGGCTCCCCACTGAGCAGAGAGCCTGATGCAGGACTTGATCCCAAGACCCTGAGATCATGACCTGAGCCAAAGGCAGAGGCTTAAGCCACTGAGCCACCCAGGTGCCCCAGGATATAGGTTTCATAGTCAAATAAGTTTAGAAAAAAAGTATCTTAAATCTCAGAATTGTCCTATTCTTTTTTTCACAAAGTCCATTATTATAATCAAAACATTTGAAAAATATAGCAGTATTTTTTTAAAAAATTTTATTTATTGATTTTGGACACTAGTCCTTTATCTGATATGTCGTTTGCAAATATCTTCTCCGATGCAACATGGGGGCTTAAGTGGGTAGGAGAAGAATCAATGAAACAAGATGGGATTGGGAGGGAGACAAACCATAAGGGACTCTTAATCTTACAAAACAAACTGAGGGTTGCTGGGGGGAGGGGGGTTGGGAGAAGGGGGGGTGGGGTTATGAACATTGGGGAGGGTATGTGCTTTGGTGAGTGCTGATTCACAGACCTGTACCGCTGGGGATAAAAATACATGTTTATAAAAAATAAAAAATTAAAAAAAATAAAAATAAAATGACTTGGTTAAGCTGAGAAGCAGGAAAAAAAAAAGATTTTATTTATTTATTTATTTAAGAGTGATGGGGAGAGAGAGAGTGAGTGACAGGGAAGAGCAGCGGAAGAGGGAAAAGCAGACTCCATGCTGAGTGCAGAGCCTGATCTAGGGCTTGATCTCCTGACCCTGACATCATGACCCCAGCCAAAATCAAGATTTGGATACCCAACTGACTAACACCTAGATGCCCCTATAGCAGTGTTTTTTTAACTCTGTTATCTTTACACCTTTATAAGTATCTCTACGATCCCTCTATTTGGAGGATTTAGAATACAGTGCAAGTACTCTGGAACATTTCTGATGTTTTACAAAGGCCTGAAATGAATTAATACTCTATAATACTGTTTAATGCACATATATATGCATTATATAATAATGAGTATTATCTAATACTCATGTGTATTATATAATACACATATGTATGTATTATATAATGAGTATTAATTCATGTCAGTATATATATGTATATATTATGTATTATGTATATTATGTATATATTATATTATATTATATTATATTGTATAATATTTAATGTATATTACTGTATAATGTTGCTTAACTAATAACTGATATTTTGATGCCTGGCCTCCGTGACAATAAAGTATAACAATCCCACTAAATAATGCAATGTTAAATTCTAATTTAAGCACAATTTCATATATCTGTTGATGGCAGCTTACTAACTTTATATGCATTCATCAGTCCAAGGCTACTAATACATACAATTCCTTCCCTGCTTTAACAACAAAAGATATTTGAGGATTTTTAAGGTAACTTTTACAATTGCAAAAAGGAAATAAAAAGTGTAATAATCTGCTCAAAAAGAAATAGAAGAATTATCCATATTAAAAATTAATAAAATGGGGACGATGGTGATAAACTGTAGTGGGGTACATGTATCTCTCTATATTGAAGAACTTCAAGATGTATGAGTAACTCATTCTTCTATTATAAGGAGAAAGACAAAGAGAGAGATTGAGAGACAGACATTGAGAGACAGAATAATAGAGAGATAAAAAGACTGACTTTATCATTCCACACTTGCCTTAAAAAAAAGAAGAGCTTCATTTGTTTTGGTTTGTTTTCTATTAGCAGTTTAACATAATAAAGAATTTTCTGTATTTATTCTGCTTAATAACATGAAAGCCCAAAAATCATTTATTTTCTTAAAATTCAATTAGAAATTCAAAGGTTACCTCTTACTTGTGTGGAAAGACATAATAAGTTACCTACCTATTTCTTTGAATTATGTTCAAGCACTATGGAAATGGATCTTTGAAATATCATTAACTGTTCTCAGGAAAAAAAAATTAATTAAAATAGATAAAAAGATTCTACTGATTTTTCTTACTTATGTATTCAATTCTTTAGCTTAAATTAAGGAGCTCAATATTTAAAGAATATGGAAATAGTATTCCTTCACTTTATGTTCTATACCTTAACTATATGCATCTAGCCATTTTGCAAATTTTCTCCTTTTGATGTCCTCTACATCATAATTTTGGACTAATTTGGGACATGAATCAATGAATATTTTTAATGTCAATTATAATCGGTATTTTTAGCAGTATAGTTGTATTGCCTTTTAAGTATATGTTCAAGTTAAAGTTGTTTATAAAGTGCCAACTAGTAGATTGCATAAAGAATTGTTTTAAGAAGTTATTAATTAAAGGGTAGGTATCCTCAATGAATAGATTTGCATGTTAAATAGGTAAACTATATTGTTCTATATAATTGGTAATTGATTATATATGTTGTATGAATTTTACTATTTAAAGAAAACAAAAATGAACGTTCTTCCAACAGTTGAATTCAGGGAATTAATTTAATGGCTTATTGAGATTTCAGGTTATTTAACCTCAAATAGCTTCCTCAATCTCAGAGTTACCAGCAGATACTTAATCCTTACTACACAAAGCCCCCCCGCCCACACACACACACAATGCAGTTTAAGTCAGAGTTACTGTCAATTTGCTGGTGACAGCTACAAGAGTTGATCACTCCTTAGTTTTAAAAGTAGAATTATAATGAAAATTTTACGGAAAAAAATTTAGTATCTTTAACATGGTAGAGGATTTAAGGATGGGTTAAGAAATCTTAGAAATAGAAATAACTCTGTGTGATGAAAACTGTATCAGTAAAAGGTAAAAACAAACAAAAGCTGTAGAACTGTCCTTCAAAGATTTGCCATCTCTCAGGTGACTTTTCAGAGGGAAGAGCTGTGTAACTGCATAGTAAAGAACTTAACCTTGCCCAAAATGACATCTGGACTTTGCCCTCAGCTCCAGCTTGATAATGTTTGTTTGCCTGAGGTCTTTGGCTAGCCAAAGAGTAACAATGTGCTTTGTGGTGAAGGTTTTGGGCCACATGGTATCAGTTGACCTGGGAGTGGTATCAACCACATGAAATCACTCAGTCATGCTGATGTCATGAAGAAAAACTAAATACCAGGGCTTGGGTGAGCTTCAGTGGTTCATGATACTCTGTATGTATTATGACATACTCATGGTGGGAAATTAATGCATTCCAACTCTATGGGAAGAAGGCAATGAAAGCTCCATGGTTTCCCATACTGTGCCCTGTGCATGTCTTCTTTTGATGGATTTTAATCTGTACCTTTTCATTGTAATAAACTAGCTTCCAGTGAGTTCTGGGAGTCCATTAGCAAATTATCAAAACCAAGAATTGTTTGGGAAACCTCCCAAACTTGCGGTATTCTTAGATGGACTCTAACTGTTCAGTAGCTCTAACTTTCCTAGTTCATATTGAATTAAGAATGTTCAAGTTTGTACAGAAACTGCTCTCTTTAACTCTGGAGCTGGCAAAATTCTTCACAATACATATGAATGTTTTGAAATATGACAGGTGTTTTAAAAACTCATTTATATAACTTAACGTCAATAAAATTAAACTGATGAAAAAATGGTCTTTCATAATACATAAATCTGTCAAATAATCTCAGAGAATAAGAATCATAGATTTGTTAACTTGCTGGGTTTGGTGACTGTGTACTTTGGCTTGAGACAAGCTAGCGGCTGCAAGAGGGCCTACAAGTCTCACCATACTCAGTGTCCTAACTGAGGGCAGAGGGGACACTCACTAATTCTAATTATATAGAAAAAATGACTCTTGTAAACACAAATGTACTGTAAGGGACCTCACTAATTAGAGTATTGTCAGTATATATGATAGAAATGTCTTTATGCTACTAATCAGCAATTAGGGAATTCCTATTGAATGTAAAAGGGAGATTGGTCAAGCTACAGAAGTGTAGAGTGAACACATTCTGTTTTGGGTATGTCCTGTAATGGAAAAGATGTGTCATAACCATGATTCACTAGGACAGGTAACTTCATGTCCTAGAAGCATATAGCAGGTCTTCTTTTAACTAACAGCAGGATAGATACATCCTCATCCTGTGTGTTATCTTATGCCCGAGTTATTTTCTCAAGCAGACACTAATTCTCTTATTTTATTATGATAGAAAATGTATAAAAGATAAATATTGATTCCTCAGAATATTATTTCAACCAATAGCCCAATGTCCATAATAATGGCTCTAATTTTGATGAAACACTATGTGGAAGTGCAACAATCTGTTTATAAAACAAAATCTTCTACCTTTCTATAGGGATAGTATTAGTGGACTCAATTACAAAAATCTGTAGGAAAAGACTGCTTCCTTCATTAAAATCTTCAAAACATTTTCTAAATATGTGTGTATGCATGTGACATAGAATTTCATCTATGCCACATACCATGTTTAGTTAACATTATTATTAATAATCTATTTAGGATTATTTAGGATGAGGAATATTAATAAGGATAACACACAGGAGAAAATGTTGTTTCTCCTGCTTTTGGTGTCTTATGGGTAACTACCTGTTGTTTATTATTATACTTGGGAGTTTTTGTTTGTTTTTTTAACTCTACTTTAGAGGTAAGTGGATATATCTAAGGAAAAACTGGAACTTAAACTAGTAGTTGATAGACTAGGTTATGTTGGATTGGCTTAATAAATGCAAAGTTACTTTTCATTCAGGCTACATGTCCAAAGAACATCAATGCAAAAATGTGGTCATCAGGTACCCAACGTGATGAAGTTACCACCATGCTGAACGAGACCATCTGGGCCACAAGCCACCTGTCATAATAGATGTGTTAAAAGAAAAAATAAATTTTCTCATCATCAACCATCACTATCTTATACATAACAGAAAGGAAAATGTGGCTCTTTACTTCTTTTTATCACAGAACTCTAAGACAAATTTTTCTTACCATCTATCAGTCAGTACAGAAAAGTTGTACAGTACAAAATATGGACGTTAAAAAAAAACAATCACTTCCAGTGTGTAATAACTTGGCATTCAAATCAAACCGGGACATTGCAAGAGGCAGAATTTTGTGATTTTTCAGGGGAGGAGCAGAATCCTTGGAGGGGTACTGACTATTATTATCAAAGTAGTCAAAAAAGATAGACAAGAGAGGATGGGGTTGGGTTATAAATAAATTTCTAAATCAAGCATGTGTGTTGGTGATTTGGGGGGGGTATTATAGGTATATTATTTTTTTCTCATTCTTTAAAATGTATATTTATAAATCATGTTACTGTCACTTCACATTGTCTCATGTGTTCTAATAATTGGGACAGAAATGATGGACTCTAGGACAAAGTGAAAAGTCTTGCTCATGAAACCCTAAGTTGGCCTGAAATTCCAGAGGTCTACCAAATTGAATGCTTTGATGATTTCTCCTATCCTTCACATTATTCAGTGATGACTTTTCCTCTGAATGGGGTACAAAAGAGATTGTAGGGTTATTTGAACAAAGTTTGCTTTCACTATTGGATTCTATTGTGAAGGCATAACAATGTCTGAACTGCTTCCCATTTTATCTCAAATGTCTAATGTATGTTCCACATGAAGTTAATTCTCAATAAATATCTTATGACTGATTAATTTAAAAATGAATGCTTACATGAAATTTTAAAATTAAGGGAAAATGAAAAAAATGGAATGTTTCAAATTAGGTGAATAGCGTATCTTTTAAAAAGAGACCTAGAAAAGTGCTTTCAACACCCATATTTATCAAAATGAGAAATATAAAACTTTTAAAGGACAGTAAAACATTTTAACTTGTATGTTATACACTGTGATTTTCCATAAAACATAAATATATGAAATACTGACTTTCAGATTTACATTTTGTCCAATTAAAGAGATTCTTCAATCATATTTGGTCAAGTTTTAATTATGTGTCTCAACAGTTTGTTAGGGAGAAAATTATATATTTTTTCCAATATAATTGCCTGAAATGTAAAACTTTGAATTACCAGGATGACTATTTTATATAAGTTTCCTCGGAGTCTCATCGAAAGTAACTTTCTCAGAAAGTCTCATCAAAAATAATTTTCTACCCCATGGAAGGCTTACATCTTCCTTTCAACTCTCTCTGATATACTGAGGATTAGCTAAACAAGTATAAGTGAAACACACATATCCCAAACATAATTTTAGCAATTAGCTTCAAACTCTTCCACTACCAATTTTTACAGGAAGTCTTGCAAGTAATAATATCTACTGATTTAAGTTTTCACACCTTTTCCTTTCCCTGCCAGTCTCACTAACAAGCAGAGAAGAGAAATACTAACAAGGTGATAACTGTCCAAAATGTGGACAGCGGGAAGAAGAAGAAGGGGAAACAAAAGCCTTGAATAATTGACAACCCAGATAATCAGCCCCCACCTAATTACAACCTCACTGTATTCTCATGTAATTTAAAAACAAGTCACATTATTATCAATAGAATTGATTTAGGTATAAAAATGAATATTGGCATGTTACAATTGCAATACATTTATGTTTATACATATAAATTTTTCTATATAATTTGAAAATTTATTTTTTTCCAAAAGATTTAGTGCCCACTGGACTGTTGTATAAAAGTTAAGCTAAGGTAATCTGTAATCTTTCCTTGCATTTAACAAGAAGTACATGAAAGATATTTAACAATCTTGCTATTTTGGCAGAAACTCAAAACAAACATATGTAACAGTTTTCAAGAGAAATATCAAGCAGGCAGTGCCAAATCAAGGCATTATATTTAGTTTGCTGTAAATAATATGGTGTTTGCACATACTCCATTCTGAAACTAGTCCTGTGTACTTTTTTAAATTAGCAGAATACTGGACAACACCTTTCTTGGAAAACAATGATAAATCATTTTCTGATTGAAAATCATTGCCAAGGTAAATCTGTCTGTTCAGATTAGAGCTAAATAAAAACAGTGTTGCATAAATAAAAATACTTAAATTATTGAGTAGAAATTATCCATGAAATCACAATGCCTTTGAAAGAGTCTACTCCTATGCTTATCCAAAATATCAGCTGAGGTATATTTGTGAGAAATAACATTTCATACGTAAAATGAAAAACTCATTTGTTCCAAAAGAGAATCTGCTTTGAAAAAAAGTAGAATTATGATTTTCTTTCTTCCACCAATGAAAATTGTATTTACCCAACATTTGGGTATTTATTTACATGAGGAGAAAGGTGGACTTTTAGGACATGGAGGAATTATTATGCTCATGTGGAATTATTCTAAGATTCTATGGAATTTTCTCAAATTAATGCAGTGATTAAAGATTGGAGGTATACTGAGGACGGGCTAAGAAAAAACAGCTAAAGAGAGGACTTAAAGTTGAACCTTTAGAAACTATGTTACAGAATGCCCAGATGGATAACCTATGTGTTTAATTCAATTGGAGAGAGAACAAATAACTCATGAGAGAGAAGAAAGTAGGGACAAAAGTGAAAATTTGGTGGTGATGGGAGATGTCTTCACTCTCCTAATAATCTCTTTTGCTGAGTGAAGCATATTTAAAAATTTCCCTAATAATAGTACAAGACCTTTCCCAACCCCCACTCTTGTTTTCTTCTAAATTTATCATCTCTCTTATATCAAGAAGGCACATAGAATCTCTCTCATAGAGCATTTTCTCAGTAAGTTCTACTTGCTTTCTTTTCATCTGTTATGCTCCAAGCACAAAGTACATATTGTGCCACTCTTTAAAAGGAATATAGTCAACTGAGCACATTTAGAGGACAATTATATGATAGAAATTTGTTCTTGTTAGATACTCAGCATCACATTTAATCTTTATAGTGCAAAAAGATTTAAAGTGGAAACTTTAGCATGAATGATAAGACATGAAAATGAGATATCAGGCAGCAAGAGAATGTGCCAAAGAAAATGTATGAGAATTGGTTAGAAGTTCTTAAGCTTTGAAATTTCATTAAGGATATTAGAGATAGTGGCTCCTGGGTGGCTCAGTGGGTTAAAGCCTCTGCCTTCAGCTCAGGTCATGATCCCAGGGTGGTGGGATCCAGCCTAGCATTGGGATGTCTGCTCGGCAGGGAGCCTGCTTTCCCCTCTCTCTCTGCCTGCCTCTCTGCCTACTTGTGATCTGTCTGTCAAATAAATAAATAAAATCTTTATTTAAAAAAAGGATATTAAATATATGTAAAGATTTTTAAAAAGAATTTTGGGGGCACCTGGATGGCTCAGTGGGTTGAAGCCTCTGCTTTCGGTTCAGGTCATGGTCTCAGATTCCTGGGATCGAGCCCCGCGTCAGGCTCTCTGCTTGGCGGGGAGCCTGCTTCCCTTCCTCTCTCTTTGCCTGCCTCTCTGCCTACTTGTGGTCTCTGTCTGTCAAATAAATAAAATCTTAAAAAATATAAAAAAGAATTTTGTGTAAACTTTATGTTTCCTTCTCACAAAGGAGAAAAGATAAATTTGCCTAGTTATCACCTTACATCTGAGAGAATTCAATGAGACTATTCAGCTTAATATGAAACTCTTATAGTATTGGAAGATACAGAATGGGCTGGTTTATGACTCCTTTTCATAAAAGTCAAAATCGAAAGTTGGGCCATCTAATTTTGATTGGCAAAAAAAAAAAAAAAAAAAGTAATGGTTGTTTATGGGTGGCTTGCATTTCCAGGGTTTATTAGAAAATGCATTGTGTGTTTTTGTCCTAGACAAGATGGAGGCCACGTAAGAAGGAGAATGAGAGCATGAGGATTTCTTAGGTCCTATCTACCTAGTTATGTCCCTCCTCAATCTCAGTTGTTACAGGATCCTACACAAGGCCATCAGTATATGTTGAGAAAAACATGTATTCTAAGAATATGCACAACTCACAAATGTACTTACATCCTCAGGACCCTTTGGAATATGGCTGGAAAACTGAAAATTCATCAAAGATTCCCAACTGTGGAGGAAACTCCTAGTAATCAGTTGGCTAAAATATCCCAAATTGTTGAAGTCACTAAGAATCCTTCTGCAAACACATTTGAGTTGTCTCAGTGGTTCACAAAAAATGTGGTCAATAACGCAGAGTTGGTAGTAGGGTAATAACATTTTTTTTCACCTGAATTCAGCCTCATGAACTTAAAATTTAGTAGCTACCAATAGAGACTCATGTAACAATGATTAAAAGATCCAGTTCCAGCGGATAAAGGCCTAAAGGACCAAATATATTCTATGAACCAGTGACCCATACATTGTGATAATTTCTACATTACAAAACCCATGACTCAAGGAAACAAAAAGTTAAAGCTGGGAAAACATCTACCATTATATCTAATGACTGACATAAAAAAATTGTTTCTTGTCTATGACTTCGGGTTTTTTTTATGTTAAATCGCTTTGGGTAAATAAAAGAAAAAGCTGTTTATAAAGAACACTTATTCTATCAATAGGATATTTCTAGTGTTTCATGCCAGTAGGTTAATAAGCAAAATAAGCAGTTATATTGGTTGGAGTCATTCAAGATAAAAAGTCTCCTAACAACAGTGGAGGAGTAAGTATAGATTAAAACAGGAGGTCATAGAGCCACTTCGACTGCAAAAATTACTATGGTATCAGTTAAAAGAAAACTGCAGAAACCCTATATGGACTGTACAATTAAGGGCTCACCTAATATACTAATGGGTAAAGATCCCAAACCAATTAAGGTTCTAACATGATCAGCTATAGAAATAGAGTCTGCCTGAAGAAAATATAGGGGTGCAGGTCAATCTCAATGCAGTAGCAACTCTCTTTTATGTTGCCCCTCCAACTCAAAAGCTAATCTCTTACTCTCAAGATAGCCCTGAAGATAATGAGAACACCTTACTATCTTCCAAAATTTATACAACTTCAAAGGAGACACAACCAGCTTTTAATGTGATAGTATGAAGCCCTTCTTACTAAAATTGAGATGAGTTATGTGCTACTCTCTTTCTTGTATGAGTAAGAGGGGTTACCTATAGCACACCAGCTTCTATTTCTTTAAGACATGTATTTTTGTGTTTATTTTTTCTTATAAAATGTATTTTTAAAGATTTATTTATTTGATAAAGAAAAAGAGAGAGGGAACACAAGCAGGGGAAGGAGTAGAGAAGGAGAGATAATCTCAGACGCGAGGCTGGATCTCAGAATCTTGAGACCATTACCTAAGCCAAAATCAAGTGTTGGATGTTTAACTGACTGAGCCACATGGGCACTCCTAAAATGCATTTTTAAAAGTCTATTTGATAGTTAAAGTCTTCTTATGAGAGTTTAATGACATACTATGGAAAATTCCATGCTATTAATAAGTTTTACAATCCAATTCATTTTTTCATTTACTCGTGTTTCTTCATCATTCATTCAACAAATGCTGTTAATTTTCTTCTATGTTCCTTGTATTTTTCAGGTATTGCAAATAGAGCAGTAACCAAAATAAAATTCTTGTGGGGCATCTGGGTGACTCAGTCAGTTAAGCAACTGCCTTCAGCTCAGGTTGTGATCCTAGGGTCCTGGGATGGAGCCCCAAACTGGGTTCCCTGCGAAGTGAGGAGTCTGCTTCTCCCTCTTCTTCTTCCTCTCCCCACAACCTGTGAGCTCTTTCTTTCTTTCTCCCCCTATCCCGCAAATACATAAATAAAATCCTTAAAAGAAAAAAGTAAATAAAATTCCGGTGTTTATGGACTTGTATTTCTAATGGTTTTGTGAGATAGAAAATAAGTAAATACATAAGAAAAGCATAGTGTGGCAGATAATAGTGAGTATTTTGAAGTCATATAAATCAGGCTAACAATATAGAACAGGGGTGGTGGGTATGATAGATACTATGGTCAGCAAAGTATTCTCAGAAGTGTAACATTAGAGCAGAGACCTAAAGGAGGTATAAGATCAACTCATAGCACATCAGGCAGAAGTTCTAGACAGAAGGAACAGTAAGTGAGTTGTCCTCAGGCAGTAGTATGTCTGACTTGCTCAAGGAATGGCAAGGAGGCCAGTGAGGAGGAGAACAGAGATAGATGAAAGAAATGGCTAGCAGTAAGACTGGAAATCAGTGGTGGACAGTGAGAAGGAAGATCATACAGGTAGGTCCTTTCAGACCATGGCAAATATTTTGGGTATTATTCTTAAATAAATGAGAATCTTATGGAGAATTTTGAATAAATGCATGAACTGACATGGCGTATATATTAATGTTGTTACTCTGGTTGTTATATATAGATTGTAGAATGCTCATGGTGGAATAATCTAGGCAGGAGACGATTGGTAGTAAACAGAAGGTTAGAAGTGGTTGGGGTATGGATATATTTTGAAGAAACAGCTTACAGAATTTGGTAATGAATTGGTGTAAGAGATAAAGAGGCTTGAATGATTCCAATCCTTTTGGCTCTGCAATGGCAGAATGTCATTTAATTTGATGGAGAAGACAAGAAGCAGGCAGCAGAAGGGCATGGCTAGAGAATCAAATTTAGTGTTCCCTCTTGGGGAATATATAGTTATTTTAAAAATCTTTCTTAGTCACTACAATCTACTGCTTTACACCTTTGCTTATGCTTTGTGGGTTTCCTCTTTAAGTATTTTTGTAGATGAATCAGACTACCTCGGTAGTGTCATAGCTTCTCACTACTATCTACAAACCTGGGTGAGCTGGCTGATCAGACCCTCTTGCAGGGCTTTAGTACTATGATTATATTAGATAAGGTGAATTTGAAATTTTGTAAGATTTCAAGAGGACCACCTTTCTTCTCAGCTTCAATTTTAAAGATGAAGAGTCTATTGTCTTAATTTCTGGAATATTCCTAAGTGAATATGTAAGCAAAAATTAGATTAATTAGCTGAGTTGTGACATTTTTAAGTTCAGTTGGCTTCTAGTTTGTTCTGAAGCTAGTCAGCTCCATTTTTTTTTTTTTTTAAAGTTGATGATACTGATGCTGAGATTGAGTGTTTGATCCTGTGGAGATTATTTTGTGTCATTTTGGTCCAAACGCATGGACCCAAATCCTAACCCAACCAGCTGCTTTACAAATGCCAATGAAGTACTACAACTACTTTACTACAACTAAGAAAAAAAGTACAAATACAAATACAAAATTTTAGCTTAAAATACATCTTTACTGGGATGACTGGGTGGCTCAGTTGGTTAAGCGACTGCTGTCAGCTCAGGTCATGTTCTTGGAGTCCCAGAATAGAGTCCCGTATCAGGCTCCCAGATCAGCGGGGAGTCTGCTTCTCCGTCTGATTCTCCCCGCTCTCGTGGTCTCTCTCTCTCATTCTCTCTCTCTCAAATAAACAAATAAAATCTTTAAAAAAATAAAATACATCTTTACTTACTAAGAGTAGCACCTATAAGTATTGTTCCTTCACCCTAAAAGTCTGATCCTGATGGGACTGTGATAGCACAAATCATTCAGTGTGCTCTTTGTGGTTTCTTGGCCAGGTGAGCACAGGGTTAGATGGGAAAAGGAGGAATACAGCCCACATTAGTGAACTGAAATAACTTCTGTGAAATTACCAAAAATAAATAAATAAATAAATAAATAAGTCCAATATAGCTAGTGTTCCAGACCCTTACAACAAAGTATATCTTCCACAATACAGCTTTGAAGCCCCAAATAAGTTCTGTATATTGAATTTATAAAGTGAAGATTCTAATAACACTTCTCAGGTTAGTAACCTCTTTGGAAATAAGTTGGAATCCTATCATGCATCACAACCCATTCTCAAAAACTGAGATAACAAAAGATCTCTGGATGTTTAGTGTACCAGGAACTATTGTCAATAGTTGTCTCCCAGATGTTCTTTCTGTAAGAGCTCTTGCCAATTATCTCTAATGAATTTTGATGCCTTTGGAAATAGTAATTGATACTAATTATTCAACAGAACCACTGGAAAACTGTTTAAACATAGGGCCATATATTCACATTACAAAAATCTTTCAAGTGCTCTGCTCCACCCCTCTGCAATTCCTCTCCAGCTAAAGGTATTTAAGTTTATATTTTCACAGGAAAGGGTATTTGTGAAGTAATTTTTTTTTTCTAATAAAAATTTAACTTGAATGATTTCTGTAATCTGTTGACTGGGCCTTTAAAAATTGATGTCCCAGGGGCCCATGAAACTAAATCAGAAAGAAGGAGACCTTACTGCCTTTTAGAATTCCAAAGGTCTGGCCCACAGCTCTATGAGGTCAGGAGGTGGGATTAACCTCTCACATCTTAGTAATGGTTTTAGAAGGACTCTGAAAATTCACAGATGATTAAAAATACCCAACTGACTGGCACTGAGAAAGAATGCAGAAAGTAAATTTCATTTGTTTAACAGCTCTATCTAATGGTGCTAAGCCAAGCTATGTCGGTTGCAATGAGCTACCTGATTGGAGATCCCAACCTTCTCTCTCTGTTTATCACGTCCTACCTTGCATAATAGATCCGGAGAGTATTTTTATTTTCCTTCTCCTTTCTTTGCCAAACTACAAGAGTCTTTGGCACCACCTTGTGCAATTCTGTCATTTTGGGGGGAGCTAGCACACACCAAACTGTGTGCCCCACACTTAGAAAACTAGCATACTGCATTCCATTATCTCAAAAACGCTGAGACTTATAAAAGTTATATCAACTCTGAATTATCCAAGTTGTAAACTATACGGAAAGATAAGGTTTTGCATTAGGTTTTCATCTGTTAATCTGTATAACTATCCTTTTATTTTATTTGTGCATTCACTTAAAGGAACATATTCTAGACTGTAAGTCTGGACTTTCTATTTTGTGGATAGTGCAAATAAAAATATGATTATAGTATAGGTTTTTTTTTTTTAAGATTTTATTTATTTATTTGACAGACAGAGATCACAAGTAGGCAGAGAGGCTGGCAGAGAGAGAAAGAGAGAGAGGAGGAAGCAGGCTCTCCGCGGAGCAGACAGCCCGATGCGGGGCTCGATCCCAGGACCCTGAGATCATGACCTGAGCCGAAGGCAGAGGCTTTAACCCACTGAGCCACCCAGGTGCCCCAGGTTTTTTTTTTTTTTTTTTTTTTTTTAAAGATTTTATTTATTTATTTGACAGAGAGAAATCACAAGTAGTCGGAGAGGCAGGCAGAGAGAGAGAGAGGGAAGCAGGCTCCCTGCCCAGCAGAGAGCCCAATGCGGGACTCGATCCCAGGACCCTGAGATCATGACCTGAGCCGAAGGCAGCGGCTTAACCCACTGAGCCACCCAGGCGCCCCCAACAGGTTTTTTTTTTTTTTTTTTAAAGGTGAAATTCTCTTCTAGAAGTTGCTAAGAAGTTATAGCATAAAAAAAAGAAAAAAAGAAAAAAAAATTTTTGACGTCTCCGAAATTGCCTCCTTTGTTTCCATATAGTAGATCCTAAAGGAAGGGGGAGGCAAAACAAATTATAACATCAAACCTACCTATTATTAGTGTATGACTCAGCTAAGAGAGTTATCTGTTTAAAAAATAAGAATCTTAATACATTCCATAATGTACTATAAAATATTTTAAGTAGTCGTTATTTTATCAGAGTTCTTCTCAGACAGTAGATCGTAAGCACTTACTCATGGTGATGAGGCCACGGTTATGTCTTCAAACCAGTATTATAAAAACGCTTACAAAATACATTGGAATGTAATAGCTATTCTCAGTTTCTCATGATTCAACACTGTTTTGTTCAGTCAGTCTGGATTTAACTTCTCTACCCTGGACTGCAGTGGCTACTGACTAAAGAGAACATTGGTTTAACTGGGAGTAGGTTCAAGACCAGTGAAGGCACCCAAAACCACTGTTTTAAAATACATATTTCTATACTTTACCCCTGGAAAAATGTGATCTGTCAGCCTAAGAAGGGGCTGTGAATTGTGCATTTTTGATAAAATGTGATTTTTATAAATTCTCATATTTAGAAATTAGAAAGGAAAATACCTAACCGTGTTAGAGAATTCTAGAAATAATAACGATAGCATAATTTCATCAATAATTAAAAATGCATTGAATATTTGCTATTATCTTTTTATTATGGCATTCAAGATGCTACTCCAGACACTCCGTGCAATGAGTTAAATAGTTCATAGTTAATCATTTTTACATCAAAGTATTTTCCCCCAACACCATCATGTAGGTATCAGAACTCAGGCACCGTGATTTCCCATGTAGTATCTAAACCAGCATTATGTTGTTGCTTTAAGATTGATTCTATTCAAAATGGAAAAATGGTAATTTAAACTATTTTTGATATAGAGTTTCTTTCCCAATGTCTGTTAAAAACACAATGACCTGCATTAATTGGGGCAAACAATCATTATCTCCACTGTATCGCTGTGTCATAAATATATCCTAGCATATAGATTCTCTGGCCCCATCTCAGTTCTACTGTATCAGACTCTCTGGGGAAGGGGCAGGAAAATCTTTATTTTTAGAGAGCACCCCTGGTTGTTATAACCAGGCTATTTAGAGACACAATGAACAAGACTATAATTTTCTCAAGAGTGCAAAGGACCAAGTGTCCTACATTATGCTATTATTTAATTGAAAAAATATATAAAAGAATCAAAGAGTATATGAAAGATTGGCTCAATGAAAGAAGGAATTAGTGGGTAGCACACAATTCCATAAATGTTAAGCAAATACCTATCCAATACTTTAGTTGGTTTATTTAGCCCCTGATTTCCCAAGCTATGTTTAACATACCAAGCAAAGCAAAGAGAAGAAAAGCAGGTCCATGTATGTAACTATGAAAGGACCGTGCTGGCAGTGAGGCTTTGAGCTGATCTGGGAACTGAAAGATATGGACTCTTCTACCATTCAGTAGCTTTGGCTTTTGGGAGTTAGCTGTGCTATGTAGAAGTCAGAGAAAGACCCAGCAAAGCTGAAAAACTGTTCAGAGGTTATATTATTTTGATCAGCACTTAATAGATCAGTTCATTCGTTATGGCAGTTTTAGCACTGTGTGTGTGTGTGTGTGTGCATGTATTTGCTCATTGATTTGTGGAAAACATTTATTGTTTATCAATACAAGTAATTTACAACATGAGTTTCCTTTTCTTTAGCTTTGTCTATATAAACTCACTATGAATCTGTCGTTTCTAAGAAATCTGAAAGTTCTTTTTCTTTTTAAAATAATGATATGTTAACACTGTGGTAGGGATTTTCTCAGTTTGTGTAACAGAATACAATGAGAAGATGTGGTGAGATTAAAAAGAAGAATGTGTGCACTTGTGTACATAGGCGCTTTCAAGACTGTCTCCATATGTATGAAGGAAGGAAGTCTGAAAAAAGATAATGAAATAAATTGAAGAAGAAGGAGAGAGGCTGTAGGACAAAAGGCAGGTGTATCCCCAGATCATCAAAATAGGGTTCAGGAGATGAAAAACGAGGAGGCTGAAGCATGCCACCGAAGCCAGCCCACCTCCCCCGGGCTGTCCCTCCAGGTCCATTCCTAGACATCATATTGCCTTAGCTCCTGCTTTCCCTCTAATGTGATTCCATGTAAGAGATCCAGCACTTCTCATTTTGTGCCTCTTTTTTCTCACTGTCTGATGGCTCTCGACCCTGCTATGCTGCCATGGGAACCTGAGGAAGACAGTAGGTGCCCATTACATTTATTCCCTTTCATCCCTTTTTGAAAATGAATTAAGTGTTTTCTGTTTAGATTGGCATGAAAAATGTGTCCTGACTCCAGAGTCCTAAAATTTGTACATTCAAGATGCTTAATTTAACACTGGAAAGCAGGAAATATGCTGCTGCTAACAGTGTCAACCCTGAAAACCATGCTGGCAAATCTTGGTCATTAACAAATATTTATACAAGTATGATTTCTACCAGTAGGTAATGTCTTGTGTTAATGAGAAATAGCTAAGATCAGAATTAGTAGGCAGTATATGCATGATGGTGAGTCAGAAGGTAAGCTCTGGAGTCAGACACATGTCGGTTCAAATTTTAGCATCACCATAATGCGGAAATCAAGTGAGTAATTTTGTTTCCCTAAGCGTTGACTTTCTAAAGCCATAAAATGGATGGTCAAGACGAGCAGAGCCTCATTAGACAAAAGAAGAGGTTAAATGATAAAGTTCATGTAAAATACTTATTATAATGTTTGGCATGGTAAATATTCATAAATGTTTGATATTATTATTTTTCTTCACAAAAACATCTGTCCAGGAGAGGTTTAATGAGGATGACACCTAAAGAGAAAAATTGTGGTAGTTGGAGAATCAATGTTTTTGTGCCTGTCAAGAATTACAGATGCATAAACACCCTTTCTATTTTTTAAAACCACTGACCTGGAATTTAATATCCTATAAGTATATAACCACATATAGCTGATGTATTTATATAATAGATCAATTTCCAAAGAATCCTGTAGTGAGATAAAGACACCTTTTAAAAAGTGGGAAAATAACTGCGAGGAAATGATTCCTTTCTAAAGTTACATGTCGTGGGGCGGGGGCTAAAAGGGGGACGCCTGAGTCGCTCCGTTGGTTAAACGGCTGCCTTCAGCTCAGGTCACGATCCCAAGTTCCTGGGATGGAGCCCCACTGCAGGGCCAAGCTCCCACCTCAGCGGGGAGCCTGCGTCTCCCCCCCCTGCCTGCCGCTCCCCCTGCTAGTGTTCTCTCTCTCTCTCCCTCTCCCTCTGGCAAATAAATAAATAAATAAAATATATTTTTTTAAAAAACTAAAGTTACATGTTGGGATCCAATGAAGTCAAATAAGTTGGATTTTTATAATATAATGCATTTGACTTAAAAAAGAATTTTTTTTGTATACATGGGTATTACTTTGATTTTTTCCGGATACCACCAATCTTACAGGATTCTTTCTTCTGAGTTTTTCTGTTTCTCCTACAGAAAATGAGTCTCCTGTTAAAACATGCACTGCCTCCTTACAGCTTTATTTTATATTTGATATACAGAGCAGTTTATGCAACAAAACAGGCTTTTATATCATTCATAAAGAGAAGTGAACTGAGAAAAGGAGGATTTTTTTTGCCTTTTTAATGCTAGTACTATGATATTTCAGTGCTGATACTTACCATACCTAATTAGTAAATTGCACAAATACAACAGGAGTTTGAATAACATGTTATGAATTTTCATTTGTACACATGTGGCTTTTGGAGCTCTGCCATTTCCTGAAATAGGAAGATTGTTCTGAATAGCAAACAGTAAGATTTTCTGTTTTAGCTCCAACTTTAATTTGTATCTGGCTTGAGAAATGTGATCAAATTATCTAATCAAAATCTTTGACACTGTCAATGGGTTTTTTAAAAATAAAGACAATATTAAAATGAAGCCTGCGCATTAATCTCGTTATCTGCATCAAATTGAATTGAGGACTAAAATAGGGCTTGTGCCTGGCAAAGTTTAGTTTTCATAGATGATGTTGACACACACATTTTTCTGTTCCATGGTGGTCCTTGGATTAATTTCAAATCTGATATTTAAAATGAAATAAAATGAAAACTAAGTATCTGATCCCAGAGCAGTCATTTTCAATTTTCTCCATTTCAGTGAGATAGGATCACATTGTACGTGTGTGTGTGTGTGTATGATATATATGTGTCTGTTACATGTTATGTATTGACAAATATATTTCTCAAATATAACAAATATTTCTCCATAAAGATATTTTAATAGAGAAATATAATGATATTAACAAATGTTTCTGTAAAGACCTGTGTGAGGTACCTTGAGAGTAAAAATCTCTCTAATTACTGTCAATTTGATATTCAGATTCAGAATCCTTTCCATTTTTTTACCAAAATGTCAAATTATTTTTGGTGTAAAAGGGAAAGCACTCCTTGTGAACTGCCAGATTGTATACCTGACTATTAATCACTGCCAAATTTTAGAAGCAGACAAAATTCGCCTTCCCATATTCATGAGAAGTATTTATCCCACCAGAAAGATGTGCACGGTACTGATACCTTGAATTTATAATATTTGACAGTGATCAAGATACCTATAATTCCCTTACCCAATAGGAAAGTCTATGCAAGTTTGGGTAGTATCATTTTACAGATGAGGGAAATAGGAATCTGTGACGTTAAAAGTTTGATAAAGGTGACATAGCTAAAAAGAATGACAGAGACAGAAGCGTGGTTACCAAATTTCAGTCCCAATATCCTCTCACGATGCCATCCTGGCCTTTGACATTCATGCCTACAAAGAAACCACTTATTTCTCATCATCCACCCCTTGAGAGAGCCTTGTGTTAACCCAAAATGAACTCATTTTATAAAATCAATAACACTATTAATGCATTGTAGGGTTTTTAGTGAAATGCATTTATAAGCCTAATAATTAAAGACTATTTTCATCTTAACCCAGTTCTTTTTTGATGGAAAATACATCAAGGTAGTTTATACAAAAAAAAAAAAAAAAAGAAAGAAAGAAAGAAAGAAAGAAAAAAAAAGAAAAAGAAGAAGAAGAAGAGGAGTACTTGTACACAAACCTCTATGATTTATGACAATATTTCTTTAGAAATTTACAATCATGCTAATAAAACTAAGTTCCTAAAACCATCCACTTTCTTCTGTGCACTATTTTACTTCAAGGCAATCTTAAAGCAGAGCTGTAAGCGCATACACTACAGACAAAATGACCACTGTTTATTACTGCGATTCTAACAGAATTATTTGTGGTCAAGAATGTATTTATGAAAGCTCTATGAGAAGTTAATACGGAGTTAACAGACAATTCACATGGTGGTTTGGGTAGGTTATTTTGGCCTCTCATTTAGAAATATATTTTAAAGATTAAAAAATGTCAGCTTGCTGGACAAAATTAGTTTAGCCAAATTTGACTGACATAAATACTGAAAATTATAGGATATGTAAACTTTTTCACATCAATTTCTGTGCCATGTGAAGGCACTTTATTTTCCCTTAGGGTGCTGATATAAACAGCTCTATTTACAAGTTTTGATGCAAAGTATATCTCTTTTAAGCTGTAGAGATAAATTTAAAGTTGATGCTCAAGAAATAAAGAGTGAAATCTAGTCTATGTGAATAAGTGAAAGAGAGCGACAGAGACAGAGAGAAACAGAGAGAGAGAGAGGAGGAGGATAGAGAGAGACTGCACTGCTGACCCGGTGAGGGAGATTCTCTGATGAGGAATACACGTTAGGGTATATACACTGTAGCAGCTTAAATCATCACACCCAGATCAGTTCTTTACTATATACAGGGCAGAGCAATTCAAATATCCTTCAGCAGATCAGGGTTTTAATGTAGATCAGCTGCTCAAGTCATTTTTTCTACTGAATAAACCTCTTTTTTCCCTATAAACAAAATGTATATTTATCATAAATTATATTAAGAAGTGACATTTTGACTTTGATACAACATTCTAAAAATCGTTAATTTGCTGCATGCACAATTTCAATGAAGGAGTTCATCAGAACACTGGTAGAATAACAACTAGGTTTCATTTTCAACATCAGAATTCATTAGGTAACACTAAAGTTAAGGAACCATACAAATAAATAATATTGAAAAAGTTCCCTCTTCCGTTCATAATCTCAGTAGCTAAATATGCTCTCTCAGGAAATATAAACTTGAAGGCAGAGAAATTCTGTATCAGAAACATTTTACTTTGTGCTTCTCAGATGCATTCAAAGGAATTTGAGGTGAATGAAAACTAAAAAGAAAATTTTTGAATGTTGGCCTGAATAAAAATGTTTTGCTTTTAACATCTTAGTAAGCCTATGTAACATATGAACAGATTTCTGAATAAATCAATAACACTTTATTTGAAAAGGTAAAAAGACATATTCAAATTTGAGCTTAAGAATCTTGAGCGTCGGCTCTTTGTCAAGAAGATGATATAAAATCTAATAAATTTATATAACACATTACTATAAATTTCCACAATATGATTGTTAAGCATTGTTGTGATAAGATTTACTTTTTCTTTCAGGTTACTGATGATTGAAGACCCAGGCCAGCCAGGCGTTTTTTTTTTTTTTTTTTTTCCAGTTCACCTTTGCCTGTTGCGACAGCAATCTAACAAAAGTTTGCATCATATCATAAATTCCTATAAAACTTCTATTATTGGCACATATTCATAGCTAAATCGAACTTTCATGTGTAATCTTATTTTGTTTATATTTTAAAGTGGCTTTGATGTTCATACGTATTTAGTTAATTGATAGCTTATAGTAAAAAATCAATAGAGTGGCTTATATTGTTGTTCATTCAGCTCTGTGTTTTCTGTGTTCCCCTGATATGAACTGAAAGGATGTTTCAGAAGATTTTTGTTGGAGGTATGTGAAGAGTTAAATTTCTAGATTCATGGGAAAGTAGTGAGTTGGGGTAGGCTCAGGGAGGGGGGAACAAAGTGGCAATTCTAGTCTGAAGATGTATCCTACAGCCGTAATTACAATCAGCCTAAAAAACTGTGCCCTGTTACCTTAATAAAACAAAAGTATCATTCTGTGACTTGGTAGGTATTTCCAGCATCCCTTGCAAACAGAAACCACCACCCACAATGCATTGTACTTACTTCTGAAATATGTAAATGCGATGCACTGTAATCACACGCAGAACGTTTGGGTGGTATCACCTAAGTGTGGGCTGGGTACAATTTACAATGCATTTTGGATTTGTATTCATTTAAAAATAGTATGGTATTTTTTTTTTCTAACACCCATAATGGAATGATTTTGGTTCCCCAGTGGGTTTTCATTTAGAACAGGAAAAGTGTTAGATTATGATAACATAAGAAAACAAAGCTAAGGTCTATTCCGGGGAAGAAAATGGGTTGCTAGGTTTATAGAACTGGTCTTGTTGATCTTAAAAAAAAAATAAAGAAAGAAGTAAAGAAGAACCTCTTTCAATAGAAATGCCACTTAACTTGATTTATAATGTGCAGCATTAATGGCACTGAATCATAAAAATATCATGTGTTAGCATTGCCTTCCATGTCTCGTGGCCTTCATTAACTTACAGGAGGCTCAGTGGAAACCTGAAAATGCTAACAGAAAATGACAGAAATCAGTTAAGCTGTCCTTTGGTTTTGCTTTAAAAGTAATAATAACAATAATGATAATGATAATAATGTTTTGGTTTGAGCACTTACTTATATGTGGTAAGTGATGAACACCCAGCTAAGCAGAACAGCGATGCCAAGATATAGCAAGCAATGTTTAAGAGAAAGAACCCCGGCTGTAAATGTGCACAATATTCCACATTATATACATGTCATTTCTGAGTACTGTTGGAACGATGCGGTGTCAAATCTGTATGACAGATTGAGGTGAAAGCTGGAAGAGAGAGCCTGTGAAAAAACAGCCCTGACGGAGTGGGGCATCCTATAGGACTTATCCTGCGGGCTATAAGTAACCAGTGTCATCACGTAAAAAGGAGGAGTGGAACAGGGATAATTGTCTACTAATTTAACTAGCTCATTTGGTCATTGTATTATTTAAATTGTATTCAAGTGTAACGGTGCCATCTAGTGGTGAGATTCTAAATTGATCTTTCCAGGGTTAAATCCTGGGTGAGGTTAGAAGGCAAGTGTTTGGCTGTTATACAGTACTTTAATTTAATACTCTATGAAATAGTAGAGCACTCCCGAAATCCTTTTTAGTGTTAGATAAATTTGCCATACAAAGTAACATACAGAAGAAGACAAACCCCCGCCTTTGTTTTGCCTTTTTTATAGAATTTCCTTTTTATATGGGAAGTTCACGTTCAATAGTAAAACATCCTGCGAGTCTCCATCAGCCTGTGACCTGAGTTTATAGAATCTCCGATATTTGCCCTTTCAATAGATCTTTACAATCATTTGTACTGAAATCATACTTTTTATTTAATCTTTGCTTTTCAAAAATAGTCTTCATAAAACTATGGCTAATCAAACTTGTTACATACTTTTCTTTTGCTCTTCTCAGCGTTTCGCTTTCAGTATAAAGTTAGGTCTTGGGGCACCTGGGTGGCTCAGTAGGTTAAAGCCTCTGCCTTTGGCTCAGGTCATGGTCCCAGGATCCTGGGATGGAGCCCCGCATCTGGCTCTCTGCTCAGCAGGGAGCCTGCTTTCCCCTCTCTCTCTCTCTGACTGCCTCTCTGCCTACTTGTGATCTTTGTCTGTCAAATAAATAAATTAAATATTAAAAAAAAATGTTAGGTCTTTTAAAAAGTGGAGATCGGAGTTCTTCAAGATTTTGATGCACATTGCCCCACAGCCATGGTCATTTATCGTGTAGTCCTACGAAAACCTAAAGGTGTCTTGTAACTTTATCAAGAGAAATATGAATTTATAGTAATATGTATTTTAATTATAATTGGTTGTCTGAGATTTGGGCAAAAGTAATTTGAGAATAAGGACTGACATCATGGGAATGAATTCTAAGATTATCTTCGCTACTAGTTAATTATGTAGGTTTGAACTCAAGAGAATATTTCTTGAGCTTTAGCATGTTCTGAAAAATGTGCGAATTGGACAAAATCTTCTCTAATGTCCTTTTCAATTACAAACTTCTGGGACTTTTAGGTAGCTGACAAATAAAGCTGTTGAAAGAGTGGGAAAAAAAAAGAAGAGGTGAACTTGCTCCACTAACTGGCCTTTGTGGGTGCGCTCAATGACTTTGAACTCTCTCCACTTGATATTTAACAAAATGTGTCTTTTGACAGATTATCCAGAATATGTTTAGCATATCTTATATAGACAGAGGGTAGAAGAAGGGAGAAATTCAGATATCTCAATGCAGAATAAAAATGTATAACATTTAAAATATTGTTCCATTTACATTTTGATATCAACTATATTCTAAAGTGTTTTGTGTAGACATATGACTAAAAAAAAATGGCAGAAAGTTATGGTACAAAGATATGGCATGCCCTGTTTTCTCCCCACTCAGTAATTACTACTTATATTAAGCTCTTTTTTCTGGAGGTAAAAAAAAAAAAATCTTAAATTCCAATGCTTCAATTCCAGATGATATTCCAAAATTTGTCAACTATCTAATACATAAGATTTTTAGAATGGAGAAAAGGTGTTGCCTGCTGCCATGGAAACCTACATATATTTTTAGTTTGTACGTAGAAAAATTAAGATGCTCATATTTCAATAACATTAGTTAAACTGATCCTGACTTCTCTTCCTTTCCCATAAATAAATTTAGAAGTGAATATGTATTTTCTTAAAAAAAAAAGGACATTTTGTATGCAGTAGTCCTCCCCTATCCAGAAGGGATACATTCCAAGGCCCCCAGTAGATCCCTGAAACTGCAGATAGTACCATACCCTAAATATACAAGGGTTTTTCCTATGCATACATACCTATGAAAAGTTAAATTTATAAATTGGACAGTAAGAGAATAGCAACAATAATACTAAAATAGAACAATATAACAAGATATGTAATAAAAATCACGTGAATGTGGTCTCTTCTTTCTCTTTCAAAATATCTTACTGTACTGTACTCATCCTTCTTCCTGCGATGATATGTGATGACAAAATGCCTACAAGATGGGTTGAAGTGAGGTGAATGATGCAAGCACTGTGACGTAGTCTTGGGCTTCTACAGATCTTCTGACTCTACCTCAGAAGGAGGATCACGTGCTTCCGTCGTTGACCAGGGTGGGGGGGTTGTTAAGGGAGGGGGGACGTGGGGGGGTGGTAACTGAAGCTGTGGAAGGGAAAACTGCAGAGAAGCAGGGGACTACTCTATACAATATTTTTTTTTTTCCTGGAGGCTTTACCATATATTCCTGATTTCCTTTATTGAAATAACTGTACTGTATTAAAAGTAAGTAGTATTTTTTTCTGTTTAAATATTACAACAGGAAATAATTTCGAGTATATTAGGATTATTTACCCACTTATTTCTAACAGTTGTATATTCTGATTCAACATTATTAGTAAAAAAACAAGTATTAGCAAGTCAAAAATATTTATCGTATATAGAAGTCCACACTAGGTTGTAAGAGAAGTTTTAAAAACAACAAACAAAACAACACAACCCCATCTCCACAAAAGGTGCATATAATATCTACCTGACAATACTAATGGAAAATTACTGTCCTCAATTCCAGTTACAAAACAAAGACCAATGATCATAAAAAGAGATGCACAAGGTGGAAAAAATAATGGTATGGGCATAATTTATATTGTATTTTCTTTGACAACATTTATAAGATCTTATAGTATTTTTAAAAGGTTTTTTACTAATGTGTTATAAGATTTCATAAGTTAATACATTTGAATCATTAGTTAACAAAGGCTCCTTTTATAAGTTAAGTACTGTCTCTAACTTTTCCACTTTTCTTTTTTATTTTTTTGCCTTCTTTCTGCCTCTACCCTCCACTCCCATTGCACTCTTTCTCTTTTTTCTTTTTTTATACATATTTGTTATTTGTGAATAATTCCAGGAAGCATATGTAATTTCATTAGTAAATTATTTGGTCTTATGAATTTACTATTATTTTTGTCTAAGCTACAATAATAGCTTTAAAGCCAAACAACATTTATGTAATAAAATGACATATGTAAATTTTTTAAATTTTCTTAGAAGTATTCATTCGAAGTATCACTGGATGCTATTATTCTCACAGACTTGTCAACTCTTACAAATCTTAATTTTCCTTTCTTTACTATCTTCTTTTGTCCCTTTTTGGATCTGGTCAGAGTTTCTCTTTGATTTTTGTAATTTATGTCTAAAAATAGTTCACAAGAATGAAAAATTGGCCAATAATTAGCCCACTAATATATTTTATAAATATTGACTAACATCAAATTCTTCTTCTAAAATCCCAATATAAATGTTAATATATGTTGTGGGATTTTGAAGAATCACAGCCTCTCTTTTACCTGTTTGTTGAACTGTTGCCTAATCATTCACAATTTAATTCACTTACATTTTTTTATGGTTATAACAACACAACCTTGATTTAAACTATTAAAGTGTAGGAAAATCAATAAAACACCTCGATTTTTTTTTAACACAGGGCCACAAAGATATTTAAGTTTGAGTTTCGACCTCAACTATAATTGATCTGAAATGATAATATTGATCAGTTGCATTTCTGTGAGGTGGACAGCCTGTATGTTACAGATTCTGTATTACGTGACTGAAGTGAGGGCCTTGCTTATTTGTAAAGGATGTGCTTATACATTACTAACCTACCCCATTGATTCAGTAGAATCAGCAGAGAAATGAATTATGCATCTAATATATTTGGTTTTAAGTAAGGCAAAGGAATGTGTATATTGAACAAAATTTTCATTATTCAGCCAGTTGTTATTTACATTATCTGTAAAGATTGATAACATATAACCAGAGAAAAATGATTTGCTAAAACATCTGAAAAAATACATTTTTAAATGAGAACTACTTAGTTAAACAAGTAGTTTGCCATCATCATCCTGAGATTCAATCATCTGCCACACATCTTAAGAGTACTTCGATCATTTATATAAAATTAAAATAAAATTTATAAAAAAAAGAGTGATATTAAGTTGCAAGTGATTTTCATACCATAGAGTTTCTGGAATCCTAGAATAGCTTCTGTTATTTAAATTGAATGCTTTGTCAATACATTCATTTTTTTGTGATTGAGTTTTTAGGCTTGACTCTTTGGGAAGAAGTGAAAAAAAAAGAAAATTTTCAGGGAAAGGAAAGGAAGTGATTTGGCTTTTTTGTGTGTTTGGTTTTTTCTTTTTCTTTTTTTAGTTTCAGTTTTATTTGTATATTAGAATTTTCTGACCTTCCACGGTTTTGAAATAAGATTATATCTAAAATGGCAAAATTACAACAGAAAACATTTGTTTAGTTTTTTCATGTTTTGTTTTTGGATTCTCTTTCTCGACCAAAAATAGTTCGAAATGTAAAAGGAGACTACATGATTAGCTAATCATGACAATTTGGATATGGACATTTTGATACCATGATAAAGGAAACTTTTTTTTTTTTTAAGAAGAGCATGTAAGGGAAACTATGTTAACATTTTTTCTTTATATTTAACTTTTCACACTATTGCAAAATACTCTGATTTTATAGCATACCTTACCATTTTTTTCATTGATCATTTTGTCTTCCTTTTCTTTTTTTTTTTACATAAAATGAAAATAATACATTTTTAAATATTAAAATAAAACTGTCAGGTAATAGCCATATAGTGCTAATGATTTTTCAATATATTACAGTGGGAAAATGTCAATAATTCAGACAATAAAAGATTCGAGGGAAAAAAATCTACTACATAATGTTTTCATATACAGAATTTTTAGAAACAAATATGTGACTGAACCATAACTCATCCTATGCATAGCCTTAAAAATAAACATTCAGTTTCTTATAATTTTCCATTGCTTTATTATACAAATAAAACTGCTTTAGCTTAAGAATTGATAGAATGTGTAACCTAATATGAACATATTTTTTATACTTTGGCTCCCCCTAGTAGAGACTGAAGAAATTACTTGAAAGTGTGACTTCCTTTCTCACAGGACCATTTCTTAACAGAAAATAAAAGAAAAGATGGCAAATAAAACCTATTGAATATTTTTCAGTATGCTATTATTAGATAATATGAATTACTATGCTATTCTGTGTGTGCCTTTCCCGAGACTTAGTCAATTATTCAGGGCTTTAGCAAAATTTGGGATTTAAGCATTTTAAATTTTAGGGAAATGAACATGATTTTTAATTTTGGTTGCATTCCTTTTTCCTCCCAAGTTCTGATTTTATAATAGAGGGAATCAGCATGACTCAAAAATGGAAGGAAAAAAAGTAATTTCACTACATTTCTTATTCATGTTTAAACTGTTTGAGATGCGCAGATGTGAGGCAGGAAAGCTTGCAAAATTTCACATTGGATGAGGAGCAGATATTGGCTACATTTTAGTGATAGGTAAACATAGGAAGATGACAGAGTTTTTGACATTATTTTAAAATTGTCACTACCTTAAAAGTCCTTGGATTCTCATATAAAATATATTTTCCTTCTTTTTTTCTTTCTTTCTTTTTTTTTTCTTCCTTTTTTTTTTTTTTTTTTTTCTTTCTTGAAGGTCACACTAGTTCCCTGACTGGAAAACCTACAATATCTGCAACAGGGTGCATGTTTTCTATAATTGCTTTAAACAGGTAAACACCAGTGCTGTAATCAAAATGACCATTCAATCTAAAAAGAAAGCTATTTTTTTTTTTCTAGGAGAACATGTAGCGTTTAACAAACAACATCCGTAAGGTTGTAAAGGAATGGATAATTTAAAGTAGCTAATAGGAATGACAATGTTAGTTGTTCTGCTTCAAATCTAATTGCCAATAAGAAAGCCTCTGTAGATTTACTACCAGAGATAAACTTTCCACAAGGGCAGCTAAGCTAACCTGCAACACATCCAATTCAATCATTGCTGACACTTTCACTATCAACACTGATCATTGATGTTCAATCAGTTGTATCACGAGCAGCCATTGATTTCAAGATGGCTAATCTGATTGGACCACCAGGAAATGGTCCAACTGGTGGGTGTATGGCCTATATGTATGGCCATATTTTGCTTACTGGTGGGAAGCTTACTGAATTTCAGAGATGTGATTAGTGAACCGATTGGACTATTTAAAATTGCAATGCAGCCTCTTGAGTAGAAAGAAGGTCATTTCTTTTGAAAGGAAAACTTTTTGAAAAGTATAATGGCTACATAAACTTCGGTCACTCTCCATTTGATTTTTTGAACGGCTTTTTTTTTTTTTAAACAAACTTTTTACTCTTGAACAGTTCTAAATTTACATAAAAATTGTGAAGTAGTATCCCTACATATTCCACACCCAGTTTCCTTTACTGTATTAATACGTTACTCTTGTCACAATCAATGAACCAATATTGACACTTTATTATTAATTGAAAAGTCCATTTTTTTTCCCAGACTTCTCACTTAACATCTTTTTCTGTTCCAGTATCCTATTGACTCATCATGTCTTCTTATACTCATCCAGGCTCTGCCAACTTCCCATACTCCCCCTTGTTTTTGATGATCTTGACAGTTTTCAGGAATACTGGTGAGGTCTTTTGTAAAATGTCTCCCAGCTGGGATTTGCCTAAAACTTTTCTCATGATGATTAGAATGAGATTCTGTATTCTTGTGAGTCGTATCAGAGCATTAAGGTGCTCATATCATATCAAGAGTGCATACTATCACCTTGGCTGATCACTGATGATGTTGACATGACCACCTTGCTGAGGAAATGTTTGTCAGGTTTCTTGATCCTAAGGATGCTTTTCACCCAAACTCTTCTTTTCTTTTTTAAATAAATAAATAAATAGTTCATTCATTCATCATTCATTCATTCAGAGAGAGAGCAGGTGGGGGGTCAGAGTGAGAGCGAGGATCATGAAGAAGACACCACAGTGAGCGCAGAGCCCAACACGGGACTCTGTCCCAGAACCCTGAGATCATGACCTGAATCAAAATCAGGAGTTGGTGGCTTAAATGCCTGCACCACCCAAGCACTCCTCACACCATTCCTTTCTATCCTGTATATAGTCTTTGGAAGGGAATCCCTATGTATAGCCCACCTTTAGTGACTAGGGAGATAGACTCCACTTCTTAAGGTTAGTGTATCTATATAAATGATTTGGAATTCTGTATGGGATATTTGCCTATTCTTCCATGAATTTATTTTTGGAAACTTTATTTATATTATTATAGGCTCATGAATAATTATTGTACTCAGTTTGAACTTTAAGTTGGGTAACTGTGAAGAGTAAACACTAATTAGTGATAAAATTGTGAATTTGGTGAATATTTTACAAGGTAAGTGATTGTTACAAAAATGTGAAAATATAAAATGTATTTATAATTTTGAATATTTTCTTGAATGGAATTTACAAAGTAATGTATTTATTCATAAAATTTTCTCTAACCTGTTAAATTGATACTAAACAGTTTCATTGAATCAAGTTGCATTTTATTAAAAATTGTTCTTCCAATTCATCAGTATTATCTATGATTTTTTTTTACCTTTTACATATGTGTTTTTGGCTTTGATACCATTCAATTTTCTATAAGATGTAATTAATGAAGTAATTTATTTTGGCAAGATAACATATAAAAGTGTACACATTGTTTAAATATACTATAGCCTGTCTTAAATAGTTGACAAAACCTAAGTAAAAAATAGTGTTGGAATATGTCAGAATGAAAGAGGAAGTACATGTTAAGTGAAGCACTTCAGAATAAAGCATCCTGATATAATATCTTATAGCTCAGAATTGATCATCATCAATAAATATCTGTTTTTGTCAATATAAAAATAACATGCTTGGATAAAAATTCATAACAATACAGAATTCAATAAATAATAAAAGTTCCTTCATTCCTAGTTCCATTCTGTGAATTAATATTTTACGTCATTTCTATTTCTAGTTCTATAGATTGTCATCAACTTCTAAATAGTATGTTTTTTTTAATTTTTTATTTTTTATAAACATATATTTTTATCTCCAGGGGTACAGGTCTGTGAATCACCAGGTTTACACACTTCACAGCACTCTACCTCTTGTTATAGCTGGTGGACAATATATATTGTCACACATTATAAATATTAAAAATTAAGTATATTTATACCTACTTAAACTATCTTCTCCTTTTTGCTTATTTAGACATTTAATTTCCCTATTTGTTATTTTTTCTATATTTTTCTTCATATATGTTATATTTTTTCTATATATAATTAAGACACTTAATCATGCATTTCTGAACTACCAACTTTTCTCTGTATAATTTCTACTATATTTGCCAAGGAACTGGCCCATCTATGCTCCATACCTGTTTGACTCTCTTCCACCTCTTGACTATTTTCAAATATGCAATTACTTTAGGTTTCAAGGTTATAGCAGTTATTATTTCCCTGAAAATATAGGCAAAACTTCAATAATTTGTGTTTATATGTTGATTATACTAATAAAAATTAATAAAAACACAAATAATATGAAGACCATTTTATCATTATTTATGGCAATACAAAACTCTGGTTTGATCTGTAAAAAAGGAAACATAATCTTTGTCATTAAATGTGTGTCATTTAAAAAGAACAGAAAGAAAACCTTCTGCCACCCAGCAGAAGAAAAACACCAAACTCTCTAGCAAAACCACTGCTAAGTTATCCACTAGTGCTAAAAGAATTCAGAAGGAGCTAGCTGAAATAACTCTTGATCCTCCTCCTAACTGCAGTGCTGGGCCTAAAGGAGATAACATTTATGAATGGAGATCAACTATACTTGGTCCACCAGGTTCTGTATATGAAGGTGGTGTGTTTTTTCTGGATATCACTTTTTCATCTGATTATCCATTTAAGCCACCAAAGGTTACTTTCCGCACCAGAATCTATCACTGCAACATCAACAGTCAGGGAGTCATCTGTCTGGACATCCTTAAAGACAACTGGAGTCCTGCTTTGACTATTTCAAAGGTTTTGCTGTCGATTTGTTCTCTTTTGACAGATTGCAACCCTGCGGATCCTCTGGTTGGAAGCATAGCCACTCAGTATTTGACCAACAGAGCAGAACATGACAGGATAGCCAGACAGTGGACCAAGAGATACGCCACATAATTCACAGAATTTGTATGCGGTGTGAAGGAGCAGAGGGCCCCTTCCCACTGTGCTGCAAATCTTTATAGCCTTTACAATACGGACTTCTGTGTATATGTTATACTGATTCTACTCTCTGCTTTTATCCTTTGGAGACTGGGAGACTCCCAAAAAAGGTAAATGCTATCAAGAGTAGAACTTTGTAGCTGTAGATTAGTTATGTTTAAAACGCCTACTTGCAAGTCTTGCTTCTTTGGGATATCAAAATGTATTTTGTGATGTACTAAGGATACTGGTCCTGAAGTCTACCAAATATTATAGTGCATTTTAGCCTAATTCATTATCTGTATGAAGTTATAAAAGTAGCCGTAGATGACTAGGAATTATGTCATTTGTATTAAACCCAGATCTATTTCTGAGTATGTGGTTCATGCTGTTGTGAAAAATGTTTTACCTTTTACCTTTGTCAGTTTGTAATGAGAGGATTTCCTTTTACCCTTTGTAGCTCAGAGAGCACCTGATGTATCATCTCAAACACAATAAACATGCTCCTGAAGGCATAAAAAAAAAAAAAAAAATAAATAAATAAATAAATAAATAAAAAGAACGTGCAAAGTATCATGTTCAAAGGAATTCATAAGCTTTAATAATTGAGTAAAAGCACACTAATTTTTACTTGCTTTGTAATAATATCAGTTTTTATTATAAAGCTTTTTATTCTACTCACTTCTTTATTCCCTTTCTATTCTTTTTCTTTTTTTGAGGTATGACTAGGTAGATATAACGAGATCGTTTATTTTCTTAATCATTTAACTGGTAACCAAATTTCAAGGTTTTTTCTGGATAGGTCTCTAAATGTTTATTCTAATTGGCACTTTTTTTCATATGTTAACAGCTATATCTTTCTATGTATTAAAGCTCAGCTGATAAAGGCAAAGTAAAAGAAAATTCACCTACAAAGTTATTGATCATAAATTTCTATCAATTATAACATTAATATGTTACCGATATATTTCCATATATTCTGATTGATTGTGAGAATAAAGAATAGATAATGGCAAAGAAATATCAATAGGCCAATAAAGTATGTCAATAAATATAAAATAATTCTATATAATTGAGAGGATTCTGGGAAGGTAGAGGCAGTGACAGTCTAGTTCTTGAATCTTCCTGAACACACATGGACAAACATACACAGACACATACACATAGGCACAGAGGGGGGAAAAAAGAACATATAGAAAGGAGAACCCAAACCTATGGACACTGATAACAAACTAGGTATAGAGATTTTTTTTCCCAGAACTACTCCCTCCCCAACACCCCAAATAAACAGGCAGGACAAATCACACACAGTCACAAGATTGTATGCCAGAAAAATTAATTGATTTCCAGATGACTAAATGGATGGAGAGTAGAATTACTAGAGAGAAAGGCCAGTTTCAAATCTTTTGAGAGATGATTTCAACAGTTAGAGCTGGGTTGGGACAGCTGCCGCAGAAAGAGGGAGGGAAAAGAAGAAGATAAGCACTTAGTAAATGTTCAACAACTTTTTAAAAGTGCACTCTACGAAATTTCCATCTAATTGAATAAAGAAGGTAAGAGAGATTGAAGCAAGAGCCCCAGTCGACCATTTCGGTTGGCCCCGTTACAGAAAAGAAATATTTTGGCAGGAAATGCTTCCTCAGTAAAGCAAAGCCCATCAGATTCAGTGAAACATTTCTGTTAATAACTTGTCAAAGGGAAACGGTGTGGATGTTAGGTATCCATGCCAACATGTGCCAGCTTCTCACTTCTCAGAATATTTTGCCAAGGTATAGATGTAGAATGATTTCAGACTTTCACAAGCAGTGGAAAACGGACTGAAACAAGGATTTAAAAAATTTAGGCCACCACACTCATCTTAATATTAAATCCAGGATCAATTCATTTTATTTCATCTGTAACAATATTCTAGTTTGTTTTCTTTTTTAAATTGACATGCAGTGCATCCATTGATTTAATTAACAATTATCAACTTAAAAAATAAATTGGTCCGCTCTGTGCTTGGCAGTAGGGATCTACCTTATGCAACTTGTGCTAACTAGAATATGGTGCTTTTAAAAATAAAACATTGTACTGCCATCTGCTGGAATAACGTCATAATAACTCTAGAAATCTAAGCTGATTATGAATGTAAGTGTTGCAAACTGGAGCTGTTCCAAGCCAAACTCACACAACTGTAAGCTTCGGTCTTGATTTGGATGCATGCATAAATAAGGCAGTGTTTCCTAGTGAATGTATTCCCATGTTTTCTACAACCCAGGTCATGTAATCCCATTTAGAGATTTAACTAATTCAAGAAAGAGCCTCTCGTTGACCCTACTTGAGTTAGGGGTTTACTCATAGTGCGTTAGATTATTCCCAAAGAATAGAGTCATAAGATAAGAATATGATCGTAGGGCCCAACACTGTTAGGGCAGGTGGGTATTACATAAATTGAAATAAAAATAATTATAATGAAAACAAAACGGGATCTTGGCAACAGAGTCTGTACCCAATTAAGTGACAAGGGGCAGAGACCCACTGCTAAGCTGACAGTCCACCAATGTTTGCTGCCTATAGCCAAAAGCACTTCTCGACACCACGCATGGAGCAGAGACCATAAGGGAAGGTGAAGACACTGTCACTTCACGGCTTGCAAAGATTTGTTTTACCTACTCACTAACTCAGTGTTTCAAACTTGTGAGGTACTAGGAAATTTTTCTCAAATGAAATTTTATATTTAGAGCCAAATTCAAATAGAGAAATAACTTTCTGGGTAAGGAAAGGTAGAATAGATGAGTGAAGCCTTGTCTACTCACTTGACTTTCTTTCTTCCAGGATTCTGTAAAAACAGAATCCTCAGGCACTCCATTTCCTTTAAAATATAGTTTGGAATCTGTGTCAAACCTCTTTCTTTGGGTTATTTTACTCATCTAGTGTGCTTATATTTATTTATGGAAAAATCACAAGATAATTTCTAAAATATGCATAAATTTTCATAGAATAGTTCTTTTCTAGAACAGTGAATCTATGGAACAGCTATTTTAATTTGAGTTAAAAACACAGACATTAGAAAAGGGTGAGATTTGGAAGATTTCAGTGCAGATTTAAAATTATGCTTGAATATGTAAATAGAAATAATCCTGCAAATTAGTGTATTACTATACATAGGTAACATAGCATGTTAATAGATGTGCCATTTTTTCAATATACTATCATTATATTTACTTTTCTTGGATGTAATCATCTAGGAAGAATTGCTATCTTGTCATTAAATAAAGTGAGGAAGCCATCTATTCTACAATTCTAAAATGAGGATCTTTTTCCAGGTTTTAAAAAGTCTAAGGTATATAACCTTATAGTCACATGAGAGAGAAGTCTTGATGAGACAAGAGAGCTGGACTGTGGCTCATGGGAGAGAACTGACGCTATTATGACTTGGTGAAGGAAAAAGGAGAAATAACTGAAGATGGGGATTATATAAAAAATGCCATAGAGTGGTAAAGTTAAAATAAGAAAGCATCTTTTTATGTTAGCTCAGTTACAAACCGGAAAGAGACCTGGTTAGATTTGAGTGTATTTAACCATGTGTGCAGGTCAAACATTATTTACATTCCTTTTTGTCACACACACCACTGAAAAGGAATCACAGCTGGAAACTCTTTTTTGTCTTTCTCATATTTATTCCACACATGTAAACTTTGCCAAGTCCCATTTATTGGAATTGACTTAATGTAGCCATGAGGTTGCTATTTCCTATGTATAAGAGTACAAATTATAGGTAACAAAAATTTATTAACTAGTGGTCTACATGTGGTATGAATACATGTGCTCTAACTCCAGGTACTTAAATAAAACCAAAATCTCTTTTCTAAAAACATTTCAAGTTCTTTTTAAGATTTTATTTATTTATTTGACAGAGATCACAAGTAGGCAGAGAGGCGGGCAGAGAGAGAGGAAGGGAAGCAGACTCTCTGCTGAGCAGAGAGCCCGATGCGGGGCTCAATCCCAGGACCCTGAGATCATGACCTGAGTTGAAGGCAGAGGCTTTAACCTACTGGGCCACCCAGGCGCCCCCAATTCAAGTTTTTATTTAAATTCCAATTTGTCGACACACAGTGTAACATTAGCTTCAGGAGTAGAATTCCGAAACTTATCACCTACACACAACACCCAGGGCCCATCAAAACGAGTGTCCTCCCCCAATATCCATCACCATCCAACCCATCCCTCCACCCACCTCCAGTTCCAGCAACCCTGTTTGTTCTCCATAGTTAAAAGAATCTCTCCTATGGTTTTCCTCTCCCCTCTCATTTTTTTTCCTTTCCCCTATGTTAATCTGTTTTGTTTCTTAAATTCCACGTATGAGTGAAATTGTATGGTACTTGTCTTTCTCTGATTGACTTATTTCACTTAGCATAATATGCTCTAGCTCCATCCAAGTTGTTGCAGATGGCAAGATTTCATTCTTTTTTATGGCTGAATAATAGTCATATTAATATACCACATATGAGTATGAGTAATATTCATATTCATATACCACAACTTCTTTATTCATTCATCAATTGATGGACATTTGGGCTCTTTCCATTGTTGATAATGCTGCTATAAACCTGAGGTGCATATGCCTCTTTGAATCAGTATTTTTATATCCTTTGGGTAAATATCTAGTAGTGCAATTACTGGGTCATAGTACAGTTCTATTTTTAACTTTCTGAGGAACCTCCTTACTGTTTTCCAGATGACTGCACCAGTTTGCATTCCCACCAACTGTAAGAAGGTTCCCCTTTCTCTGCATCCTCGCCAACATCTGTTCTTTCCTCAGTTATTAATTTTAACCATACTGATAGGTGTGAAGTGATATCTTGTTGTAGTTTTGATTTGTGTTTCCCTGTTGATGAGTGATGTTGAGCATATTTTCATGTGTCTGTTAGCCACCTGGATGTCTTCTTTGGATAAATGTCCATTTGTGTCTTCTTCCCATTTCTTAACTAAATTATTTGGGTTTTTTTGCAGGATATTGAGTTGGATAAGTTCTTTATAGATTTTGGATACTAACCTTTTATCAGATATGTCATTTACAAATATCTTTTCCCATTCTGAAGTTCACGTTTTAGTTTTGTTGATTGCTTCCTTCACTGTGCAGAAGCTTTTTATTTTGATAAAGTCCCAGTAGTTCGTTTTTGCTTCAAAGAACCAGATCCTAGTTTCATTGGTTTATTTGAGATTTTTTTCTTTGTTTGTTTCATAAGATCGGCCTGGATTGTTATATATTTCCCTTTTAGGACCAACTTTGCTGCTTCCCAAAGGTTTTAGACCATTGTGTTTTCATTTTCATTTGCTTCCATGTATTTTTTTAAACTTCATCTCTCATTAATTCTTTGTAGGATGTTCTTTAACCGCCATGTTTTTGTGGTCTTTCCAAATTTTTCCTTGTGGTTGACTTCAAGTATCATAGTGTTAGTGGTTTAGTCGGTTAAGTATCTACCTTCAGCTCAGGTCATGATCCTGGAATCCCAGTATCAAGTCTCACATCAGGGTCCCTGCTCAGCAGAGAGTCTGCTTCTACCCCTGCCCCTCACCCTGCTCATGTTCTCTCACTCTCTCTGTCTCTCTCTCTCTTTCTCTCTCAAATAAATAAAATATTTTATAAAAATAAAAAATAAAATCTAATTTGTCTGCTATAAGTATGGTTACTCTGGCTTTCTTTTGATGTTCATTAGTATGATAAATGGTTCTTCATCCCCTCATTTTTAATCTGCAGGTATCTTTAGGTCTAAAATCAGTCTTTTGTAAGCAACATGTAAATAGGTCTTGTTATTTTTATTCATTCTGATACCCTATGTCTTTTGATTGGAGCATTTAGTCCATTTACATTCAGAGTGATTATGATAGATATGAACTTATTGCCATTGTATTACTTGTAAAGTCATTGTTTCTGGAGAATTTTTCTGTGCTTTTCTAGTCCTTGTCACTTTTGGTTTTTCTTTGCCATTTGAAGACTCCCCTTTAATACTTCTTGCAGAGCTGGTTTAATGGTCACAAATGCTTTTCATTTTTCTTTGTCTCAAACCCTTTATCTCTCCTTCTATTATGAATGGCGGTCTTGTCGATAAAGTATTCTTGGCTTTATTTTTCCCTTTCAACACATTGAGTATATCATGCTACTCTTCTCCGACCTGTCAAGCTTGTATGACTAGGTCTGCTACTAACTTTGTCTTCCCTTATAAGTTAGGGATTTCTTTCCCCTTGCTGCTTTTAGGAATTTTTCCTTATCTTTGTATTTTGTAAATTTTACTATGATATGTCTTGGTATTGGTCTGCTTTTGTTCATTTTGTTCTATGCCTCATGTATTTGGATATCTATTTCCTCCCGCAGATTAGGGAAATTTTCAGCTATATTTTGCTGAAATAAACCCTCTGCCCTTTTCCCCCTTCTTTCTTCTTCTGGGACTCCTATGACACAGATGTTATTATACTTTATAGAGCCACTGATTTCCCTAAATCTACATTCATGGTTTGATATTTTTCTTTCCCTCTTTTTTTCATTTTCACCCATTTCCATGTTTTATTTTCTGTATTGCTTATTCGTTCCCCTGCTTCATGCATCCTTATGAAGATTGCATCCAGTTGGCTTCACATCATGGTTATAGAATTTTTTTTTTTTTCAGCCTGACTAGGTTTTGGGTCTCTTACCTCTGTGGTTAGGGACTCCCTAGTGTCTTCTGTGCTTTTCTCAAGCTTAGGTAGTATCTTTAATGGTTGTTACTTTTAATTCTGGATCAGGTATATCATTTATATCTGTTTGAATTAGATCCCTGGCTGTGATCTTTTCTTTTCTTTCCTTTAGGATGAATTCTCCATCTTGGCATTTTGTCTAGGTTTCTGTCTTCTGTGTATTAGGAAAGTTTGTTATGTTTCCTGCTCAGGAAAGTAATGGATTTATTAAGAAGAGGTCCTATACCGTCCAAGGCCTGGTGCTTCAAGAAATATTTCTGGCGTGTGTTGTATGCGCTTTGGTTTCTCCTTCCCTCAGGTCAGTCCCCTGCAGAGATTCTCCTTCCCTGCAGTGAGGAGTGTTTCGACCTTGTCCAGTGTGTGCTAAGTTTTAACTAGGTGTGTTCTGGACAGCTTGTTAAAAGAGGCATGATCCTAGAGATGAAGCCTTACAGCACTCTATGGTCAATAAATTTGATGCATGTAGACAGTTTATGCTGGTCTTCTGGGCGAGGGGTCTGCTGCTCTAGGTCTCAGGCACACATGCCCTAAGAAACCATACCTGCAGAGCACAGAGGGGCGGGGCTTGGTGTAAGCAATTTAGGACACCACTGTGTGTGCTGTGCTGCTCATGTGAAGTCAGTCTGTACTGATGGGTAGGGGAGAAAAAATGGCACCAGCCCTTTCCCTTGTTCTTGGAGAGGGGAGTTCATGCTTACCGCTGTCCAGAAAGTCCTCCCAAAAAGCAAATAATGCTCCTTCATGTGACAGATGTCGCAGGCATCCCTCAGATCTCTGCCTTCACCCTTGTCTGTGTCCCAGTCCTCTGCCCACTGAGCAGAACAGTGTGCCTGTGTTTTATCCAAGGCATACTGGTTGAGTTTCAAAACTCCAGACTTTAGGAACCTGTAATGATGCAGACCTGCACTGGTCCCCTGGTAGACATCTCACCACACTGGGGCTGGGGCTGGTTTGTCCTAGAAGGGCAGTCACATCAACACAGAGGAACTTGGAGGTTAGAGAAAAGCACAGCAAAAAGCTGGCATCTATGTTAGCTGCCTCTATACTAAGGAACATGCAGTGCAGTGGTGCCCACCTGCTCTTTTTTCCCTGAGAGGCAATGCCAACTCTCCCAGATGCACTCTAAGAAGGGAGAAACAGCTCTCCTACTGAACTCCAGGAATCCTCAGACCAGCTGTCCACTCCTGGGCCTCTGCTCTCCTTTTCCACAGGAGTACCATTGCACCTCCCAGGCTCAACACTAGCCTCTGCATGGACATCTGATACTTTAGACTTGGAGCTCCTCTGGCTGTTAAAACTCTCAATAATCAGCTCCTTTTATTTTCCTAGTCAATGATTTTAGGAAAGGGGACATTTTTTTTGTCTTGTTTTTGTGTTTTGTTTTGTTTTGTTTTATTAATCTCTATGTACTGTGCACGCACTCTCTCTCTCTCTCTCTATTCTCTTCTGTCTGTGATCAGCGCTTCCTCTTCTCCATAGCAACTGTAATTGTTTTCTCACTCAAATCATATTTCCACACCTCCTACCTTCCATGATGTGGCTTCTTCTCTCACTATAGCTGTGCACTTTGTTTTCGCAGTCCTCAAATTAATTTATTGGATGTTCAGAATGGTTTAATATCTATCTAACTGTGTTTGAAGGATGAAGCAAGTGCCATCTTAATTTCCCCGTCAATAATACCAAACTCTTATTATCTTTCTTCTCTGACAGTAAGAAAGCTGTAGAACTTCTTTATTTTTCTATGTAGTAGGTTTACATCTGTGTGTGCATATAAATATATGTGTATATATGTGTATAAGTGTGTGTTTTTATATAGATACACACAAATCTTACTATTTAGAGAAAAGTCTTCTTTTTTAAGACTTAGAATATCTCCCATAGATTCCTGTTTTGGCTGAGTACTCTAAGGAAATTATTTGGGAGTGGAATTTCTCTTTATGTAACTATTTAATTGTAACTTTTAGGTTAATTTTTGAGACGAGTAGAAAGGTCTACTTAGAGGCCTATTGGAGATAAAGAAAAAAGAAAAGTGAGGCAGTCTGGGTAGGGAAGTGGGATTCCAGTGGAAGAAAAGAAACATTCAAACAGATGTTTATGAATACAGATGTGTGATATGTAATGTAACCACTCCTTCCTCATTTCTTCAGTAAAATATATTTCTTTACTGATAATACATTAAAAGGTATAATATATTTTGAATATGAAGAACAGCACAGTATTTTTCATCATTAGCAGGAACAAATATTGACTAAAGGGAAAGTATCATACTTAAGAGATTATATCTATCTATGTATCCATCTATTATCTGCCTATCCATCATATTTCTTTTAAATCATTTTGGAAGCAGACAAAAGACAAATAAATGCTAAAAATCCATATATATGCACAGATAATAATTCTAATTATAAATAATTTAACATTTAGACATAGTAACCTCTCTGCAATATTTTGTTATTTCCTCACTGAATTATACTTATATCACCATAAAATAAGCTTTTTTACCTAATTTTCTCTAGGTCACAGAAATCAGAAATTGGCGCCTTAAGAAAGATAATATTTTCAAGTTAGGTATGTCAAGAAGTAGGAAAACATTCATTACAGATAATGTGGTATATATGGAAAGTTTATACACATTTTTCTGATGAAAGAAAACATGTAAAAATTCTCAGTGCAGCATTTGAATTATTTTGGATATTAATTCTACAAGTTATTTTCATTGCACCATTAAAATGCTGATATGTTAACACTTTAAGTTAAGTGTCTCAAATGTGCATTTAATTTATATTTAATAACACAAGTTTTGCTTATGAAAACCAAGTCAATTATTGAAAGCATTTCCCAAGGTTTAGCAATTATTTAAGAGCTGCATTTACTATAAAGTAATTAGCTCAAATGGCATGTTCATGAAAGCAGATTTAGAACAACTTTACATATTGATACGAAAGGGAAATGTTTAATACCAGTATAGCTGAAAATATTCAAATTTATTTAATCTGGCAGGCATTTTATTTTCAACAAAGGGACAAATACATATTTTCAAGTGGCTTTTTAACATTTTCAAGATGCAAAATCACCATATTTATAGCTGTAATTTTATATAAAATAAAAATGTCAAAATTAATTGAATGGTGTAAAAATTTATAACAGTTCTTATTGTTTATATTTATGTTATTAACTTTCTTATTTGAATTATATCATATAGGCAAAAGTATACTTTATCTGTATGTACATATTACATAATAAGATGAAACTAAATAAAAACATTGTAACTTGCTTTGCAAGTTAGAATACTACAAAGAAAGTTGGATCTTTCTGTGAGCATTTACTGGTCACACCTCCCATCCTTCTTCCGAGAGGCAACTACTATTTTGAATTTTAGGTTATTCATTCCCTTGGTTTGTTTTACAGATTTACACACACATACACACATACACACATTTAACTAATATATTATTTGGTTTTTCCTTTTTTAAACTATATAATACATAATACATTATAAAGTAAATATATTCATACATGTAAAATTAATGTTCTATTGTATACATATTCAAGTCTTTCCCTGTTGATAAATTTTGGTTAGTATATTTTTGTTATCTCTGTTATAAACAAAGATGTTATTAACATTCTTGTACACATCCACCATCACATGTATGTAAGAGCCTATGCGTAATATATGTACAAGTGAAATGCTCATTTATAGGGCATGTACATGTTTAACTTTAGTGGTTAATAATAAATACTTACGAAGTGGTTATTAACCAGATATTTGTAAGAATTTTGATTGTTTTAAACAGCCACCACACTTGATAATGTCATACTTTATAGAGTTTTATTGATTATATTTGCTTAGTTTTGGTTTGTGTTTGCATTTTATTTTATTTTTTTTATTTTTTTATTTTTTAAGATTTTTTTTTTATTATTTATCTGACAGAGATCACAAGTAGGCAGAGAGGCAAGCAGAGAGAGAGGAGGAAGCAGGCTCCCTGCAGAGCAGAGAGCCCGATGTGGGGCTCGATCCCAGGACCCTGGGATCATGACCTGAGCCGAAGGCAGAGGCCTAACCCACTGAGCCACCCAGGTGCCCCTGTGTTTGCATTTTAAAAAAGAGGGACCACATATTGCTTTTAAAATGTAAAACTTCCTCAACTTCACTGTTAATCATAAACATGAGAAAAAAAACACAATGAGATATTTTACTCTTACAAAATTAATGAAAAAAATAAAGAAAATGCAATGAGACGGACTTAAAACATCTGTCAACAGTTGCATACATAGTATAAAAGCCCAATAATTAAAATGGTACAAAACTCTGTCATAAATATATTTATTGGGTTAATGTAATTCAACTAACATGTAAAAATGGAGCTTAATATGAATGGATATTTAGTACATGATAAAAGTATTGTATGTAATCTATGAGTGAAGGTAAACTTTGTAATAAATTATGTTTGAAGTATTAGCTAGTCATCAGAGAAAAGAAACCAGTAATAAAATAATCTCATGTTCCATGTCAGGATTTATGAGTCGATCAAAGCTCTGAGGATAAAAAGGAGACAAGAAAGATATATAAAAAGCACTCAAATTGGAAAAGAAAAAATAAAACTATCAATATTTGCAGATGACATGATAAGTATGTAGAGAAAACCCTAAAGGCTAACAACAACAACAACAAACTATTTGAAATAATAAAATAATAATATAATATAATATAATATAATATAATATAATATAATTATATTATATTATTATATTATATGTAATATAATATAATAATAAATATATATAAATATATATAATATATATAAATATATATTATATATATAATGTATATTATATATAATATATAAATATATATATAATATAATAAAATAATAAAATAATAAAATTGCAAGATACAAAATTAAAATGCAAAATTCTGTTACATATCTCTATACTAACTACAAACTATTAGAAAGAGAAGTTAAGAAAACAATTCCACTTACAATTTCATCGTAAAGAATAAAATGCCTAAGAATAGATTTAACCAAGTAGGTAAAGAACTTATGCTCTGAAAATTACAAAACAATGATGAAAGAAATTGAAGATGATACAAATAATTGGAAAGATATATTGTGCTCATGGATTGGAAGAATTAATATTGTTTAAATGTCCATATTCCTCAAAGAAATAAACAAATTTGATGTAATATTTATCGAAATATTAATCCCATTTTTCACAGAGCTAGAACAAATTACCCTAAAATTTGTATAGAACCACAAAAGCCTCCAAGTAGCCAAAGCCATCTTGAGAAAGAAGACTAAAGCTGTAGGTATCACACTCCCTGATTTCAATCTATACTATAAAGCTCTACTAATCAAAACAGTGCAGTAGTGGCACGAAAAGGCAGACACATAGATCAATGGAACAGGATAGAAAACCTAGAAAAAAAATCCAAGTTGTGTGGTCAATTAATCTAAGACCAAAGAGGCAAAAATATGCAATGGGAAAATGAGAGTCTGTTCAATAAATGGTACTGGGAAATCCTGCACAATTACATGTGAAAGAATGATACTGAACGGTTTTCTTACACGATATACAAAAAAAAACAAAAAAAAATTCAAAATGGATTAAAGCCTTGAATCTAAGATGGGAGACCATAAAACTCCTAGAAGAAAACAGGGAGTAAGGTCTTCGACATTAGGTTAAGCAATGTTTTGGGGATCTGTTTCCTCCTGCAAGGGAAACAAAAACAAAAATAAAACAAATAGGACATCAGATTTAAAAGCTTCTGCATAGCAAAGGAAACAATCAACAAAATGTTGTAAAGGCAACCTACAGAGTGGTAGAAGATATTTATAGATCATATGTAAGATAAGAGGTTAATGTCAAAAATATATAAAGGACTCACACAACTCAATATCAAAAAACATAAACCAATATAAGGGGGGTTCTGAATAGACATTTCTCCAAAGAAGACATGCAAATAGACAACAGACTCTTGAAAAGATATTAAACATCACTGATCATCAGGGAAATGGAAATCAAAACCACAAGACACTGGCTCACATCTGTCAGATGGTTGTTATCAAAAAGATAAGAAATAACTAGTGTTGGTGAGGATGTGGAGAAAAGGGAATCCTTGTTCACTGTTAGTGGAATGCAAAATGGTACAGCCTCTGTGGAAGCAATATGAAGGTTCCTCAAAAATTAAAAATAGAAATACCATATGATCCTGCAATTCTACTTCTGGGTATTTATCTGGAGAAAACGAGAACACTAAATAAATGTATGCAACCCTATGTTTATTTCAGTATTATTTACAATGACCAAGACATGGAAGTAACCTAAGTGTTTGTGGATAGATGAATGGATAAAGATGTGAATATGTGTGTGTGTGTGTGTGTGTGTGTGTGTATAGATATCTATATCTATATCTATATCTATATATTTACTCAGCCATAAAAATGAATGAAACTTTACCATTTGTGACATCATGGATGTACCTAGAGGGTATTGTTCTAAGTAAAATAAGTCAGACAGAAAAAGACAAATACCATATGATTTCACTTATGTGTAGATTCTAAATACACACACACACACATAATCAGACATGTAGTTTCAGAGAACTGCTAGTTGTCATAAGGGAAGGTGGAGGGGTTTGGACAATGAAAATGACAGATGCTGGCGAGGATGCGGAGAAAGGGGAACCCTCCTACACTGTTGGTGGGAATGCAAGCTGGTGCAGCCACTCTGGAAAACAGCATGGAGGTTCCTCAAAGTGTTGAAAATAGAACTGCCCTATGACCCAGCAATTGCACTATTGGGTATTTACCCTAAAGATACAAACGTAGTGATCCAAAGGGGCAAGTGCACCCGAATGTTTATAGCAGCAATGTCCACAATAGCCAAACT
>NC_081559.1:52272107-52316937 GCF_022355385.1 Mustela nigripes | reverse complement strand
GGGGGTGGGATTATGGACATTGGGGAGGGTATGTGCTTTGGTGAGTGCTGTGAAGTGTGTAAACCTGGTGATTCACAGACCTGTACCCCTGGGGATAAAAATATATGTTTATAAAAAAATTAAAAATTAATTTAAAAAAAAAGAAAAGGATTAAAAGATACAAACATCCAGTTATAAAATAAATAATTCATGGGAATATAATGTACAGCTAGGGATTATAGTAAAAAAAGGTTTTAACTCATTTGGTGAGAGGTAGGTAGCTAGACTTACGATAGTGATCTTGGTGACTTTGATCATAGTGATTTGGTAATGTATATAAATGTTGAAGCATGATGTTTCACACTTGAAATTTATATAATATTGTATATCAACTACTCTTTAATACAGATAAATAAATGTAAAAAGTAAAGAACAACCAGAAAGAAACCTGAATTATTGTTTTAATATCTTTGGAGTTGGGCAGTCCTTGCTAATTGCGTCACAAAATACAGAGTCCATAAACGAAAGGATGGATAAATCAAATTAAATAAACATTGAAAATCATGCATTAAAAAAACCCCTTAGTCAAAGGAGAGTAAACAATGGGAAATGTGTGTGTTTATATGGGCATGTGCCATTTAGACCATAGGGCAAATTTCCCTGTTGGTAAAATTGTTAAAGGAGTAAACTCTCTTTTTCTTCTCACTGGGTGTATTAAAGGTCTTGTTTTTTTTCTGTTCTGCCCTTTTACTACATGTAAAAGGATTGATTTTATACATCTATTATTTTACACTGTGTTTTGCTTAATGAATATTTTTATTTTGCCTCTTTCCACTTTATCTACTACAGGAATTGTGATTAAGATTTTATTAGAGCCATGCTTCCAAAATTTCAATTTTTCTTTGATATTCACAAACATTTTTGATGGCAAGATATTTGATTTAATTACTGGTCATATAACTTATTGAAATCTATCTAATAGCTTATCAATTCTCTTCCATCTCAATCTAATTCTGTTTCACTCATATGTTTTTCTTATTTTTTATTTTCAGTTTAATTTCTAGAAGTTCTGTTTATTTTTCAAAGCCTTCTGTTCATTTTCATAGCTTCTGTTGTTTTTTTTATAACTTTAAGATTTTCTTTGTATTTTTAAGTCTTATGAATTATAGCATTTATGATACTGATAATCATATTCAAAATTATATATAATACATATATAAATTACATTATATATATTTTATTTGCATACCCCAAGATGTGTGCCAAATCTTGCTTATTGTGTTTTATTTGGCAAGTTTTATTCTGCTTTCCTATGCCTTAGAATGTGTGGCCTTGATGAAACAAGAGAATGAAGACTTGTTCTCCCACCAGAAGCAATAATAAAACATGACAAAATATATGAAATGACCATTTCAGACAACAGACAACAGATAACACAATACTGTAATGTCTGAGAGAAAGTAAATAAACTAGGTAAGCCCTATGCTCCCCTGAGTTTTCTGCCTAGAGACATTTTGGACCAATATACCTGAGGAGGAATGCATTCAAAGATAAGTAACCTTGATGAGTTGAAGAGATAGATGCCAAAGTTGAGGTAATGCTGACAAAGAGAATTTATGAGTACATGGGAAAACATGTGGGAAGTGAGAACACCAGGTCTGAGGTGCAGCTGTCTTCTAGAAATGCATGTGAACATAAAAACACAGGGAGTAAGTAAAAGAATGGAAATATGATATACCATGCAGTCAATAATCCTAAGAAGACTGGAATGGTTGTGTTAATATATGACAAAGACTTCAAAACACATATGCTTACCAGAGATAAAGAGAAAAACTTTTAATGATAAAGGAGTCAATTTTTCAAGAAGATATATAAATTGTAAGTGTGTATTTACAGAAAGACAGTTATTCAGAAAATGAATGTGGAATTGAAAGGAGAAATACACAAATTTACATTTATATTTGAAGATTTCAAGTCATTCTCAATAATTGATTTAAAAATAGGTAGAAAACCAGTAAATATATAGAAGACATGAACATTCTCATTCAAATTGGTCTAAAGGACATTTTATAGAGCAAACTAACAGTGACACAATTCACATTCTTTCAAAGTACAAATGAAACAGTCCACGAAATGGACCGTATGTTGTACCATAAAAAATTCAGTAAGTTTAAATGATTAAAATAAATAGAGTATATTCTCTGATGAAAATTAACTCCATAAATCAGTAATAAAAATAGATTAAGAAAGCCCTAAATATTTGAAAATTAAATCCCTCATTTCTAAACAAACTACGGGCCAAAAATAAGGGGAGTTAGACATATTTTTAACAAATGATAGTCGAATCACGGCATACTAAAATGTATATGGGCAGCTAAAGTAACGCTGAGAGGGAGAGTGATAATTTAAATGCTCATACTAGACAAAATAAAGATCTCACAACAAAAACTTTGATTCTACCTCAATCCAGTAAAAAAAATTAAATGAAAAATAATTAAGAAGAAAGAAATGAGAATAAAATTATGTATCAGTAGAATAAATATTAGAAAAAGTAAGGAGATATATCAGTGGAATCTGAATTGACATTTTCTGAAAGATTAAGAATGTAAAACTTAAAATGTAAAGCTAGATTGATACAGAAAAAAAATCACCAATTACTAGTTTCAAAAATAAGAGAAAGGGGATCCCCGGGTGACTCAGTCAGTTAAGAATCTGACTTTTGATTTCAGTTCAGGTCATGATTGCAGGGTCGTGGCATTGAGTCTTGTATCAGGTTCTATACTGGACATGAAGCCTGCTTGATATTCTCTGTCTTTTCCCCTACTCCTGTCTCCCCACCCCTGCTTGCATGCTCTTACTCTTTTTCTCTCAAATAAATAAATAGGAGGAATACTAAACAAAAATTTTAAACTATTGTAAATAACTCTAGTCCAATAATTCCAACAATCTACATGAGATGGCAAATTTCTTGAAAGCACATATCTAAAGTTAAGACTTACACAGTAAAGCTTCTACAAGAAAATATATGAGATAATCTTTGTAACATTGTTAGGCCAGGATTTTTTGGATGAAACAATGAAAAAAAAAGTAGTAAAATTGACTCCACCTAAATTAATATGTCTGATATTAGAAAGACACTTTAAGGATATGAAGAGTTGTTTGTTGGTTTTGAAATGAAAGGCACTTATTGGAGAAAATACCTATGTGTACCTTCTAAAAGATTTGTATTCAGAATATAAAGAATGATTGCAACTCAATACTAGACAAGACAATATTTAGTAAAATATTTAAAGGATATTAACAAATGCCCCATACTCTGCCCCAGAAAATGCATACCTGGATATACACCTAATATAAATGCACTCACACATATGTACTGCTAAAGATACATAAAAGAGTATTCATGATGGCATCATTCATGAGCCCCAAACTGAAAAAAATTTAAATATTCATCAACAGTAGAAAATATATTATGGTAGATACATAACATTAAAATTACATATTAGTCTAAACTACTGCTGCACTCTACAATGTGGACACATTTCAAATCCCATGACTGAGTGTAAACATCTAGGCAAAAAGAATGTATTCCTTAATGTTTTGGTTTTTTAGAGGTCAAAGGGAAAACCATCTATGGTGATGGTGATTAACTGGGGATAGATATTTTGGGAACATCTGAGGCACTGGTAATTCTTTGTTATAGACCACTCGTGTACTAGAAGGTAAGAGGTTTCTTGAGGCTCCTGGGTGCTTCAGTTGGTTAAGTCATGGCCTTGGGCTCAGTGATCTCAGGGTTCGGGATTGAGCCTCAAATTGGGCTCCCGACTCAGACGGAAATTGGTTTCTCCATCAAGCTCTCCCCCTTTCTTGTGATCTCTTTCCCTTTCTCGCAAATAAACACAATCTTTTTTTTTTAAGATTTTATTTTTATTTATTTGACAGACAGAGATGACAAGCAGGCAGAGAGGCAGGCAGAGAGAGAGGAGGAGGAGGAAGCAGGCTCCCCACTGAGCAGAGAGCCTGATTTGGGGATCCATCCCAGGATCAGAGGCTTTAACCCACTGAGCCACCCTGGTGCCCCAATAAACACAATCTTAAAAAAGAAAAAGGTGCAGAGAGGTCTCATATACCCCTTATTTCCACACATGCAGAACCTCCTCTATTCGTACCAACTACCAAGAATGGTATATTTGGTACAACTGATGAACCCAAAGTCCATAGTTGCTAGTAAACTTTTATTCCTTGACCTTATATATTAGGTTACAGAGAATATAGGAGATTTGGGGGTCTCAGAAATGTAAACTTTAAAGCAGTGAGAGAAGCCTAATCGGACAGAGGAAGCAGGTATCTGTGATCTCTGTGGAGAGATGGTGTCAGCTGAACCTACACTACGGGACACTTAGAAGCCAGGATAACCACATTTCAAGCCGGGATAACCTTCAGCGTTTCTCAAAATGGAGGTAAGAGTGCCAGTACTTTGTAGCCTTGCAGTGACAAGTCACTGAATGGAGAATGTCCATAGGCAGAGACACAATCCTGGGAGAGATGCCTCTTTAGTCAAGGATACTTTCTGAAGAATAAATACTTCAGACAAAACTATCAACTTGGGAGAATGAGAGCCTCAATCATGGTTAGGGGCTGAATTGTGTCATCCCCCAAATTTGTATATTGAAGCCCTAACCCCGCCATTCCTTTGAATGGGATTTTATTTTGTGATAGGCTCTCTAATTAGGTGATTAAGTTAAGATAAGACCTTCAGGGCAAGTCCTAATCCACTCTGATGCTAGTCCTTAGAAGAAGAATTTTAACACTGAGAGATAAAAGGGGCATGTGTGCACAGAGAAATATGTGAGAACACAGTAAAGTAAAGTCAGCCATCTGAAAGCCAAAAAGAGAGACCTCACAAAAAAGTCAAACCTGCTGACCCTTTGATCTTAGATGTCCAGCTTTCAGAACTATGAGAAAATACATTTCTGTTGTTTAAGCCACCCAGTCTGTAGTACTTTGTTATGTTCTGGCAGCTCTAGCTGACTAATTCGATCATGAAAAGGAGAGCTTGGCAGAATGCCACAGAATTTATAAGAACCAACTCCTTGCCCCGCTTTTATCCACTGATTTTGTGTAGAACATTAACCTCAATCGTGAAGAGCTTCTCTAGGATTTTAGCCTGTCTTGTCTTTTCCTGGAGAAACTTTGAATAGGAAAGTTATTGAGGTGAATCCCACGTCAACGGTTGCAGCTTATCTAGAGACCACAGTTGGTATCACTGCCTTCTCTACAGCTATTTTAATGTTTCTGAGTCTTGCCTAGCATCTCAGTGGCTTATTTAGTGAGGGATCCAAGCCTTCGGTCACTGTGCCCTCTCAGACCTGTTGCAGTTCGTTCATTTATCATCAGCATGATGCAGGCAGAGCAGGAGGTACTGTGCTAAGTTAGGTGCTTGCCACACATATTCTTTCCCTTTCCTATTGTAACTCTATTTCTTCTGGAAAACTGGGGTCAATTCAGTCTGCCAGTACTTCTTTGATTGTGTTCTTTGGGCACAAGGAGCCAAAGGAGACACAGTAACAGTCACAATTCAAACTTAATGGGGCTTTAGCAATGTCCTCCAGTGGAAGTGTTCTCTTTCTGGAAACCAAGATTTCTAAACCCAAGCTTTTAGGAACCAACCATTTTAGCAACTCATTAGTAATATTTCCTGTGATCCTGGTCATGGTATTAAGGCTTTTATCAAGGGACAGAAATTCTACACTAATAAATTTTCCCTTATCCAAATTTATCTCCCAAATCTTTGTACACATATATAGCACCATCAGACCGAATTCCATACACTCGTGTGCCTCTTGTTGGTTTATGTGGCTAGGTTCTGCAGCAACTTCTGTGACTTCCTTTTCTCCTATTTAACAATCTCAGCATTTCTCCATCTACTTTATGTTAACTGTAGCTATTGGTCTAGTGTACAAGATGGGAGAAGATGGTAGAGCCTGAGGTTTCTCATGCAGAGCCTGCATGATTTCTTTTAACAGAGCCTCTGCATTATACTCAAGCAAGGGGGATCATTGGTCTTTAATGAGGAGTGGGCCAATTTTTCAGGCCCAGAGAGTTCAGGGGAATCTGACACTTGAAATTTTCAAGTGTATTGACTCAGATGCTCTTATCCTGAGTCCAGAGTCACTACTTCCCAATTAAGGCATTGATCTTAGCATAGCAGACAGGCTGGGATTGAACATCATCCTTCTCTGGAGCTCTGCTACCACTATAATTAAGTCCTGAACCTGATGACCACCCTTTTCTGCCCTCTTGCTGCAGCAAATGAGTCTTTTTATATTCTGCCAAAGAGGCCCTCTGACTTTCACACTTTACCTTGAATTGGTGATTAATCACCATAAGTCTTTCATTGTTTTTCTTCATCCAATTACATACTCCTTATAATTATTATTTTGCCCCTGATGTCTCAAATGCTTAGTATAGACTCCATTGCATTCATCTTGATTAGTATTCTAATCTAGTTCACCACCAGCTTGCGTTCTAACAACTGCATTCCTACAGTATGCGACAAGCCATCAGTATTCTATTCACCACCTGTAATTAGAGTCCTTGTTGCCAGGAGGTCAGAGAATGATCCATTTCTGAAATCCCATTTTAAATTCTGCTTTCTAGGATCAATTCTATTACCAGCCCTCTTAGGTCATGTTCTTTTGGAAATAGACTCTGTGGCAGAAATTTGCATTCATGGATTCTTGGCAAAAATATCTCTAAAGGACTAAAAGAAGACAGATTGGACAGAAAAAGAAATTGAACTGAAAACATATGCAAGGAGCTTCAGCTGACCCACTGGTGAGCTTTATAGCTTAGAGAGCCTTTGTGATTTGTCCTATTCAAGACAAGGGTGTTGGGTCTTTGTACCACACCCATCAACCTATTATTGGATGAGTTCTGTTCCAGAGATACCATGTAACCTTGAAGAAGGCAGCAACTTTTGGCCACCCGTGTTTTCCTCACTTAGTTGTGAGGAGCCGACACTCTTAACAACTGAATGAATGTCTTACTCTCAAGAAGAGAATTTCAGGGGCACCTGGGTGGCTCAGTGGGTTAGGCCTCTGCCTTCAGCTCAGGTCATGATCTCAGGGTCCTGGAATGGAGTCCTGCATCGGGCTCTCTGCTCAGCAGGGAGCCTGCACCCCCCACCCTACTCCTGGCCTACTCGTGATATTTCTCTGTCAAATAGATAGATAAAATTAAAAAAATATATATGAGAAATTCAGTGGCATATCTAGCATCCTTTACATCGAGGAAGCAATTGTATGGCTGTGATAACTTCATTATTATCCACTGTCTTTATACTTAGTGCTTTTCGAAGATTTATGGATGTACATCTTTTAAATAAAAAATATTAAAAATTGGAAAGTAAAGTGTTTGGCAATGGTTGTGAAAATTGGAGAGTTAAAGCAAAATTAGGCCAAGAGATAGCAAAGCCACAGGGGTGAGGTGCAATTGGGAAATTTGCTGTGTCACCTTTTTGTGCACTTCTATTTCACTTGCCTCTTCACAATATTTTGCTTAGTTGGGTCAGGTAAATGAGTGAATAACTGAGTAAAGTTCTCTTTCAACCTATTATTTTGGGACTTTTAAAATTTGTTCTTCATTTACCAAAAAGTAGAGCTATCTGATTATATACTGCCCTCTATTGACCTTATGTATATAGAACTACAAACATAACATATGCAAGAGCTTCAATTGCCCCAATGGAGAGCTTTCAGGTTCAAAGAGCTTCTGAGATTTGTCTTACTTAAGGCAAGGGTGTTGGGCCTTCGAATTTACCTGTCTGTGTATATATGCCATGCATTTATTCATTTAAATATGTGTATTTATGCCAGCCACTGGACATTAGAGAGATATAAGCAAGAAGCATCCCCCTCAAAAATCTGCCTTGTGCATATTAATAGACTATCATCATTCATGTGGAGGCATCCTGTGGTCTTTAAAGGATGAAATTTGAGGATTTCAAAAGTGAACTGTAAAAGCTAAGTTCCTCTGCATGGAAAAACAAAAAAGTTGTTGGTTATAAGTTGTTACATGAAGAGGAAAAAGTCCTGGGAGATAGAGGACTCAGAAAAAGTATTAGAGCATGGGTTTATTGTGTTCCATAAACACTTTTCTGTGGTTAAAAAAATGGACAGTTCACTTTAATAAGCATAATAATTTTAAAAAAAAATTATGATGGTCTGCTAATGGGCAAAGTTACGATTTTCATTCATTAAACAAGTCTTTGGCAAAATACACTACCTACAAAAAATTACATTTTAAAGAAATAGTGGAATTGTGTGAAGTGAATAATGAAGACGAGACTGGTAACAAGCGTAACTCCAAACAGGTACTAAGAATTCTACAATGGCGGATGTTAGGACACAAAGTGTCTCTGATAAATGCAAGATTATTTGAGAGACTTCAAAAATATTTGAGGAGGTGCTAAATTTCACACATTACATGTGGTGTAATGAATTTTCTTGTTCCCTTTTCTTTCTTTATTTTTCATGAGGTCGAATTTGTAACATTTTTCTTTCATAGATTATGCTTTTTATTTTTATTTTTAAATTGCATTTATTTATTTACTTGAAAGAGAGAGTGAGCAAGGGAGAGAATGGGGGGAGGCACAGGGGGAAAAGGAGAAGCCGACTCCCCTCTGAGCAAGAAGCCCAAAGCGGGGCTGGACCCTTGGACTCCTGGGCTGTGACCTGAGCCAAACGCAGACACTTAACCAACCAAACCATCCAGGTGCTCTAGATTTTACTTGTAGAGTTATATTGAAAAAATGTTTGCCTAACAAAAGCACACACAGATTTTCTGTAGAACTTATCTTCTATTGTTTTACATTTTACATTTAGGTTTATGATCCATCTTGAGTAAATTTTTACACATGATGTGATATATGAATCATAGTTAATTTTGGCAATTGAGTATCCATTTTATTTTTCAGCATCATTTGCTATTAAAACACTCTTTCACCATTAAATTTTATTTGAATTGCTTTTGGAAAGTGAGGGAACATATATGTATACATTTATTTCAGGATTCTCTATTTTGTTCTAGTTATCTATGTAAGTCTTTAAACCAATACCACACTGTATACAATTATAGCAGATTTTAGTAAGTTTTGAAATCTGTTAGTGTAAGTCTTCCACATTTAGCTGCAAAGAATGAAGAGAATTATATTTTTAACTGGGAATCCACATACTCTGGAAACATCAACAAGAGGGAGAATGGATATAAATGAGACAGCTTATAAGTCATCATTATTATCTGTCCCTTTTTCCAACTAACTGTCCATACTCACCATTTTCTTCACGTATGAAAAGTATTCACAAATAACCAAGACAGAAATATCAGTGTCCCATTTAATTACATTCAGTTCCATGTTTAGAATATATCTTCTCATTGTCTGATGACCAGTGAACTCAAAGAAAAATATATGCACTCTTGAGCCAACTAAATATAATAATGGAGTAGAAACATAGCATTTATATTATAAGTTCTATTTTTGAACAGGTAAGAATAGAATACATACAGTTGTCACTGTTAGATATCAACATTAAAAACCTGCTGTGCAGAAAATGTAGAGATTATCAGTCCTGAGAATAGGATGCATTCCTTAGATAGATAGAAAGGGGTTTCCTCTCAGTGTCTCAAGGTCTCCCATCATGTCAGGAAATTTCCTTATACAATATTTTTTTATGGCCATATCTGTAGTACATCATGGAGTATGCTCTTGAGGTCTACACACTTTCATCAGTCTCTTTCTGCCCATTCAGGTTTAGTGAACCAGGGCTGGCTTTCAGGGTAAAGTAAACATAAACTTAGGTCAAATGTGTGATTTCTTTGGTCATAGATTTTCTTCAAAAATCTTATTGGGTTTTTGATCAATATGCTTCCATTCCTTTTCATGTACTAATGGCAAAATCTAAAGGGCTTTTCTTGACATGGATCTTAATACCGAGGATTTTACTTTTCTGTTTACTGGCCTTTGTGCATGGCCCATTTACCTCATCCTCCATTTAATGAGAGTTATCTTACAGGTGTCTACCCAGCTGATATGTGATAAAGGAACACTTACAGACTGAGGAGGTAGGGGATCCAGCATTCTTTGTCACAGATGATATTACAGTTGAGATGAGAAAAGATGCTGATTTGGAAAATGTTGATAGCAAGGAAAATTGAAAGGAGATAAAAGATCATATGCACATTTCAGAAGTAAGACAGATAAAATAGACTATTGGATTATATAATGAAACGGGGAAAAGGAGAAATTAGAGAAGATGTCTACGGTTTGGGCCAGAAAAATTGACTGTGATACTGTTTACAGAAAGAATATTTGAGATGAGTAAATATGTACTGGGAAAAACAATGTTATTTTGCAAAATTTTACTTGGAACTTGGGTTTACCCATTGTACTTTTAATAAATGTATTTATCAATACTTTATTTTATTACTATTCAACTGCCAAAAGCATATTTAATTCTAATATACTATGCACTTTTTGTAGTAGTTTTTCTTTAGATTATGGAGTTTGTTTTGATGTGCTTTCATCAAGGATATTAGATTTGAAATTAAGCTTGTAATTTTCATGTGTCAGCACTTACTTCTTACCTGTGCTGTCATATGGAGTTATAAAAGGCTACTTACACTGTTACAATCAGCCAGTTAAAATATAATTTATACGCACAGAAGAACTTGGGTTTTTCAATTCCAAAAATGTGTGCATAAACTACAATGATGATGAGAAAAGTCATCAGTGAATATGTACAAATTATACTCAGTGTTTTTAGCAGAAATCAGCCAGAGCATCTTATTCAAGCACAACCAATTAAGAATCTATCATGACAGTGTTATTAAAGGATCAAATACAATGTGACAAAAATAAAGTCTGAGTTTGTCCCTTGGGAGGTGATCATCTAATCTTTTGCTCTCTTTCCTTCCCGTGTTCCAGAAAAACACAGCAAAACTTTCAAAATGTTTCCCTAAAAGTAAAGAATAAATTAATCACAAAATGATTGGACAGCAAGAAAATACTCTTTATAAAAGGTTAGTAACTTGGGGGTACTTGGGTGGCTCAGTGAGTTAAGCCTCTGCTGTCAGCTCAGGTCATGATCTCAGGGTCCTGGAATCGACTGGCATCAGGCTCTCTGCTCAGCAGGGAGCCTGCTTCCTCCCCTCTCCCTGTCTACTTGTGATCTCTCTCTCTGTCAAATAAATAAATAAAATCTTAAAAAAAAAAGTTAGTAACTTGAATATTTTATATTATTCTGTTAAGATTCTTATAGCATAAACAATTAGAAAGAACATAAATAACCACCCAAATTGTGCACAAAATACTGGACAGAAATAATATAAGCTGATCATATTTTAATTATTGAAGTACTCCATTGTATATACATGTATATATACTACATTTTCTTTATCCATTCAGCTTTAGATGGACACTTGGGCTTCTTTGTATAATGCTAAGTGAAATAAGTCAATCAGAGGAAGACAAATACCGTAAGATTTCACTCAGTTGTGGAATTTAGGAAAAACAAATGAGCAAAGAAAAAAAAGAGGGAGAGAAACCAAGAAACAGACTCATACCTATAAGAAAATCCACTGATGGTTATCAATGGGGAAGTGGGGGGGTATGAAATGGGTGAGGGAGATTGAAGAGTACACTTATTATGATGAGCACGAGTAATGTATAGAATTGTTGAATTGCTGTATTGTACACTTGAAGCTAATATAACACTGTATGTTAACTCTACTGGAATTAAAATCTAAAACTTGATTTAAAAAAGAAAATAAGATGACCTACATAAAAAATAAATCATCTATGGTAAAAATTATTAGAGTTGGCAGAAGTAGGTGGTCGGAATAAAACATGATGCTATCAGATTAGACTGTGAACTTAGAATTTTAAACCAGAGTGTTATTATGGGTGTACATAGTGATGATAAAGATGATTAATGAAAGAATAAATTTTTATCCTTATATTCCCCACTTTAAAAAAATGACCCTTATCTTACATTTCTAACTCTAAAATGTTGACACTAAACCTTAGCCTGGGTCTAAAATTAAATAATGTATTTTTATTATACAACCAATGTTTTCAGTATATTAACATAGTGTTTAAATATATGAAAAAAACACTTCTAACTCCACCCTTGGAATAAATTGAACTTTCATTTATGTGCCTTTTTTTCTTATTCCATAAGCTTACATATTTTTTTATATTTTATACATATATTTTTATTTTACTCGTTTTTAAAATTAATTTTGCATCATAATATCTTTAGAGGAGAAGAATCCCCACAGGTCTTTCAGAAATATGGAACAATTTGCCATAGTCTAAATTTGAGGAGTCCCTCAGGATTTAAAGAAAAATGAATATTTCATGTTATATATTTTTCCTTGAAAGGCTGTCCTTCTACAATCGACTATTCCACAATAATTTGGGTTTAGACTAAGGTTAGATCACTAGAAGGGTGATATTCGTAAATTTGAGCTCAATGCTGTTCACTTTTAAAAGCAAATTTTCAGGATATTAGTAAAAACATGAGAGACTTTGCAAGAATTCTGTAACCTAAAATCAGTAAAGAAAATGATTACAAGACAGAATGAGTCCATGAAATTTACGTTGGAATGGACTATTTCAGTGGAGGAAATTCTTTAATAGTTTATAGAAGTTTGAAGCTCCAGGAATCTTAGAGATTATAGAGCTCTTGGCCAAGGTATAGAAAGTAGCAAATACAAGCTTGTGAGTAGAGAGATTCGGCCTCCGGAAGGATTAGATCCACATGAATCGGAAGAGACTCAGAACTACAAAATTTCAGAGAAAGAAACATGGAATAAACTAAGTCTCCTCTGACACAGCAACAGAAAAGAGATTTTGTTTACACTGGTTCTATAAACATAGAAATCATTCACTACCTGAATCCATATCTATTACCTCACTGATAAGAAAGAAGCCACTTAACACTAACTCCATTAATAATTTTTTGACCATTAAAATGTCTGTGGTATCTTCCTTTGTTTTTATCTCTATGAAAATATTACCTTGCTCTAACTTCTCTCTTGATTTCTTCTCCCCCATCTTTGCAAAGATTTAGGAGTCATTTCTACCTTTCTCCCAAGACCTGACCCACTTTCCAATATTTTGCTGGACATCTTCATCTTTATGTTCGTATAGCTACTCAAACTGGGGCCTTCTAACATATTTTCATTATATTTCTAACAATCTCAGGTCAATTTTTCACTAGACTTTCCTTTCTGAAAAGGGCCTTACATCAACAGCCACTTCTTCAAAGAATAAATTAAAATAGGTAATAATCATAAAAACAGTGCCTGAGCATATTATTAATCATCAGTGTACTGCAAATAAAACTATGACATTATTTACATGTCAGAATGGCTTAATTAAGCAGAGTGACAATAGTAAATATCAGCAAGTTGTTGGAGCAAGGAGAACTTTCATTTGATGATGGTATACGTTGAGATGAGTTTGGAAAACAGTTTGATAATATCAGGTAACTTGGCACCAGGCCACAACTTTTAACGCAGAAATTATATTTCTATGTTGATACCCAGCAAAACTCATACAAATATGTAACAAAAAGCATTAGGAGAATGTTTATGGCAACATCCATAATAGTTCCGAAGGACCAACAGTGATGGGATAGATAAATATATCGTGGTGTATTCCTATAAAAGAATACCACCCATCGACGGAAGCAAATTAACGAGAGGAGCTGTATGCCATAACGTAGTCGAGTCTCATAAACATATATTAAGTAAAGGAAGTCAAGCACAAAAGATTGTGTCCTGCATGCTTCCATTTGTATGTGAAGTTGTGTGTGTCAAATATTTAAAATTCAGTAGGAACTCAATAAATGTTAACTATACGGTTTAATAAGTGGTGAGTGATTCCCTCCTTGGCCTATCCTACTCTTTCTCTGGGTTTTGTCTACTCTCACTCATCCTTCAAAGCCCAACTCTGACTCATCCTTCAAAGCCCAAGTCAAAGCTTATAGACAGAATCTTTTTTCCATCTTTACTCTTATACACTTAAGATTCCCTGTATCATAGAATTTATCATCAGGGGTATACTAACACATTGTGACACTTTTCTGGGTTAATTTACCTTTGCACTTTTTAAAAAAATTTCCTCTTCCCTTCTTTTCTGTCTCATCCCACTTTCTAGCGTATACTCTATGACATGGACTCATGTAAGAATATAATTGGTTTTTGAAAGAATAAATGGGTTAGTTAGTCATAAGATTTAATTTCCTCCATAAGTAAAACTATGTTCTATTAAGTCTCTGTTTTCATTAACATTAATAGGAAAATATAGCACAATTTATTTTAATTTAAATATTTTTTCTTTTTCTTTCCTCCAACTTTTCAATGTCTCTCAAAATTCTCTTCAGTTAAGATTTTTTTTTTCTGATCTCTTGAACAAAACACTATCTCTCTCTGAATGTTAAAATGCTTTTCAGCGATCCTTTTTGCATTTGTATAATAATTTATATGATTTTTTTATTCTCCATTTTGGACAGCAAAGCTTGAGAACTTATTAATTATTTCTTTTTGCCTTTCATTGCCTAGTTCAGTATGTTTGGATGGCAGAAATTTAGTAGAATTGAACTGAATTCTATTGAGTTAAATTAAATAAGTATACTCTGTAATGAAGTATTGTTGTATAACAAAAATTAAAGTGCAAGGTAAGAAGACTTTGAGATTTTAGAAGCAATATGAGCAATAATATACAGTGACTTGAATTTAAAAATGTATTCATTACAAAGTAAGTGGAAGATGTTCTGCTTAGCATTAAAGGAAGTACTTCTCATATTGTCTATGATGAAGAGCTAAGCTTTTTAATTTCCAATTCATTGCACAGCAATATTCTCTTAAAACATGATAAAACTGATTACTAGGAAAACAAAATTTAAGAATTAATTCATATGAAATGTAAGTTTTCTTATTAGATACAACAAACAAAATTTAATTTCAATAAATATAATTAAAACATATCAAAAAGCAAATACAAGAAAATTATGCAACTATACTATTCTCTGAGAGCTTGTATACTAATGATGAATATACCGAATATTACATTGTAACTTTTGTTGTTTCACAAACGTAACTCTTTAGTTATGAGTGATACAGCAATTGGTCAAATTAAATTTCTGTATAAGACGATTTCAATAAATACTGCTTTAGTAACATCTAAAGTTTTTCATGTTTCAAATGAGATTGGGTTTTTTGTTTTTTTTGTGTTTTTTGGGGGTTAATTTGTCTAGTCTAAGTTAGACTGATGACAATGTTACATACAGTGCAAATACACGTAAACAGTTTTTGCAGTTTATTTTGTTTTAAAAGATTTATTTATTTATGTTAGTGAAAGAGTGTGTGTGCACATGCATGAGGAGGATGGGAGAGAAGGAGAGGGAGAGGGAATCCTTAAGACAACTCCCCACCTAAGGCAGAGTCCAACCAGTTGATGTCAGGACCCCAAGACCATGACCTGAGCTGAAATCAAGAGTAGGCCACTCAACCTACCAAGCCACCAGGTACCCCCGCAGCTTGTGTTAATAAAAGATTACAGAACCAGTCTCAGAAATATGTTGTTAGAACTAAAAGAAAATTTAGTTCCTTCATCAACTTCCTTAGTTTTCATCTTTCTCCAAAATGAAGCAGGTAAAGCAATTTCAAAATTCATCGTTAACCCTTCCTTCTTAGTTCAATAATTTAATTTAGATTATTACAGGTAATTTTAAGTTAACTTTTATGAAAGAGATGGATCTTCTGTCCATGAATTTCCTATACATGGATATTTCCTGTTTTTTTTGAAAAATCATATTATTATAAAATGAATCCAAGACAGAAAAATTCACAAAGCAAATGTAGAGTTTAAAGTTATTATAACAAATAATTAAAAGTTCATAAAACAGATCATTACCAATTATCTTAGAAACACTTCCACTTTCTGTGTTCCATATGAATTCTTCCTTCTTCCTATAAACAGCTATTATCCTTTGTAAAGAGGAGAGGTTAAGAGGAGAAGGACCAAGATAAGAACCACAATAGCTTTTATAACCTACCTTGGAATTAGCATATGGTCATGTGGACATGTGCTACTGGTAACACAAACCAACTCTGGCATACTGCAGTAGGCTTTAGAAAGCAGGAGGTGGGGGTCACTGGGGCAACTCAGAGGCTGTCCGTCATATTGGGTCAGGTGGCTATCATTGACTGTGTCTGGGAAAGCCGGACAATCCCATCACTCGTTTGAAATGCATCTAGAAGCTGGAGATTCAGAAAATTCCCCCAGGAAAGGGAGAAATATTCCCACAGGAAGAAAAAGTGTCAGGCTGTTCCCCTGCCACCCACACAGACACACAGCCTCTACTATCAGACAAGAAAATTTTAAGTCCTATTTATCCTGTCAATTTCTCATTTCTTTTCTGCTTTACCTTCATCTGGCTTACAGATGAGCTGGTCAAAAACTCTCAGACTCAAACATAAAATGTGTGTATTGGGGTGCCTGGGTCGCTCAGTGGGTTAAAGCCTCTGCCTTTGGCTCAGGTCATGATCCCAGGGTCCTAGGATCGAGCCCCGCATCGGGCTCTCTGCTCTGCGGAGCGCCTGCTTCCCCCTTTCTCTCTCTGCCTGCCTCTCTGCCTACTTGTGATCACTCTCTGTCAAATAAATAAATAAAATCTTAAAATAAAATAAAATAAAATAAAATGTGTGTATTGAAAATATGAACTTAGCATCTTTCCATACCTTCTTGAACTGGCATTTTTATCTGGTTTTGAGTGTTTAATAGATAAGAAATTTAGTTTCATATCAATTGCTGAAATAAGAGAAAACAAACGTTGTTATGAGTTACACTTTCACTTCCATGCCTCAAACACAATTTCCTATGAACCCACAGGCAAGAAATAAAAGTTACAATGTAATTGTCCATTAGCTTTTATCACCTAACTCTACCCTTTCAGTGATACTTTTAAAAGAGTAAAACGCTTTGTTTTGATACCTGCCATGTAAAAAGACTAGAACAATGATTAGTTAACTGGAAGCATGAGGTTATTTCATATTATTTTAAGTAGTCTGGTTTTAGAATTTTTCAAATATACCAAAGAAGCAAGGTAGTTGCATTTCAAAATCTTCTTACTTTATTTCCATAGTTAAAGTTTGTGGGGCCATAAAATTAGGAGTACTTCTGTATATAAACGTCACATGAAATTTTAAATAAAGCCACTGAGAGGAGCTCTAACCAAGATGATACAATTTATAGGTTATTACCATATCCGTTTAGTTCGGTGAAGAAGTTAATAAAAATCCACATTAAAACCCTACTTTTGAGTTTTGTCTCTTGGAGAGCTGAGCAATATGGCCTGTCTTACATTTAAAAGAATGGTCATTATTATTCTGCTGTTTTGTCACAGGTTTCTTATAGCCTTGAGCCTTCTAAAGTAGGATTACTTTTAGTTGACATGTATTTTTTGTTTCCTTTCATCTGGAACATTTCTCAGTCTTTTCTGACCTTGATATTCTTAAAGAGTCCAGGCCAGTTATTTTGTTGAGTGTCCCACAATTTGGGTTGTTTAATATTAACTCTTGATTAAATTTAGAATATCCATCTTTTTTAAGATTTCTACAGAAGTCATGCATCTTTTTCAGTGTATCATACTAGTTTGGCCCAATTTTGTTGGTGTTAATTTTGAACATTGGGTAAAGCGGTATACTTTGAAATTAAGTCACTTGCAGGGGGACTAAATACTTCATACCTATACTCACGATTTATGAGTCTTTAAACAATGATACTTTAAACTAATGTTATGAAGAATTAAAAACAACTTTTAAATCCTTAAGGTATTTTTTGATATGAATAATTTCAGTAGATCACTGAAGACAGAATACAAAATTGAATCCTTGTCCTGTCAATAAATTGTTTTTGTCCTCAGACAAAATTACATCTTAGCTTTTGGACCCTGTACTGTTACAAAAATGAAATTTTATTTTTATCTTAAATCTTGACTTTAAAGGGATAAAGATTTGAATTGTAACTTATTTACTTACATATCAGGAAGATCAGATTTTTACTTTTCATTTCTAACAATGGCAATTCAGACAGACTTTTTTCTAATTTGACCATTGAAGAAATATTAAAAGAATAATGCATTGATATGGGAAATTAAGTTTTTGTTTTATAAGCCAATTTTTCAAGAGGCAAAGGATGTGTATTTTTAATAACTATGCCTCTCATGAATTGCTGTTCATTCTTTTTTTTTAAATTTTTTATTTTTTATAAACATATATTTTAATCCCCAGGGGTACAGGTCTGTGAATCACCAGGTTTACACACTTCACAGCACTCACCAAAGCACATACCCTCCCCAATGTCCATAATCCCACTCCCTTCTCCCAACCCCTTTCCCCCCAGCAACCCTCAGTTTGTTTTGTGAGATTAAGAGTCACTTATGGTTTGTCTCCCTCCCAATTCCGTCTTGTTTCATTGATTCTTCTCCTACCCACTTAAGCCCCCATGTTGCATCAACACTTCCTCATATCAGGGAGATCATATGATAGTTGTCTTTCTCCAATTGACTTATTTCGCTAAGCATGATACGCTCTAGTTCCATCCATGTTGTTGCAAATGGCAAGATTTCATTTCTTTTGATGGCTGCATAGTATTCCATTGTGTATATATACCACATCTTCTTGATCCATTCATCTGTTGATGGACATCTAGGTTCTTTCCATAGTTTGGCTATTGTGGACATTGCTGCTATAAACATTCGGGTGCACTTGCCCCTTTGGATCACTACGTTTGTATCTTTAGGTAAATACCCAGTAGTGCAATTGCTGGGTCATAGGGCAGTTCTATTTTCAACACTTTGAGGAACCTCCATGCTGTTTTCCAGAGTGGCTGCACCAGCTTGCATTCCCACCAACAGTGTAGGAGGGTTCCCCTTTCTCCGCATCCTCGCCAGCATCTGTCATTTCCTAACTTGTTGATTATTAGCCATTCTGACTGGTGTGAGGTGATATCTCATTGTGGTTTTGATTTGTATTTCCCTGATGCCGAGTGATATGGAGCACATTTTCATGTGTCTGTTGGCCATCTGGATGTCTTCTTTGCAGAAATGTCTGTTCATGTCCTCTGCCCATTTCTTGATTGGATTATTTGTTCTTTGGGTGTTGAGTTTGCTAAGTTCTTTATAAATTTTGGACACTAGTCCTTTATCTGATATGTCGTTTGCAAATATCTTCTCCCATTCTGTCAGTTGTCTTTTGATTTTGTTGACTATTTCCTTTGCTAGGCAAAAGCTTTTGATCTTGATGAAATCCCAATAGTTCATTTTTGCCCTTGCTTCCCTTGCCTTTGGCGATGTTCCTAGGAAGAAGTTGCTGCGGCTGAGATCGAAGAGGTTGCTGCCTGTGTTCTCCTCAAGGATTTTGATGGATTCCTTTCACACATTGAGGTCCTTCATCCATTTTGAGTCTATTTTCGTGTGTGGTGTAAGGAAATGGTCCAATTTCATTTTTCTGCATGTAGCTGTCCAATTTTCCCAGCACCATTTATTGAAGAGGCTGTCTTTTTTCCATTGGACAGTCTTTCCTGCTTTGTTGAAGATTAGTGGACCATAGAGTTGAGGGTCTATTTCTGGGCTCTCTATTCTGTTCCATTGATCTATGTGTCTGTTTTTGTGCCAGTACCATGCTGTCTTGATGATGACAGCTTTGTAATAGAGCTTGAAGTCCGGAATTGTGATGTCACCCACTTTGGCTTTGTTTTTCCAATATCCCGTTGGCTATTCGAGGTCTTTTCTGGTTCCATATAAATTTTAGAATTATTTGTTCCATTTCCTTGAAAAAGATGGATGGTACTTTGATAGGAATTGCATTAAATGTGTAGATTGCTTTAGGTAGCATAGACATTTTCACAATATTTATTCTTCCAATCCAGGAGTATGGAATATTTTTCCATATTTTTGTGTCTTCCTCAATTTCTTTCATGAGTACTTTATAGTTTTCTGAGTATAGATTCTGTGCCTCTTTGGTAAGGTTTATTCCTAGGTATCTTATGGTTTGGGGTGCAATTGTAAATGGGATGGACTCCCTAATTTCTCTTTCTTCTGTCTTGTTGTTGGTGTAGAGAAATGCAACTGATTTCTGTGCATTGATTTTATATCCTGACACTTTACTGAATTTCTGTACAAGTTCTAGCAGTTTTGGAGTGGAGTCTTTTGGGTTTTCCACATATAGTATCATATCATCTGCGAAGAGTGATAATTTGACTTCTCTGCCGATTTGGATGCCTTTAATTTCCTTTTGTTGTCTGATTGCTGAGGCTAGGACTTCTAGTACTATGTTGAATAGCAGTGGTGATAATGGACATCCCTGCTGTGTTCCTGACCTTAGCAGAAAAGCTTTCAGTTTTTCTCCATTGAGAATGATATTTGCGGTGGGTTTTTCATAGATGGCTTTGATGATATTGAGGTATGTGCCCTCTATGCCTACACTTTGAAGAGTTTTGATCAGGAAGGGATGCTGTACTTTGTCAAATGCTTTTTCAGCATCTATTGAGAGTATCATATGGTTCTTGTTCTTTCTTTTATTGATGTGTTGTACCACATTGACTGATTTGTGGATGTTGAACCAACCTTGTAGCCCTGGAATAAATCCCACTTGGTCGTGGTGAATAATCCTTTTAATGTACTGTTGAATCCTATTGGCTAGTATTTTGGTGAGAATTTTCGCATCTGTGTTCATCAAGGATATTGGTCTATAGCTCTCTTTTTTGATGGGATCCTTGTCTGGTTTTGGGATCAAGGTGATGCTGGCTGCATAAAATGAGTTTGGAAGTTTTCCTTCCATTTCTATTTTTTGGAAGAGTTTCAGGAGAATAGGAATTAGTTCTTCTTTAAATGTTTGGTAGAATTCCCCCGGGAAGCCATCTGGCCCTGGGCTTTTGTTTGTTTGGAGATTTTTAATGACTGTTTCAATCTCCTTACTGGTTATGGGTCTGTTCAGTCTTTATTTCTTCCTGGTTCAGTTGTGGTAGTTTATATGTTTCTAGGAATGCATCCATTTCTTCCAGATTGTCAAATTTGTTGGCGTAGAGTTGCTCATAATATGTTCTTAAAATAGTTTGTATTTCTTTGGTGTTAGTTGTGATCTCTCCTCTTTCATTCATGATTTTATTTATTTGGGTCCTTTCCCTTTTCTTTTTGATAAGTCTGGCCAGGGGTTTATCAATTCTATTAATTCTTTCAAAGAACCAGCTCCTATTTTCGTTGATTTGTTCTATTGTTTTTTTGGTTTCTATTTCATTGATTTCTGCTCTGATCTTTATGATTTCTCTTCTCCTGCTGGGCTTAGGGTTTCTTTCTTGTTCTTTCTCCAGCTCCTTTAGGTGTAGGGTTAGGTTGTGTACCTGAGACCTTTCTTCTTTCTTGAGATAGGCTTGTACCTCTATATATTTTCCTCTCAGGACTGCCTTTGTTGTGTCCCACAGATTTTGAACCGATGTATTTTCATTATCATTTGCTTGCATGATTTTTTTCAATTCTTCTTTAATTTCCCAGTTGACCCATTCATTCTTTAGAAGGATGCTGTTTAGTCTCCATGTATTTGGGTTCTTTCCAAACTTTTTCCTTTTGTGGTTGAGTTCTAGCTTTAGAGCATTGTGGTCTGAAAATATGCAGGGAATGAGCCCAATCTTTTGATACCAGTTGAGTCCTGATTTAGGACCGATGATGTGATCTATTCTGGAGAATGTTCCATGTGCACTAGAGAAGAATGTGTTTTCTGTTGCTTTGGGATGAAATGTTATGGATATATCTGTGATGTCCATCTGGTCCAGTGTGTCATTTAAGGCCTTTATTTCCTTGCTGATCTTCTGCTTGGATGATCTGTCCATTTCAGTGAGGGGAGTGTTAAAGTCCCCTATTATTATTGTATTATTGTTGATGTGTTTCTTTGATTTTGTTATTAATTGGTTTATATAGTTGGCTGCTCCCACGTTGGGGGCATAGATATTTAAAATTGTTAGATCTTATTGTTGGACATACACTTTGAGTATGATATAGTGTCCTTCCTCATCTCTTATTATAAGTCTTTGGCTTAAAATCTAATTGATCTGATATAAGGATTGCCACTCCTGCTTTCTTCTGATGTCCATTAGCATAGTAAATTCTTTTCCACCCCCTACTTTAAATCTGGAGGTGTCTTCGGGCTTAAAATGAGTTTCTTGGAGGCAACATATAGATGGGTTTTGTTTTTTTATCCATTCTGATACCCTGTGCCTTTTGACAGGGGCATTTAGACCATTAACATTCAGGGTAACTATTGAGATATGAATTTAGTGCCATTATATTGCCTGTAAGGTGACTGTTACTGTATATGGTCTCTATTCCTTTCTGATCTACCACTTGTAGGCTCTCTCTTTGCTTAGAGGACCCCTTTCAATATTTCCTATAGAGCTGGTTTGGTGTTTGCAAATTCTTTCAGTTTTTGTTTGTCCTGGAAGCTTTTAATCTCTCCTTCTATTTTCAATGATAGCCTAGCTGGATATAGTATTCTTGGCTGCATGTTTTTCTCGTTTAGTGCTCTGAAAATATCATGCCAGCTCTTTCTGGCCTGCCAGGTCTCTGTGGATAAGTCAGCTGCCAATCTAATATTTTACCATTGTATGTGTACAGACTTCTTCTCCCGGGCTGCTTTCAGGATTTTCTCTTTGTCACTGAGAATTGTAAATTTTACTATTAGGTGACAGGGTGTGGGCCTATTCTTATTGATTTTGAGGGGCATTCTCTGAACCTCCTGAATTTTGATGCTTGTTCTCTTTGCCATATTGGGGAAATTCTCCCCAATAATTCTCTCCAGTATACCTTCTGCTCCCCTCTCTCTTTCTTCTTCTTCTGGAATCCCAATTATTCTAATGTTGTTTCGTCTTATGGTGTCACTTATCTCTCGAATTCTCCCCTCGTGGTCCAGTAGCTGTTTGTCCCTCTTTTGCTCAGCTTCTTTATTCTCTGTCATTTGGTCTTCTATATCACTAATTCTTTCTTCTGCCTCATTTATCCTAGCAGTGAGAGCCTCCATTTTTTATTGCACCTCATTAATAGCTTTTTTGATTTCAACTTGGTTAGATTTTAGTTCTTTTATTTCTCCAGAAAGGGCTTTTATATCTCCCGAGAGGGTTTCTCTAATATCTTCCATGCCTTTTTCGAGCCCGGCTAGAACCTTGAGAATTGTCATTCTGAACTCTAGATCTGACATATTACCAATGTCTGTATTGAATAGGTCCCTAGCCTTCGGTACTGCCTCTTGTTCTTTTTTTTGTGTTGAATTTTTCCGTCTTGTCATTTTGTCCAGATAAGAGTATATGAAGAAGCAAGTAAAATACTAAAAGGGTGGCAACAACCCCAGGAAAATATGCTTTAACCAAATCAGAAGATATCCCAAATCGTTAGGGGGGAGAAAGGGGATAAAAAGAGGTTCAAAAAGGGTGAAAGAAAATAAAAAGAAAAAAAGAAAAAAAAGAATTAAAAAAAAAGAAAACGAATAAACAAAAATATATAAAAAGAAAAAAGGTATATATTAGATAAACTAGTTAAAAAACGTTAAAAAAGAAAAGGGTAAAAGTTAAAAAAAAATTTTACCAGAAGGCGAGAAAAAAAACAAAAAATGAAAAAGAAAAAAAAATTAAATTAACTGCAAGACTAAAAAAAAATCACAGGGAAAAAGTCATGAGTTCCGTGCTTTGCTTTCTCCTCCTCTGGAATTCTGCTGCTCTCCTTGGTGTTGAAACCGCACTCCTTGGTAGGTGAACTTGGTCTCGGCTGGATTTCTTGTTGATCTTCTGGGGGAGGGGCCTGTTGTAGTGATTCTCAAGTGTCTTTGCCCCAGGCAGAATTGCACCGCCCTTAACAGGGGCTGGGGTGAGTAATCCGCTTGGGTTTGCTTTCAGGAGCTTTTGTTCCCTGAGCGCTTTCCGTAGAGTTCCGGAGGACGGGAATACAAATGGCGGCCTCCTGGTCTCCGGCCCGGAGGAGCCGAGAGCCCGAGGCCCCACTCCTCAGTGTCCCTCAGAGAACAGCGCCCAGTTACTCCCGTCTGCCTGACCTCCAGCCGCACTCAGAGATCACTGAGCCTGCGACCCGTTCAAGGTAACACCGAGCTGTGATCTTACTGTCAGCTCTGTCTCTGTAGCCGGCTTTCCCGTTCCAGTACCCGCAGGCTCTGCGACACTCAGACACCCCCAATCCTTCTGTCACCCTGCGGGACCTGAGGCCATGCTGACCCCGCGTGGGCTTTGCCCCGGTTTAGCCTCTGGAGCGATGTCCCTCAGCGGAACAGACTTTTAAATGTCCTGATTTTGTGCTCCGTTGCTCCGCCACTTGCCAGGAGCCAGCCCCTCCCCCCGGGGTCTATCTTCCAGTCGCTTTGGATTCACTTCTCCGCCAGTCCTACCTTTCAGAAAGTGGTTGTTTTTCTGTTTCCAGAATTGCTGTTCTTCTTCTCTTCGATCTGCCGATGGATTTTCAGGTGTTTGCAATCTTTAGATAAGCTATCTAGCTGATCTCCGGCTAGCTGAAGTAGTCTCAGCCTGCTACTTCTCCGCCATCTTGACTCCTCCCCCTCAATTAAATATTTTTAAAAATTGAGTCCAACTGTATCATATTATAATCAAGTTAACTATATTTAAATGTGATAAGTGGTGTCTAAAACACTAAATTATAAATACTGAAAGATATATCACTGCTTCAATGATAATCCAGTAGAATTCGGTTTATTCTCAAATGAATCCTTTTTTCCCAGTGTCATACAAGCATGCCTTTAGGTCTGCAGCAAGTCAGGAAAGTGACTTGGAGACCTAGGGCAAAAGGAAATCATTGTCTCCTTCCCCTCCATAACAGGTAGTACCAGGACTATAACTGACACTGAAGTAATATTGTTGCCCCATCGAATATTGTGTCTTTAACTAGAAGGTTCTTCACAAAGCAACAGAGAGCCAACTACCAATTAAAGTAGCTACAGGCAGGCACCCAATTATAATTCAAAAGAATATCTCACCTTCATTTGCTTTTACCAGTGTACTTCTTGAATGCATCCCACTGTCCCCGTATCATTTAATGATTCAGTCCACATTAACTTCTGGGGAACCTGCTGCGTGTCAGTTATTTATCTATGGTGGTAAGTAAAATAGATGAATAAAGTCCTGCTTAGATTGCTTACTGCATTGTGACTCTAGATATTGTCATCAAGGACCTTGGTTGGTACACTAGGTGTGAAAACTGAAAGCAAGTTTTCCCACATAGGCACTTACCATCTCCTCATGATTTAGTGTTTTCTCAGCCCTGGGTTTTCCCATGCCCTTGTCTTCTGTTGAAAACTCTTTGGGGCCAGCTACCAGTTTCTAAGACCTTGGTTCTCTCTATCTGGTGTATATTTAAACTGACCTACTTCAAACATCCCTAGAAAGGGAAGAGTGTATATCATAGTTGGCTTGATGGTTTACCAAACTAACAGAACGGACATGGATTCAACACTTTCAGTTCCTTATACATAGCTCAGACTCAATAACTATCTGTTGATTTTATTCTCTGGTGAACAGTGGCTGATTGTTTAATCTGTTTATTTTTATCCCAGAATAATGATTAGATTACATTTTCATCTTATAGTTATTAATGTTCCATATAATCTTTTTTTTTCTTTTTTAAAGATTTTATTTATTTATTCATGAGAGACAGAGAGAGATGTAGAGGCAGAGTGGGAATATTCTCCCCACTGAGCAGGGAGCCCGATGCAGGACTCCATCCCAGGACTCTGGGATCATGACCTGAGCCAAAGGCAGATGCTTAACCAGCTGAGCCACCCAAGAGCCCTGATCCATATAAACTTTTCAGCATACTGGATTTGAACATTGCGCAAGGCATTGGAAATAGTTCTGGTCAACTCACTCACCTAAACCTGAATACAGTAATTTAAGATATATTTACATTGTAAAAATATATTGTTATATTGTTCTGAATTTACAAAGAGAATCACCTATGTTTTAACTATAAACAGTAAGCCATTAACCTACACTAAAAAAAAAAAAAAAAAAAAAAAATTCAGCCTAATTCTGCGTTTATTGGAGGTTATCATACAGGGAAAGTCTCAGCTGATGTTCTTTCTCCAGCTTATATTTCTGGGGATTTGTCATTTTTCCTGTCTCTTGCAGCCTTTTAAATTACTGCCTATTTCATGGCTCCCCAGTAGTTTTCTTCTTTGCTCAGTATTACTCTTGAGCTCTGATTTGCAACCACTACACACACACCAATTTCACTGTTAGCCCTGGTAGTCTGAGTATCCTGTTACTAAAGAGCATGTCCCATATAGTTTCTATTTACCATTAACCTTATTTTTGTGTAACTTCACTGAAAATAATTAATATATGTAACCAATTAAATATATATTAAATTATACATATTTTAATACTATACATTATTTATAATTTAAAATAATGTATAACTTAATGTATTTATTATTTTATGTGTATGTTTATATATAAATATATAAACTACATATAAATATATATACAGTATATATTATATATTATATATAAGTGTTATATGTTATATATAAATATATATATATTACATATATATATATATATATATCAGACACTCTGACTTATAACATTCTGCCATAGAGCAAGACTACCCCAAACATGACTATCACTCCTGTCCCTCAGCACATGCAACTTCAATCTGTGGAGACTTCTATTTTCTCTAATACACCTTAAATTTATACAATTTACTACTATGTTGATGTTATTTTCTCTTCTCAAACTACAGTCCATTTTTTTTATGCTTGGAATAAAGTATAGATAATTAAATTTCTGGAAAAGAACTTGAAATTATTTTTCCTTACCGATATTGTTAATCCACAGTCTATAAATCAATTACATTCAGATTTTTGTTTCCTTATTTATGTAATGCGCTCTTCCTTGTTCCAAAGAGGATTTAAAGTAGTTTGGGAGTTAAGATAGTTATTTTTCTATCTTGTCTTTAATTCTAATCTTAGGAGATACTGTTATTTTCCTAAAAAAGTTTAATCTGTCTTCCAAAGAATTGACTCAAAACAGGCTTCATGTAATGCAATCTATTATATGGATTATGGGCATGATTTTAAATGTGCTTAGATGTACTCTTCTTATTTCACATATTAATAATATGTCAAACAAAACTCATAGTAAAATGAAAGCAAACCGCTTCAAAATGCACTTTTGTATTTCCCACAGAGACCAATTAACAAATACCAATACATTCCCCAAATTTATGTTGAAACATTGAAAGATGGGTTATCACACAGAATTACAACTAAATCCCCCTAGATTTAATTATATGATATAACAAAATATAAGGCAATGTGTGTAGAAGACAGGAAAAATCTCTTTGGATTTTATTACCAGATAACCATACATTTCTCCTCTTCATATTTTACCTGGAAATCTTTCATTAGTTTGGGAAGAAAGTACACCGTTTCTTGACAAAGTGGATTTATATGGTACCTCACTGACCATCACATTTAATAGTCTTACATGATAGGACTATGCCTGAAAAAAACAAACAGAATTGCTGTAGAACCATGAAGCAATGGTAGATTTTTATACTCAGTTGTGCATTTCTAGATCAGCCACTAACACTTTCATTTCTGTTGTGCTTCTGTTGTCACTCATTCTCAAAAGGATTTTTTAAAAATCAGTTATTCATAAATATTATTACCAAGACTGAAGATCTTTAAAGTATCAAGATGTATTGGTCTCTGTGAACTTAAAGCACATCAGTGAAGAATAGGAAGACATTGTGACAGCCCTTTGCCTTGATAGCTCTTCTCTTTATCTACATGTAAAATCAAGTTTCCTTGAAAGAGCACACTGATGAACAGCCCTATTTAGATATAATTTTTTACCTACCAAGTGCAGAACAGTCAAGGTGAGAACATGTATAAAATAAATTGTAACAAGAATGATTTTCTGCTTGAGATCCCAGATCTTTATTTTCTTGCTTGTTTTGTTCTTTTCCTTCCTTGCTTTTAAGGGACATGTTATTTTGAGTTGAAAGAACAGTCGCTTATTCTCATGCTCATGGGTGTGAGGGTTGGCTGCAAATCAGTTGGGTTAGATTAGACTCGAGGCTCCAGATTCGGGGTCACAGCCTCCAGGCTGCACATAGAGATTCAGGTTAATTCCATATTTATCTCTTCCTACAGCCAACCTCTGCAGGGATGGTGGTCTGTTTTATGGGTCCCACATTGAGGCCCAGGCTATCTGGGGCATATTTGTCTCCTGACAGACCATAAGTGTAAGATCCAAGTCAAATCTCTGCTTGTAGTAACATCATTATATTCCATTAGTCACAGTCAGTTACAGAGCCAAGCCCGACATTAATGCAAAAAGAATTATACTTTATTCATAGTCACAGGGACAAAATGTTGAACATTTTCTGAAAAATAATCCAAATGATCATTTGTATACCTGGATTTTGTATTCTTCACCTTTTCCTTTTCCCTTATATTCTAAATTACGGTTATGTTTTAGGTCTTTTATTCCATTAGCTTTATTATTGAATCAAATTGATTTTTGTTGTATTACATGATTTTAATAAATTTTCTATTTTATGATTATAAATAATGTGGTAACTATTCAATGTTATGAATCTAAAATGAACACAATAAGCTTTTCTTAGAGCTTTCTTGCTCACCTGTTTCCTTTCAATCACTTTAAGAAAACAATTTATAGTTTCATAAAAATATGCTTTGAACCAAGACAGCTTTGAAGATTTGTTTGTGTCCTCACCAATACTTATTTTAGAACTTTCCTACTCAAATTTTTTTAAAGATTTTATTTATTTGAAAGACAGAGATCACAAGTCAGCAGAGAAACAGGCAGAGGGAGAGGAAGGGAAGCAGGCTCCCTGCGGATGTGGAGCTCCATCCCAGGACCCTGGGATCATGACCTGAGCCAAAGGCAGAGGTTTTAACCCACTGTGCCACCCAGGTGCCCTTCCTACTCAAAATTAATCTTGAATTGTTACTTTGAGCATCTATGCTATATAAATGTTTTCCTTTTCTTCTTACACTCTCTCTCTATTTTTCGAGGAGTAATAGCTGAGTATGATTTCTAAGAACACAATATGGTGATATAGTTTGTATTCATAAAAGATCTGTCCATAAATGAACAATTACATAATTTTATTTTTATCTATTTTTAACATCAAATGATACTCAAAAATGTAAATAAAAAGGGCTTTTCATAAATCTTGTACAAATCTTCTACCAAGGATGATACTCCATATTAAGCAATTAAGAATTTATAGTTCTTTACTGAGTTCTTCTTCTTCTTTTTTTTTTTTTTTAATTAGAGATGACATATTTCAGAGAAGGAGTTTCCAAGTGGCTTTTTGCTCCTGGAAAACTTGATTTGTAATTTGTCACTTTTATGGAGATTGTCTAGCCCATTGTTTACTATTTGAAATATTAGAGGAAACCAGAATCCTTTGGGTTTGGATTTTTCTACAAGCTATTTTATATCGGTTACAGTATTATAGATGAATCATACCCTGGGACGTGAAAGGCTAGGGAAACTGTGTTATGCAGCATGCATTCTGGAAGTCTTTAAATAGGATTATACTTTTAAAGCCTCTGCTTTGAATTAAAAAAATGATTTCTCTCTTGTGTGGTGGCTAATCTTCATTGATTCTAAATAGCTTTCAAATATCTGGATGGCTAAGAGAAACATATAAAAGTAATTGGCAATATTTATTTCAGCTACGTTCTTTAATATAGAGTAAGAAGCAAATAAGGAGTTCAGAAATGTAGTCACTTCATTATATCCTATCAGAGCAGGTGTTTGCCAAGCCTATTGGGAGGAAGATTTTTGATCTGTCATTTTGGGATTTTAACACGCCTTGCCATATGGTTCTAATATCTTATGTAGGTTTCTAGAATAAGCATATGGAGAGGAGAAAAGAGATAAGAGATGATTTCTGCTTCTAATACAGACAAAACTGTATATTAGAATGTAGCCACACAGGTATGGCTCTTAAACTTGGGTGAAAAAGATGATATTGATGATTATTGGGAATACAATAATATTATGCCCAATGCAAAATGGATCCGGTGACAGAATATGTGAGCCATAAAGAATAAAATATTTCACAAGTCCATTTGGCCCAGTATATATTAAATGAAACAAACAAAAGAGTCACCAACATGTTGCTATTGACATATGCTATTACTATTCCTGGAATTCCTAAATTATGTAAATCTGGGCACTCCTACTGTCCTCTTATGATTCTGTTCAAGAATCTCTATTTTCATGATACTTCTTTGATAATTAGAGCTTCCTGACAGCATTAGTTTAAATTCCGTGTTATTGGGCCTCCTGGGTGGCTCAGTTGGTCAAATGATGGACTCTTGGTTTGGTTCAGGTCATGATTTCAAGGTACTGAGACTGAGCTCCACACTGGGCTCAGCACTGTGTGGAGCCTGCTTCAGATTCTTTCACTCCCTTTCCTGGTCCTCCCCGCCTCCCAAAACTCACATGTTCTCTCTCTCTAAAAAAATAAAATAAAACAAAATAAAATAAAAATATCAAAATAAATTCTGTTTTATTTATCTGACACACACATACTTTTATAGCTGTGAAGAGCACATTACAATGTATTTGTTTTTGCATAAATTCAGCTCAGGTAACTGTGGCTTATTCTCCTTTCCTATTCCCTTACCCCTAAGACTATGCTAGGCAAATGATAGTTGCTAAATATATACCTGTTGAATGGAGTTGATGTAATACAAGAGGCCAAAGCTCTATACCAACAACAAATGGAGAAATTACTTTGGGAGTTCTCCAGAATACTTTATCACCTTATTGGCATGAGGAAGTGAACCTATTGTGGGAGGTAAATATTTCTATAATAGATTTTTTGAACTATCCACTCCATTCTTCTAAGTCCCCTCTGTCTTTTGCTTGTTTTTTTAGGAGAGTGAAGGTGAGATTGAAGAGCAGATTTCTAAATTTCTTTCACTACTGGCTATGAATACAACCTATATTCCAAGAAGGCCTATCACCGGAAACTGATTCCAAAGAAAAAGAAAACAAAATAACCAAGCCTGCAGAACCAGATGCATTGTAATCCATCCTCTTTGAACATAAAGGTCCTCTTAAAGCAGTATGGTTGTAGAATGAGTATGCCTGAATTTGACTGAATTACTTCATCCCTGCTCACAGGATGAAGGTAATCAAAAGGAATACTGAACTCTCCACAAATCAATAGTCCTCAAACAAAACATTGGGTCTGAATTAATGACGGTTCTAGATGCACTGATAACTTTTTTGTTTTTTGTTTTGTTTTGTTTTGTTTTCATTTTATGGTTCTGTAGGCACCCAGTGCCATTTCTAGCATCTCAGAATTCTTGATTTAACAATTAGCATAAAACTGATAATGGAAAAGAGAGAATAAGCTGCAGAACTCTCAGGGCATTTTAGGTGTCCTGTCATGTTGCTGGTGCCCACACTCTATTGGAGAGACTTAAATTAAAGACACCACTTAGATGCAAGGAAGTTAGACAATGGAAGAAAAATAAAAAGGTTGGATGAACACATTGCATATCTCTGCCCAAAGACAGATCATATTCACTAATTTTTTTGGCATCAGTCAGCTCACAGCTTAATGAAATAAACCTATATTTAGGCAGTAGTATTATTCAACGACTGAACATTACTAATTTTCCTGAAATGGCCACTGTTCCTGGAAGCTTGTAGAAAAGTGATGGGAAATAAATTTTACAACAAACTGCACTGCAACATAATATGATATAAGATCTCTTTGAGGTAGAAATAAGATCTAATTATAATGTAAATGTCAGGATATCAGGAAAACTTTACAAGATTATTCATTTTTTTTTAAAGATTTTATTTATTTGACAGAGATCACAAGTAGGCAGAGAGGCAGACAGAGAGAGGAGGAAGCAGACTCCCTGCTGAGCAGAGAGCCCGATGCGGGGCTTGATCCCAGGACCCTGGGATCATGACCTGAGCTGAAGGCAGAGGCTTTAACCCACTGAGCCACCCAGGTACTCCAAGATTATTCTTGAGTTGATATTCAACAGTTGTATAGAAACTTTGCAGGTAGAAGCAGTATGAAAGCAGAGTCCAAGAGGAACTTAATCAGCAAAGAACAGAACAAAAATATAAGGCACTTCTTAGGGATTATAAACTATTTAGTCTATCTATTAAATAGGGTCTAAGGCAGAGGGGAGAAACAGAAAGATTAGTGGGGCATATAAATCATTAAGACCTTTATTGGTCAGTTAAGAGTTTATGTAAAGTGAGGAGCCCTTAATAAATTCTAAGCAAAGGACTGATAAGAGTTCAATTTAGAACTATCACTCTAGTTGCAAAGTGAAGAACTAGAAAAGGGAAAGTGATAGGGCACAGAAAGGGATGAACATTGAAATAACTGAGGCCAGAAATCACATAGCCCAGAACCAAGAAGTTGGTATGGATCTGAGAGGTGTTCAAAAGTATAGTTAACAAGCATTATGGTCCATATAGGTGTAGGGTTTGAGGAAAGTTAGGTTTAGGATAGTGTTCAGGCTTCAAGCATTGGCATTTGAGGAAGGGGAAATAACATATGCATAGCCATGCGTCCCAAACCACAAAGAACATCCATCTTTCCATGAACATTACATGATTTCTCATGCTTCCTGTTAAAAAACTGATAGGGTTATTTTTGGAATTATGAAGTGTTATAGATTTTGAAGACATCTAGATGGAGATGTTCAAGAGAAGATCAGAAACACAGGACTAAAAATAAAAGAATACTCATAAATTGATGGCTGTATTTGGCAGCCATCAGTTTCTATGATATAACTGAAACCACAGGTGTATACCTAAGAAAGCTAAAGAGTGTCACGTTTAAAATTGAACAAAGAAGGAATAGCTTGTGGTCATTCAGTAGTCAGAAAAATAGATGATAGTAGAAAAAGTTGACATTAAATCATCAGCATCAAATTGGGACACAAATTACAAAGACATTAAAAATAACCATTAAATGAAATTAAGCATTTCATTAAATGAAATTAATAATTAGATTATAGATGACTTGAACAAGAATGATTTCAATGAAATGATGGTAGAAGTCAGGTTTCAGTGGTTGCAGAAATAAGTAGAGAAGAGAGAGATCAGAGCCGTCTTACTATAGCTGTATAAAAGAGTGGTGCATATATGTACAGGGGCTAAAGGAAAATGGAAAATAGTAGAATGCTTCCTATAGAGTACTTAAATTCTGTGAATCATCAACACCACAGATAAAGGAATGGAGCACTTAAGATGCTCAGTTCCAGTTTGGTTAATGATTGTTAATTAGTCAAGAAATGTAATAGTGTCTCTACTCTTGCTGAAAGGATTTATTTATATGACACAATCACCAAAGAAGTGTCACAGAGATGCAATCACATTTGTCAGAATTATATGGACTAGGTTCCCTGCTGTTATGGTAAAGAAAGACAGGGAAAGGAAAGAGAGATGGAGAGAGGAACAGAGGGGAGGGGAAATGGAAGGGAAGAGAGGAGTTTTACTTCACTTAAGGTCTTATTCTTTCTTTCTTTATCTCTCTCTCTCTTTCTTTCTTTGCCTGAAGTTGTACAGATTATTAGCTAACCATTTTATCCATTGAATAAAATGATGGTATCACTTTCTTATAACACAAATGCACCTGTTATTTCCTTCAAACCAATTTTCCTGGAAGTCACTAATATGTATCTTTCATAATTTATTAAATTATTCAAAAAGTACTTGAGTGAGTATTTGGTTATAATAGATACAATGCAAAGAACTAAGGATGGATATGGATACATATGTCATAGTCTCAGCTATCCTGGATCTTAATCTGTAAACAAGTTGACACATGTTCATATCTAAGCATAAAAGGTAGTGTGGATGAGACTTCCACTGGTATGTGCCTTATAATTAGAGGAATCACTTCAGGTTGTAATCACCTGTCAGGGTGGCGAGGTGGTATTTATCTGGTATCTGAAGGATTCTAGGAAATTGCTAGATGAACACAGGGGGAAAGTTAAAACAGATTTTCTAGGGGAGGAAATGGCACCAGAAAGAGGAGTCAGAATTGTAGAGTACAGATTACATGATAGCAGGTGGAGGTTTTGTGGTAGATCCAGGCATTAAGCAATATATATCTGAACAAGTTGAGTGGTAGTAGAAATGGAAGAGAGAGTTATTAAGAGAAATGGACAAGAAAAATAAAAGATGCTGAGGACTATTTCCATAAAGAGTATGAAAAAGAGGTAAAACTAAATGACTCCCAAGAAATTGAAATTTATCCTTAACCTTGACTGAATGGGTAGAATGGGTAGAAATGAATGGGTAGAAAACCAAATGAATGGTAGAAAACCAAACTAAGGAGTCAGGGTTTTGCTATTTTAGGGTAGAAATAACGATTTGATTTTAACCACATTAAATTTTAGGATAAAGACAAGATTCTGCGTGAAAAAGTTCAGGAAAAAATATATCAAGGGAAAATAACCCACAAACAGAATTGATTGCGTGACAGATTTGTTCCCAGAAAATTTTACCACTAATTAGTGAGTGTATGAGAGGGTGAACATTTACTGTCACAGGTAATGGAAAATTCCAGGCCCTCAAGACATTTAAATTGCTTCCATGTAGGGTGCCTGGTTGTCACAGTTGCCTAAGTGATAGACCCTTGATTTCAGCTCAGGTCATGATCTCAGGGTCTTCAGGGTCTTTAGATTCTCTCTGTCGCTCCTGCCAGCACCCCTCTCTAAAATAAATAAATCTTATAAATAAATAAAAATGAATGAATGAATGAATTCCATGTAATTCTGCCCATTTTTCACATTAACATGTGTCCTTTAGTGTTCGATTCTTAATGTTCGGGCAAAGTGCTCCTTCATTCAACAGTCATTTGTCCTTTGGGCTCCTATGTAGTTTGCAGGGTTCTATCACATATTAACCAGTCCCTAGATTCAATCTCCTGTAGTGATTTTTCTTGAGAAATTTGCACTAGGTGCCTTCAAGCAGACATCTGTAATCTGCTGCTTTGAAACTGTCTCCAGGGGCACCTGGGTGGCTTAGTCAGTTAAGCATCCCACTCTAGATTTTTGGCTCAGGTCATGATCTCAGGATCCTGGGATCGAGCCCTGCACTGGGCTCTTTGCTTGTGGGGAGCCTGCTTCCCCCCTCCCCAGCCACCTGCCTCTCTGCCTACTTGTGATCTGTGTCTCTCTGTCCAATAAATAAATAAATAAATAAATAAATAAATAAATAAATAAATAAATCTATCTTTAAAATAATAAAAATAGAAAATAAAAACTGTCTCCATATGTAACCTGTATATAAAAAGTTTAAAGATAACATAATACTAATCTCTATGCATATTGTAAAGGCAGTGTCAAAATAACATCAAATAGGATGAGGACTCTCAGAACAATCTTGCTGTTGGCCTCCATTTTCTTCATAAAACAAATGATTCAGCAACGCCTTCAGATGTGAATAGAGAGTCTTATCTATTATTTATTTATATACCTCCTTAGTTGCTTACTTATTTATGTTTGTGAGTTTAAAACATGTTGTTGGCACACAGTTACTGCTTGACAAGTTAAGATGATCCTGAAAGTGCAGAAACTATGTCAGTGTACATTTGAATTTGGAATTATTTTGCTGCCCTAAACTGATGCCTAATACATTCGGTGTTAATTCTGTGAGCCTACCCATTGAATTTTATCCTTAACCTTAAGCTTTACTGTGGACTAGAATCCCGTCTTTTCACTTACATTTTTCTACACCTAATAAACTCTATTACAGATTGTTTTTCATTTAATGGTGACCTTTAAATGGCAGAAATCAATTATAGTTTATAGATAAAATAAAAGTATACAATCCAATTAGTAAATATGAGTATGCCCAGCAAGACATAGAACTATTATTGAAATTCATTCATTGAATTACTTATATTTCATCTATAAAAATGTCTACTATAATTATATGGATTATATGATACAATATTACTTCACTTTGAATTTTAATACCACTTAGAATAAATAGATTTTTTGAATCTTACTTTTAATATTAATCTTCAATATTTAAAAAAATTGAAAAGGTAATAAGAAAAAATTTGCATTGAAGAAAAAATACATGTTTCTTTTTAATGTGTGTATAGATATGAAAAATCTATATTCAGTATTTGTTTATCAGCAAGGATCCACCAATTTGGCCATATGAAATTTCATGGAGAAATTATATACACAAATCAATCCAGTATATATCTTTGGTTACATAGACCCATACATCTGACTTTATAGTTGTCCCAGAATATTTTCTTATGGAATTTTTATTTTTATTTTTTTTAAGATTTTATTTATTTATTTTACAGACAGAGATCACAGGTAGGCAGAGAGGTGGGCAGAGAGAGAGGAATGGAAGCAGGCTCCCTGCTGAGCAGAGAGTCCGATGCAGGGCTCAATCCCAGGACCCTGGGACCATGACTGAGCTGAAAGCAGAAGCTTTAAACCACTGAACTACCCAGGTGCCTCTCTCATGTAATTTTTAAACTATTTTTCTCAATTTTCAACACTTGCTGAGTTATTTGGCATTTTGGAGGACCTTATTGTTTTGGACTTCCATTTAATTGAAGTAATACAAAATAGTTCAGAGATGTATTCACTAGGGCAGAATGAAAAGATGAGAAAAACTGCCTGGATTTTACTTACTATCTTAAAGTAGAAGAGTTGGACAGATTGAGCCAGTGTCCAAAAAGTTTAGTAAACACAGGCATAACTGTGGCAATTTGTCAGTGGTGACTGGTACAACATCAGAGATAGGACAGAATGGTGGGACATTTAAGTAGCTAACCATTGTTTAGAACTAAGTGAAAGCTGGTCATTCCTAAGAGACTAGATAAAAATAACAGGATTTCCAGAAGTGAATGGGATATAGGGACAGTATAACGCAGCCTTTTGAATTGGGGGTTGTACTGACAGGAGCTGGGCAGACTCCATGATCCTCATCAGGGAACATGAGTCAGTGACCAGTTTCTGAATGGGACTAGACAGAATGACTTGTCATGCTATAAAGAAGATTTAAGAATGACAGGAATATGAATTGTTGAAACTTGAATGGTCCATTCTCAACAAGTGCTAGAATTCATGGATCATCCCTGAAGTTAAAGAAAAACGGCATGATTGCTACCAAGATATGTCTCTGGTAAACTTAGGCCAGGCCTGATGGACATGAGGTTCCTTTTATTCCTCCTGCTTGTAGCATAATTGGCTAAAAAAACACCACAGATCTAGAATTGTGGTAGTTACCATTTGTAGTCTTAACGTTAAAAAACTGAAAAAAGAAAGGCATTACAAAGAAGACAGAGTGTCATCTTTTCTTGAATACATGAGACAGATTATTTTATCGTCAAAATGAAATATATGAGTCTCCTCATTGATGAATGCATAAAATAGATATGGTGAGTAGATTTGTGATTGACATGAACTTTAATCATCTACCAAGTAAGTTGCATTACATTACAAGAGAAAAACATGAAAGGTCATGTTTGATAAGAATCAGCTTTGGAAAAAACCACAGTTCATGAATAATAAACTTCAATAAAAGGAAATGTAAATCACAGAAATGTTATCGAGAGGAAAGTGAGCATCAGTGTCTGATATGGTAGTCTATTAACTGATGTAATGGAAATGAAGATCTTTCTAGTGAAAAATGCAGAAAAAAGAAAATGGACCAGCTGTTCATAGCTCATCTGTCTTTAAATATCAGCTCAGTGAAACTGAGGACAGTGATTTCTCAAGCTAAACATGAATTTATTTAACACATTTTGAAAGGAGTCAAGCACCTCATTTACTTTCATTTTCCCTATTCATGCTGAATAACATTTTGCCACTTTTCACATTTGAGTTAGTCCTTCAACTATGTATATGAAAAAAATCATCCACAATTTTCAGTGATAAAATTTCTAATATATTTTTTAAGTTTTGAAGTTATATGTTAAAAGACCCATAAAAAGGAAATGAGCAACCTAATTTCTTAATATAAAGCGAATGGCCATATAATTACAAACAAAGCCAAGAAAGATAGTATTGCTGGCACTTCAGAATGCTGTGCCTTATCTTTTATGGCTTCCTTATTATAACTTCATTCCTGCCCCATAAAAATTACCACCCTCCTGAATTTTATTTTAGGGAAAAGAAAATCTGGCCTTCATGTTGTTTGTTACTGTGTATTATTATTTCAGGGGAACCCCTGTCATTAGATTTACCCATTTTAGTTATAAAGAATCATGGAATATGTATTCTTTTACTCAAATACTGAAATGAAAAATTTATTATAGAAATTCAGTGGAAGATTTTAAGAGGCAGAATAAAAAAAAAATCAGTGAAATTCAAGATAGTGCATTTGAAATGATCCAGTCTGAGGACTGAAAAGAAAAAAAGAATGAAGAAAAATGAATAGAAGCTAAGGGACTTAAAGGACACCATCAACAACATAAAAACACACAGAGTGTAAGTCCCAGAAGGAGAGGAGATTGAGGAATGGGCAGGAAAAAAAAATAGTAGAAATAATGGTTGAAAACTTCCTAAATTTGATGAAGACATGAATCCATATATCCAAGAATCACAATGAACAAGCAGAATATACTCAAAGAGATCCATTCCAGAAACATTATAATTAAACTGTTGAATGCAAAACAAAAAACAAACAAACCAAAAACAAAGAATGCCTAGGGCCAGATGGCTTCACTGGTAAATTCTACAAAACATATAAAGAATTGAAGTCAGTCCTACTCAAACTCTTCCAAAAAATAGAAGGCACACTTTTTCACAGAATCAATGAGATAATATTACCTTAATATCAAACATTACCCTGATAGCAGAGCCAAAATAGCATAAGACATAAAAACTACAAACTAATATACTTTATGAATATAGGTGCAGAAATACCCAACAGAACACTAACAAGTTGAAATAAATAGCACACTGAAATGATTATACATTGTGAGCAAGTGGCACTTAATTCAGGCATGCATGTTTGGTTCAACCTAAGAAATTGATGTTATACATCACATTAAGAGAATGAAAGAAAGAAAGATCCCACAGAATTGTTTCAAAGGACATGAAAAGCACTTGACAATAGTCAACACTCTTTTATGGTAAAAACCTCAGCTATCTAGAAATAGAAGACAATTTACTTAAAGCAATGAAGCACATTTACTGAAACCCACAGCTAACATCGTAACTCAATGATGAAAGATTGAAAGTTTTCTACTTAGCATCAGAAACAAAATAAGAATGATTGCTTTCACCACTGCAATCTAGAAGTCCAGCCAGAACAATTATGCAATTGTGTAAACATCATTGCAATCAAGATATAGAATATTCCCATCACCCCAAAAACATCTTTTTGCAATCAATCCATTGACATCACAACCATTTCCCGACAACCATTCATAGGTTTACTATCCTTTAAGTTTGCTTTTCTAGAATGTCATGTAAGTCAAATCATATTCGAGGTAGACTTTGGGTTTGTGTTTAACACTTGGCATAATGTGCTTGAGATTCATTCACTCTGCTATCTATACCAGTGTTCTGTTTCTTTATTGAAAAAATAGCATTCCATTGTATAAATATGCCACAGTTAATTTTTTAAATACTTTATTTATTTATTTGAGAGAGAGAGAGAGTCAGAACCAGCAGGAGCAGGGACAGAGGCAGAGGGAGAGAGAGAGAGGGAGAACCAGACTCCCCACTGAGTAGGAAGCCTGGTGCAGGGCTGGATACCAGGACCCAGGGATCATAACCAGAGCCTAAGCCAGCCACTTAAATGACTGAGCCACCTAGGTGCCCCCAAATACACCACAGTTAATTAATCCATTAACGAGGTAAAGGACAAATGTTGTTCTAGGTTTTGTTGATTACAAATAGAGTCAACGGGGGCACCTGGGTGGCTCAGTGGGTTAAAGCCTCTGCCTTCAGCTCAGGTCATGATCCCAGGGTCCTGGGATTGAGTCCCGCATCGGGCTCTCTCCTCAGCAGGTAGCCTGCTTCCCTCTCTCTCTCCGCCTACCTCTCTACCTACTTGGGATCTCTCTCTCTCTCTGTGTCAAATAAGTAAATAAAATATTTAAAAAACAACAACAACAACAACAAATAGAGTCAATGTAAGCATTTGCATGCATACATTTTTCATGGACATATACTTGATTCCATCTATTTCCTCTAAGAGAGCATTGGTAGTTCGTGACTTTAAGAATAGTCTCTTTCACCTAAGTCCCCAGGTCTGTAAGCATATAGTTGGTCTTGTCTTTTTCATTTTTAGTATTGTATTTAGTATTTAGTATACTCCCTCTCCCTCCGCCTCTGGCCCTACCTCTGCTCATTCTGACTCTCTCTCTCTCTCAAATAAATAAAGGCTTTAAAAAAATTAACTCTAGCATATTTATACAATGGAATACTATTTTTTTTCAATAAAGAAACAAAACATTGGTATAGATAGCAAAGTGGATGAATCTCAAATACATTCTGCCAGGTGTTAAAGACAAACCCAAAATCTACCTCATATATGATTTAGCTTGCATGACATTCTAGAAAAGCAAACTAAAAGGACAGTAAATAGTATTGTCTTTTTCATTTTTAGGCATAATGTTTATTTATTCTGTAAGCATTCTAAACACATTTGATTAAGGTATTTTTCAGATGCTTTAATCATTTAAATTCATATAGATTAAACTGTTTACTTTGTTGCATCTTTGTGTCATTTGGGATTTTGGTTTGCTAGCTATTTTTGAGGACGGTTCCCCAAGGTTACTCACCCCAACCATATTTACCCCTAGCAAAGTGGGTTGTGTTGTCTCTAACACTTTGTGGAACCAGTTCTACATTTTGTATTGATGATTTGAGCCTTCTGAATCTCTGTGAATTTGGAAATTTTGAAATGGCAACCAGACACATTACATGTTTAGTCTGTGGTTGCATATTTGAATGCAGGCCTTTTCTTCTGATGCTGTACCTTCTAGAGACCAGAATCTCCACCCCCACAATGGTTGGTCACCCCTTTTTTTTCTGATTCCTTTTATGAGCTACACATTTTCTTATCATACTTTCTTTTGGGGAGAAATGCTTTCCTTTTATCCTGACTTTGGTCTTCTACCTGAAAAAGAACAATTTTTTTTTTTTTTTTTTTTTTTTTTTGGTCTATCATTTCCCTCAGGAGCTGAACTTCTGAGCACTTCTATTTCTCCCTGGACCCAGAGCCAAGCAGGTCTGCAATATCAACACTACCTATAGCTCCTTTGTGTGAAATGATTCATTCAGTTTCAGGTGCATGTTGATATTTTCCTTTTTATGAGAATAAAGTTAAAGGTTTCCAATGTTCTCTTTGTTATCTTCATGTGTATCAAAGAAAGGATTGCCTCAACTATCTTACATCTTAATCAGAAGTTTAACCTCTGTGTTTTTCAGAGGTTCTTAGTCACAAATTTTATAAAACTAAGATATTTTGGGGAATGCTGTGGTTGCAAATATGGCAGAATAAAATCAGACATTTTAGATGCCATTCAGACTGTTCATATAGATTAAAAATAAAAATAATGTTAAAAATGCTAAAGAGATGAATATTATAAGACGAATGAATATATTTTTTAAATAAATATTCAAAACTTCCCTTAACCAAATTAGAATTTCTGAATATAATTATATTGATTGGTTTAAACAGACCCATTAGAAAATGTTCTAAAAGAGAGAATTGTTAAAGAATCAGATAACTATGGGAACAAATCAAGACACAAGCTCAAGTATATATCATGTTTTTATAAGTGTTCTATAATTTTTAGAGTACAGATCCTTTACCTCTTTGGTTTGGTTTATTCCTAGGTATCTTATAGGTTTTGATATAATTGTAAATGTGGTCAATTCCTTAATTTCTCTTTCTTCTGTCTTGCTATTGGTGTATAGAAATGCAACTGGTTTCTGTACACTGATTTTATATCCTGCCATATTGATGAATTCTTATATGAGTTCTAGAAATTTGGGGGTGGGGTCTTTTGGGTTTTCTACATAGACTATCATATCATCTGTGAAGAGTGAGAATTTGACTTGTTCTTTGCCAATTTGAATGCCTTTTATTTATTTATTTATTTATTTTTTGTCTGATTGCTGAAGTTAAAACCTAAAGCATGATGCTGAACAATAATGGTGAGAATTGACATCTCTGTCATGTTCCTGACCTTAGGGGAAAAGCTCTCAATTTTTCTCCACTGAGAATGATATGCCCTGACAGCCTTTCATAGAGGGCTTTATGATATTGAGGTATGTTCCTTCTATCCCTACACTGTAGAGAGTTTTAATCAAGAAAGGATACAACAGTGTCCACATTAGCCAATCTGTGGAAAGCACTGAGATGTCCATCAGTGGATGAATCGATAAAGAATATGTGAGATTTTATATGGTATGTGTGTATGTGTGTGTGTGTGTGTGTGTGTGTGTTACTGAGCCATCAGAAAGGATGAATTCTTACCATTCTTAATCTTACCATTCTTACCATTTGCATCAACATGGATGGAACTAGAGGGGATTATGCTGAGTTAAATAAGTTAATCAGAGAAAGACAATTATATTGTTTCGCTCATATGTGGGATATAAGAAACAAGACAGAGGACAAAAGAGGTGGGGAGGGAAAACTGAATATGAAGTCATCAGAGATGGAGAAAAGCCATGAGAGACCCTTAACTATAGGAAAAAGAACCTGAGGGTTTCTTGGGGGGTGGTGGTGAGAGGAGGGGATAACGAGGGGATGGACATTAAGGAGGGCATGTGATAAATACAAATTTGGGCATTAGATGCAACTGATGAATTTTTGAACACTATATCTGAAACTAATGATGTTTTATAAGTTGGCTAATTGAATTTGAATTTTAAAAAATCATGTTTTTCCCCAAAGAAAGTTTTAAAAATACAAATGTGAATTCAGTGTAAAAATTCTGTCCCATTAAGACAGTATATTTACTCATACGGCTTCATGTGAATTATTGCTCTTGTCTAGAATTTAATAGACATTGCTAGGGGTGCCCAGGTTGTTATGTCAGTTAAACATCTGGTTCTTGGTTTAAGCTCAGGTCATGAGCTCAGGGTCCCATCTCAGCATGGAGTCTGCTTGAAGATTCTCTCCGTCTGCCCCTCCCTTAATCACTCTCTCTCTCTCAAACAAATAAATCTTTAAAAAAAATTGCTATATGAGTTCTAGTAGTTTGGGGGTGGAGTCTTTTGGGTTTACCATATAAAGAATCATGTCATCTGCGAAGAGAGAGAGTTTGACTTCTTCATTGCCAATTTGGATACCTTTCATTTCTCTTTGTTGTCTGATTGCTGTTGCTAGGATTTCTAATACTATGTTGAACAAGAGGGTAAGAGTGGGCATCCTTGTCATGTTCCTGATCTCAACGGGAAAGCTGCGAGCTTTTTCCCATTGAGGATGATATTTGCTGTGGGTCTTTCAAAGATAGATTATATGAAGTTCAGGAATGTTCCCTCTATCCCTATACTTTGAAGAGTTTTAATCAGGAACGGATGCTGGATTTTGTCAAATACTTTTTCTGCATCAATTGAGAGGACCATGTGGTTCTTCTCTCTTATTGAGAGAAGAAACCAATCACATTATTGATTTGCAAATGTTGAACCATCCTTGTAACCCAGGGATAAATCCCACCTGGTCATGGTCGATAATCCGTCAGGTCCTGGGCTCTTGCTTTTTGGGAGTTTTTTTTTTTTTTAAGATTTTATTTATTTACTTGACAGGAGAGATCACAAATAGGCAGAGAGGCAGGCAGATTGAGAAAGGAGGAAGTAGGCTACCCACTGAGCAGAGAGCCCGATGCAGGGCTCAATCCCAGGACCCTGAGATCATGACCCGAGCCAAAGGCAGCGGCTCAACCCACTGAGCCACCCAGGTGCCCCTTTTGGGAGGTTTTTGATCACTGCTTCAATCTCGTTACTAGATATCAGTCTATTCAGGTTGTCAATTTCTTCCTGGTTCAATTTTGGGCGTTTATAGTTTTCCAGGAATGCATCCATTTCATCTAGGCTGCTTAGCTTATTGGCATATAACTGTTGATAATAACTTCTGATGATTGTTTCTACTTCCTTGGTGTTAGTGGTGATATCTCCCTTTTCATTCATAATTTTATTAATTTGAGTTTTCTCTCTTTTCTTTTGGATTAGTGTGGCCAACAGTTTATTGATCTTATTGATTCTTTCAAAAAAACCACCTTCTAGTTTCATTGATATGTTCTACGTATCTCTAGCTTCTACCTCATTGATCTCTGCTCTAATCTTGATTATTCCCTTTCTTATTTGTGGAGTTGGTTTGATTTGTTGTTGATTCTCTAGTTCTTTAAGGTGTAGAGACAGCTGGTGTATTCTAGATTTTTCAATTTTTTTGAGGGAGGCTTGGTTGGCTATGTATTTCCCCCTTAGGACCACCTTTGCTGTATCCCATAGGTTTTAGACCAAAGTGTCTTCATTCTCATTGGTTTCCATGAATTGTTTAAATTCTTCTTTGATTTCCTGGTTGATCCAAACATTCTTAAGCAAGGTGGTATTTAGCCTCCAGGTGTTTGAGTTCCTTCCAAACTTTTCCTTGTGATTGAGCTCCAGTTTCAAAGCATTGTGATCTGAAAATATGCAGGGAATAATCTCAGTCTTTTGGTATCAGTTGAGTCCTGAT
>NC_081559.1:51981773-52272007 GCF_022355385.1 Mustela nigripes | reverse complement strand
GACAGAGAGAGACCACAAGTAGGCAGAGAGGCAGGCAGAGAGAGAGAGGAGGAAGCAGGCTCCCTGCTGAGCAGAGAGCCCGATGCGGGACTCGATCCCAGGACCCCGAGATCATGACCCGAGCCTAAGGCAGTGGCGTAACCCACTGAGCCACCCAGGCGCCCCGATTTTCTGCTTTGATGATCTGTCTATTACTGAGAGAGGCATATTAAGATCTCCTACATTAATGTATTCATATCAATATGACTCTTTATCTTGATTAATAGTTTTCTTATGTAATTGGCTGTTCTCATATTGGGGGTGTAGATATTTACAATTGTTAGATCATCTTGGTAGATAGTCCCTTTAAGAATTATGTAGTGTCCTTCTGTATCTCTGACTATAGTCTTAAGTTTAAAATCTAATTTATCTGATATGAGAATTGCTACCCTGGCCTTCTTTTAAGGCCCATTGGCATGAAGGATTCTTTTCCATCCCTTCACTTTCAGTCTGGGTGTATCCTTGGGTTCGAAATGGGTCTCTTGTAGACAACATATGGATGGGTCCTATTATTTTATCCAATCTGCAGCCCTGTGTAATTTTATGGGCACATTTAGGCCATTCACATTGAGAGTGATTATTGATAGATATGTTTTTATTGACATCATGTTACCTTTGAAGTCTTTGTTTCTGTAGATTGTCTCTGTATTTCTGTTCAAAGATATTCTTAGAATTTTTCCTCTTTTATAGAACCCCCCTTAATATTTCCTGCAGTGTCAGCTTGGTGGTCCCATAAGCCTTGCCTTTATCTTTATAAAACTCTTTATCTCTCCATCCATTTTGAATGTCAGTCTTGCTGGATAAAGTATTCTTGGCTGCATGTTCTTCTCATTTAGTGCCCTGAATATATCTTGCCAGCCCTTTCTGGCTTGCCAGGTTTCTATGGGCAGGTCTGACGTTATTCTGATGGGCTTTCCTCTGTACATAAGGAGCTTCTTTGTCCTAGCTGCCTTCAAGAGGGCCTGCCTACAATTACAATTCTTCATTTTTACTATTATGTGTCTCGAGGACTTTTGAGAATCTATAATCTTGGGGGGGAGCCGTTCTGCCTCTAGTACATGAACGCTGGTTCCATTCACGAGATTTGGAAAATTTTTATGGAGAACTTGTTCCACTATATCTTCTATACTTCTTTCTTTCTCCTCCCCTTAGGGATTCCAATAATTCTGACATTGGAATGTTTCATGGCATCATTTATTTCCCTGATTCTGTTTTCGTAGTTTCTAAGCTGTTTGTTCCAGGTTTCCTCTTGATCCTTTCTCTCTATCTGTTTGTCCTCCAGATCACTGATTCTATCTTCTGTCTCAGTTACCCTAGCTTTTAGAGAATTTAGATTAGATTGGAACTCATTGAGAGCATTGTGAACATCATCCCTGGTGGCTTTCAGTTCTACCCTAATGAATTTCATTTGGTCATCCATGGCTTTCTCCAATTTAGATATTGCCTGGATAATTGCTAGTCTGAATTTCCTTTATGACATATTGTTTATGTCAATAGCCATTAGCTCTGTTGCAGAAGACCCATACTCTGTATTTTTCTTCTGTTGGGCATTCCTCCTCCTAGTCATTTTGGTGAGAGATGGCTGAACGGATGTAGCTGGATGTATTGACCATGGTGCAGTCAAGGTGCACCCTGGAACGCTTCTGATCAATCAGGAGTCCCCACCCAGATGAGAGAAAAAAGAAAAAAAAAGAAAAAAAGAGAGAGAGAGAGAGAGAGAGAGAGAGAGGAAAAAAAGGGAAGATAAAAGAGAAGACTCAGCCCAAATGGGCCCCAAGGTAAGATTTATGAAGTATACAAACAAAAACAGACAAACAAAAAGACTGATAAAAGTATATAACAAGAGAAACATATATATATATATAAAAGCAAAAACAAACACACACACACACACACAAAAGAACCCCATCAAATAAAACCCCAAGTATAAGATTTATATACTATCAGGACAAACACAAATACACAGAAACAATGGCAGAAAAAAAAGATGGGAGAGTGGTTATAAATTCTCAGTGTGGGTGAGGAAGGTTATTTTGATTCTTCCTGGATGTATCTTGATATCTTTGTTAAAGGATTCAACTTTCCTAAGATAAAGGGGGATTAAAAATTGTTTTACCTATAGGGGTAGCATTGATTGTGGAAAGGGGATTACCTTGAAGTTTAACTTTATATGAATATTAAAAAATAAAAATAAAAAAAGAATAAACTGAACAAAATTTTTTAAAAATTAAAAAATAGAAAAGCAAAAGAAAAACATGGGTATATATATCAAAAAGTTCAGGTTAAAAGGTTATTATGGAATTTGATGTACTGGACATCTCACTGTGATGGTAAGTATGTTAAAAAATTATCTATATAAAAAAAATGAACCAGAATAGTGGGAACGAATTAAAAATAAAAGTTGTATCTATGAGGTAGTGGTGGTTGTTCTCTTGTCATCTTTTTTTTTTTTCTTTTTTTTTTTCCTCGTTTGTTTTTGGTTTTTTTCCTCGTTCGTTTTCCTCCCAGGGGAGGGGCCTGACACATGGGTTTTCAGGCAATGTTCCCTGAGTTAAGTCCTCCCGCCCCCTTAAGGGGGTGGACTCTGAGGGAAACAGTTTTTCAGGCTTTTGTTCTCTGGAGGTTTTTATGTTTGTTCCTTTGTTTTCTCTTGCCTTGACAGCTTTTGATGGTTTTTGGAGGTTTAGAGGAAAGAAAGCAAACTGCACCCGGACCTCCCTCTCTGAAAGAAGCCTCAGTCTGTTCCCCTCTGGGTGCTCCAGAGCACATAAGTTCCCCCTCAGCCACTGGTAGAGCAGGTTATGAATTGGGGTCCCTGGGGACACAGGAACTCCTGCTTGTACCCAAAACCACAACAGTGGCGGCTGTCTGGGCAGATCCAGACTGACAGAGAGGTTCCAAGCAGTGATCGCACACTAAGATTTTCCCACTGGCCCGGGCTGGGAGTGCCTGGTCTTTTCGGTCCAAGAGCTCTGGGCTGGTGCCTTCACACACCTCTCTCAGGGGAGGGTGTGGGGCGTGCGCGTCTCAGGCTCTGATAGAACAGCACCGCGCGGGTGTGGAGAGTGCAAAAAGGCTGTGCTTCTGCTGGCTGGCAAGGCTCCCAGCCCCTCACAGGAGCCGGACCTTACATGTTCCCAGGCGCCCTGGCTGCTCAGGGACCAAGACCTGGTTTCTCTGCCTCACTATCTTTGGCTCAGTGCCAGGGGTGGTTGTCCTGGGTCCCGGGACTTAAGTCCCTGTCCCTAACTGCCCCAATTCCCACAATTTCCCCCCATGATCCTTTGCTCTTTTTGAGTGCTTTCAACTAGACTCCAAGTTAATGCTGGTCCCCAGACGCAGGGCACTCTCGTATTGGGTTATTGCTTTCCAATGGGTCACCTCTGGTGGTCCCCCCCCTTTTGTTTACCTTCCGATATCAGTCCGACATTTCCCACTCTGCTTTACCTGCCCACTGGCGTCTTCTGTCCCCGTAGAGATCCAGACGTGTATAATTCTGATCTCAGGCTGATTTCATGGGTGATCGGAGTTCTTTGGTAGGTAATCAGCTCACTTTAGGGTACAGGTTGAAACGGTGCCTCCTCCTACTTCCCCGCCATCTTGTCCTCTCTTTTTTTAACTTTTTGAGGAATACCCTTATTGCTCTCCAGAGCGGCTGCACCAGTTTGCACTCCCACCAATAGTACGAGTGTTCCTTTTTCTCCACATTCTTGAAAACAGTTACTTAGGTTTTTTATTTTATCCAGTTTGAAAAGTGTGAAGTGATAGCTCACTGTAGTTTATATTTATATTTCCCTAAAGATAAGTGATGTTGAGACTTTTTTCATGTGTCTATTGGCCATCTGGATGTCTTCTTTGGAGAAACGTCTATTCATGTCTTCTGCTCATTTTTTAATCAGATTTATTTGGATGCTGAATTGTATCAGTTCTTAATATATTTTGGATGCTAATATTTTATTGGATATGTCACTTGATGATATCTTCCCCCATACCATAAACTGTCTTTTAGTTTTGTTGATTATTTCCTTCACTGTGCAGAAAATTTTTATTTTGATGTAGTCCCTGTCATTTATTTCTCCTTTTGTTTCCCTTGCCTCAGTAGACCTATCTAGAAAAAATGTTGCCATGGCTAGCGTCAGAGAATTTCCTGCACATGTTCTTTTCTATTTTCATGGCTTCAGGTCTCACATTTAGGTCTTTAATCCAGCTTGAATTTATTTGTGTGTGTGGTGTAAGAAAATGGTTCGGTTTCATTCTTTTGCATGTTGTTGTCCAGTTTTCCCAACATCTTTTGTTGAAAAGATTGCCCTTTTCCCACTGGATATTCTTTTCTGCTTTGTCAAAGATTAATTGTATGTTCATTTCTAGATTTTCTATTTTATGCTATTTTTGTACCAGTATTATACTGTTTAGATTACTACAGCTTTGTATTATAACTTGAAGTCTGGAACTGTGATGCCCATAGCTTTGTTTCTTTTTCTTTTTTTTTTTTTTTTTTTAATAGGGATTACATTAAATGCTTTGTGTAGCATAGACACTTTAATAATATTTGTTTTTCCAATCCATGAGCATGGAATATCTTTCCATTTCTTTGTGTCTTCAATTTCTTTCATCTGTGGTTTTTAGTTTTGAGAGTACAGGAGTACAGGTCTTTCACCTCTTTGGATAGGCTTATTTTTGGTGCAGTTGTACTTGAGATGGTTTTCTTAATTTCTCTTTCTGCTGCTTCTTTGTGTATACCAATGACCCTGGTTTCTGTACAATTGACTTTGTATTCTTCAACTTTACTGATTTATTTTATTTATTTATTTATTTATTTATTTTTAGCAGTTCTAGCAGCTTTCTGGTGGAGTTTTTAGGTGTTCTATATATAGTATCATGTCATCTGTAAATAGTGAAAGTTTTAACTTTTTCCTTACCATTTTGTATGTCTTCTACTTCTTTTTGTTCTCTGACTGTTGTGGCTAGTACTTCCAGTATTGTGTTGAGTATACATGGTATGTTGAATATAACATGGACATCCCTGTCTCGGTTTTTCCTCATTAAGGATGATGTTCACTGTGACTTAACACAAATTTATTTTTAACAGTTCTGAAGGCAGGGAAATCCAAGATAGTGGTACATGAGGATCTAATGTTTGTTGAGGGTCCACTTTCTGGATCATAGATGGTGCTTTCTCATTATGTTCTCATATGGTAGAAGGAGTGAGAAATGTCTCTGAGACCTCTTTTGCATGGGTACTGCCCTTGTGACCTAATCATCTGCCAAAGGTCTCACATCCTAAACCCATCACCTTGAACTTAGAATTTCAACATATAAATTTTGTGCAAACACAAATATTCAGTCTATAGATCCAGAAACCAGACAGTTCAATGCATGTCTCTAGTTTTTCTCTTACTTGCTATTTCTCTTAGTCAGTGTATTGAAATTCTCATCCACAGTTAGCTCAAATGAATATGCACAATATTTGTTTCAAATAATAATAAAATGATATTTTAAAAATAAGGTAAATCACCTTCACCAGATGAATGGATAAAAAAGATATGGTCCATATATACAATGGAATATTACGCCTCCAACAGAAAGGATGAATACTCAATTTTTGTATCAACAGGGATGGGACTGGAGGAGATTATGCTGAGTGAAATAAATCAAGCAGAGAGTGTCAATTATCATATGGTTTCACTTACTTGTCGAGCATAAGGAATAACATGGAGGACATTAGGAGAAGGAAAGGAAAAGTGAATTGAGGGAAATTGGATGGGGAGATAAAGCATGAGTGACTGTGGACTCTGAGAAACAAACTGAGGGTTTTGGGAGGATAGGTGAGCCTGGTGGTGGGTATGAAGGAGGGCACATATTGCATGGAGCACTTGGTGTGGTGCATAAACAATAAATCTTAGAGCACTGAAAAAATAAAATAAAATTTTAAAAAATAAGATAAAGCACATGAAAAGATTCAGTAAACTGAAATACACTCCAAAAACTCGTGATTTATGACGAAGTATAGCATAAAGCTTAGTGGGAAGAATCTGGGTTCATGTTCTGCTTTAAACATTTATTAACGGTTTGACTTTGGTCAAGCTATTTCCCTTTTTGGTGCCTTAAATCTCTCTTCTGGAAAATTAGAATAATAACAAAGTGCTTCCTCATACAGTCGTTATGAGGATTAAGAGAGCTAATGAAGGTATGATCCTTCATTAGGTAAGCACTCTATAAATGTTTCATTATTATTAATACCTCACTTCCTTGAAATTACTGGGCTTAGTCTAAGGTTTCCTTTTTTTTTTTTTTTTCTTTTGAAGGTTTTTTTCTTTATTACTTTAAAGTAATCTTTACATTCAGTTTGGGGCTCGAGCTTGTAACCACGAGATCAAGAGTTGTGTACTTCACTGACTGAGCCCACCAGGCACCTGCAGTCCAAAAATTCTTGAGCTTCCTTCTTTTTCTGAGACCTACATTATATTTTTAAAATATTAGGTTGCTCTCCTGGACTATTCTAAATTACTGTGGATCTATGAAAATTTTTATATAGATAGATTATGACACAGAGAGAAAAGCATCATCAAAATATAAGACATTCAATATATAACAGCATGTTTTTTTTTAATTCTAGATAGCAGAAGTATAAGGAAAACAAGGTATCTTGGTTTATGGATTGACACTGAAGAGCTATGGGCTAATATATCTGGCACTGACTTTTGACATTATTTGCTGAGACAGATCATGAATTCTGAAAATGCTGAATAAAGAATTAATATGTACATTTATGGTAAATGCTATTAATTCAGCTTTAAGTTTAAGCAGTTGAGTATGGTGTGTAAATTTTTGGATATTCTAAAAATTTTTTATTATTGTGTAAAGCTGAACAATTATATGAATTTGCCAACAAGGTAAAGCAAATAACATTAACAGCTTCTATAAGTTGTTCAAGTTAATAAAACTGAGAATATACTTTGATATAAAATTTCCTTTTGTGTATGAATTATAAATAACAATTATGGATATTCACAGTAGATATGTTTGTTATTATATAGAGGTTATTAATGATTTTACTTCTTTTTAAACTAGTTATAAAAATTAATGAAATTAAAAAGTCATCTTTATTTTTTGATTTAGGAAAGAATCGAATTTCTGGTGGCCATTACCAAGGTTAAAATGGTTTACAATAGCAATAAACTAATTTAAAATTAAATTTAAAACTTAAAAATTACTGCCTATGATCTAAGATATGTATTGATTTCTGATCAGAAAAAATTCCTTACTTTCCAAAAGAGTAGGAAGTAAAAGGCGTAAGAAAGTAAATTACTTGTGTGCACACAATTCTGACATTCCGGATAATCTTGAAAACCTTATCATAGACAGAATTGTGATTTTAAGAAAGAGAAATCAAATGTTTATTCCAAAATAGATTCCATTTGATATTTTCTGATATTTTTTTTTTTGCTCATTTAGTTAAACAAAAGGCAAGTTCAAGTTCAAGATCAAGTTCTTAGGAAAGTATAATCCTTCTAATAACTTTAGAATTCATAATCTATGGGATATATTAGAAATGAGAAACAAGATTTTCTGAGAAGAATGCCAAGATGTGAGAGCTAAAGAGACAGATGCCATTAACTAGATCACTCTGGCATCATATTTAATGACATGTATGATGCATGTTAGATGAAATCATAGTTCCTTTTGTGGTCATCTAGGTCCCATATGCTATCCTGCAGTAATTACAATATCAACAATAAAACAGCAGTGACAACATAGTGGCCATTAACTGCATACATCTTATAGGTTAGATTTCTTTTGCTTTGAGAATTTTTTAAAATTTTATATTGGAAACAGACAATAAACTAGTACATAGTTACATGGAAAAATAGTACATACTACAAAACTACTATGTGTTCTGTAGGATAATGTGATAAGGAAAGTGAGGTTGTAACTTTTATTTTTTTCCAGCTTCATTAAGTTACAATTGGCGTATGACCATTGTTTAAGTTTAAGCTGTTATGTTAGGTATTTTACACATGTTATCATTTTTAATAGCTATAATAATTGTATAAACATGGTAATGAAAGATTTTGAAGAACAAAAGAGTTAAGTACCTTTCTGATTGTCACAAAGATAGTAAGTGACAGAGTAGAGATCTGAAGCTAGAGAGCATGATTTCAAAGTTTCCATCTCTTATACAATCTTTAGAAAAAGAGCAATTTATATGGGTAAAACTGATTCTGAAATGAAACAACATGACTTCCTGAGCTGTTTACAAGTACAGCCCTCCAGACAATTCACTTTCCTTTAAGCCTTGTTGAATGGTTTAAAGACAAAGAATGCAAACTAGAAGGTAGTCTGTTGGCAATTATATGGATTCAAAATTTTACCAGCCTGTGTTCATAATCTTACTATTGCCTAAGTTATTTTCTCTACAACTTTAGGAACATTCCCCAACCATCTTAGGCTCTTACTTTTCTCAGAGGTAAAATTAAGCAACTCAAATCTTCTTTATACAGCTATTATCACTATTATGAAATAATAGCCACAGCAAATGGGCAGAAAATTTAGTTTCTTGGTTGGTTTGTTTGTTTGGTAAGAACATTTACCATGAGATCTACCCTTTTAATAAAATTGTATGTATATAACACCATATTGTTAACTGTAGGAATAATGTCATACAACAGATGTCTAGAACTTAATCACCATGCATAACTGAAGGCTTATACCTGACAAAGCATCTCTCTTTTGCCTCCCCTTCACAGTCCCTGGCCACCACCATTCTATTGACTGATTTGTATTTAGTTATTTTATATAACTAATAAAAGTGGTATTATGCAGTAATAGTCCTTCTGTGACTGGCTTATTTGATTTAGCATAATTTCCTTGAGGTTCATTCATGTTCTCACAGGATTTTCTTTTTTAAGCCTTAATAATTCCATATAAACTTGATATTCACATTAAAAACAAATGAAATTGGACACTTATCTTACATTATTATACTATACAAAAATCAACTCAAAGGGATTAAAGACTTGAAACAAAGTAAGACTTGAAACTGTAAAATTCCTAGGGGGAAAAAAAGCACACAAATTAGGGGAAATGTTTCCAACATTAGTTTTGGCAATGATTTCTTAGATATGGCACCAAGAGCATAGATAACAAAAGCAAAAATATACAAGTGGGACTACATCAAACTAAAAAGCTCCCACAAAGCAAAGGAAGCAATTAACAAAGTGAAAAGGCAGCCTACGGACTTTAAGATTTGCAAACCATTATATCAGATAAGGGGCTAATAACTAAAATATATAAGGACCTCCATTAACTCAGTAGCATATAAAAAAAAAAACAAAAGCAAAACCACTAAAAACAAATTGTCCAATTAATAAATGGACAAAGGACTTGAATAGACATTTTTCCAAAGAAGACATGCATATGGCCGACGGATGTATGAAAAGAGGCTCAACATCACTAATCATCAGGGAAATATAAAGGAAAAGCTAAATAAGATGCAACCTCATATCTGTTAAGAAGGCTATTATAAAAACAGGAGATGACAAATGTTAGTGAGGATGTGGAGAAATTGGAACTCTTGGTGTGAAAGTAAAATGGTGTAGGCACTATGGAAAAAAGTATGGATGTTCCCCAAAAAATTAAGAATAGAGCTACCATATGATCCAGCAACCCCCTTCTGTATATAGATAAAAAAATATGCAATTAGAATTGTAAACAAATATTTGCAATTCCTTGTTTATTGCAGTTATTTACAATAGCTAAAATAGAGAAACAACCTAGATGCCCATCTCCAGAAAAAAGGATGAAGAAAATGTGTTGTATATAAAACATGGAATATTATTTAGCTTTAGAAAGGAAAGAAATCTATTGCTGTTTTTATGATTATTAGTCTTCTCTTAAAATTATCAGTTTTTCAGGGCACGTGGGTGGCTCAGTCATTAAGCATCTGCCTTCAGCTCGGGTCATGATCCCAGGGTCCTGGGACTGAGACCCACATTGGGCTTCCTGCTCAGTGAGAAGCCTACTTCTCCCTTTCCCACTCCCCCTGCTTGTGTTCCATCTCTCTCTTCAAATAAACAAATAAAAAATCTTTTAAAAATCATCATTTTTTCAATGCTTTTAAAAATCCTATTCAGAATTAAAATGTCATGAGGTATAATTTTAACTTAAGTATACTGATCTCAGGGCAGACTTTTTTTTTTCTTTTTAGGGCAGTCTTTTAAAAATTGTTTTAGGCAAAAACTTTTTTTGAATGTATTTTTGGGAAACCACTTGTTTTATCTCACAGGAATATGTCAGTAATTAAATAATCCACTTGAGCCCAAATTATATGCATTGCCTAGTTAAATGTTTCTCACACTATTTCACTTGTGCCTAAGTTATTTGAGAATTTCAGAAAATTTATAAACTATTTCATATTATTTTGTGTTTAAAAATGAACTGTAACAATAAAGTACTTGTATACCACTGATAGAAGGACACAGTAATATAACGTACTAGACCACATGCAGTGAGACTATGTCTGAACTATTAAGTGTGAAAGATTCAATGATTCACATAATACATCTGGTTGACTAACATGATCAAGTGGTTGGTGAGAGGCAAATATTTCTGCTAGGAAAATAATTGAACGTTCTCAGTATAGTAAAAGATTTTAAAAGTGGTGGCATGCTGAACTCTCTGAATTCAATTATGTCTTCAGAACTTCCAGAGATTCCACTTGAGAAATAGACTTAATAGTATAACATATGGAAATATCAATTTAAAATGCATGAAAATTATGTTTTTGTTGAAGGGATTTTGATATCTCAAAAGTGATATCTCAAGCACATTTCTTAGTCTATATTTTATACAAAGTTGATAAACTAAGTCTTAAAATGCTACAGCCATAAGGGAGAGAAGAGACTGAAATATATATTTGAGTTTACAATTTGGTTTTAATGAAATCATCCAGCTGAGTGTAGAAGCAACATCTGCATCCTTGTTTTCTGCAGGAATCTGTGGCTAATTTTTGTGCAGAACAAAGAATAGAGTAATTAGAGTGTTTGATGAGTTTTTTAAAAGATATTTTCACTTCCCAAAAGAGAACATATAGTTCTCTGATCAGATGTTGGGTAAACCTGAATTAATATCTGTGATTTTCACAACACTGAAACAACAGAAAAGGGATTGTTTTTCCACTTTATTCAAAATCAGTGCAATTATCATTGCTCTCTAAATTTTATATAAATAGTTTTCGGATAACACTTGCATCTGCTTTTATTAATTCATATGGAGGATTCTGAACAGATTTTGTTTCATTTACATATTGGAAAGTACAGATCTTCATTAACCTATTACTTGTTACCACAGCTGCATTAGTCTAAACCAGAGTGTCTCAACAATTTTGGCAATTTTGACATTCTGAGCTAGATTATTTTTTGTAGACAGAATATTCTGTGCCTTGTGTAATGCTTAGCAATAGTCTGACCTCTCCCACTAGATGCCACCAACAACCCACTAGATGGCAGTAGCAACTGCCCTCTCTACAGTTGACACCAAAAACTGTTTGAGATAATGTCAAAATGACCCCCACGGGGTACAGTCGAAACCAGTTGAAAACCACAGCTAAATCAACACTGAATAACTATTTATATTTAAAATTCATCATTCACTCATCCATTTGTCGAGCTTAGGCTATGTAGCAAACGTGGCCCAATGATATTTTGAAAGTTAGAGACATCATCACTACTTTTGTTTAATGTAGGTGTTTGAAAAGCCTAATTTGATGAAACTATAAATCTGCAGCATCAAAGATGTATCCAAACTTTACCTTAAACACTGATTACTGCTTTAGTGTGGTTATATTTTTCATTGGTAATATAGTTAGCTTTGTTTTTTTCACTGTATGTGTTCCGATTGGGTTCTCACCATATCCAAAATCATTAAGTCATTTTAAATACTTATTGGGGGTATGTGAAGATGAATGCAATTCAAAGAGTAAAAAGCTATACAAAGTACACTCATTGCAATGTCCCTTCCTTCCCCTATTACTCAATTCTTTCTTTTCACCCTTTTTCCATCCAGTCCCTTAAGTAATCAATCTCTTTAGTTTCTGGGATTTTCTTTTACACAAATGTGTGTATGTGTGTGTGTGTGTGTCTGTCTGTCTGAATAGTCTGAATGTTTGTGTTACCCCAAATTCATATGTTCATATGTTGAAATCGTAATACCCAGTATGATAGTATTAGGAGGTAGAGTATTTTTAAAAATATTTTATTTATTTGAGAGAGAAAGAGAACACAAGCAGAAGGGAGGGCAGAGGGAGAGGGAGAAGCAGGCTCTGGATGAGCCACCCAGGTACCCCTAGGAAATAAAGGTTGTGAGAGAAATTAGGTCATGAGGATGGAGTCCTCATAAATAGGATTAGAGCATTTAGAAGAGATACTCCAGAGATCCATAATGCTCCCCGCCAACCACTTATGTAAGGACACAATAAATCTTCAACCTGGAAGAGCACCCTCACCCAACCATAATTAGAAACCCTGATCTTAGAACTTCTGGTCTCCAGAACTGCGAGAAATGAGTGTTATTTATAAGCCATCCAGTCTGCTCTAGTATTTTGTTATAGCAGCCCTAATAGATAAAGATATAAAACTACAGATGTATTTTCCCTCTGATCCCCTTTCTTACATGAAGGATAGCATATATCTATACTCTTTTGCATCTTGCTTTTTGCAGATCCTGGAAAGGATTCCAAATCAGTTTATAGAGATTTCCTCAGTCTTTTTACAGCCAGATAGTATTTTTGTGTGTGTGTGGATATACTAAGTATTTCCAACCATTCTTCTAGGTGTGGGCACTGTGTTTTTAATGCGTGTCAATTACACATTATGCTGCAGTGAGTAATGGTGCATATAGTTGCAGGTACATTTTCCAGTAGTTTCTTAGCAGTGGGCTTACTGGGTCAAAAGGTAAGACATTATAATTTTGTTACTTACTGCCGGATTCCTCTCTGGAAGGATTATACCAGTTTGCATTTCAACCAACAATATGGGAGTATGTCTGTTTCCCTACAACTTTGCCAACAGAATGTGTACTCATACTTTTTAATTTTTGCCAGTCTGATAGATGAGAATAGTATTTAAATATTGTTTTAATTTATATTTCTCTAATTATGAAGTTTAAACATTCTTTCATATTTTAGTTCTATATATTAATATATTACTTGATATATGATAATATATTACTTATATGACATATATCAACATACAATATATATGATATACATAGAATTCTGTATTCATGCCTTTTGTTGTTGTTGTTGTTCCTGGGTTTTAGACAATTGTTCAAAGACACTTTAAAGTCTCCTGTTATTATGTTTATATCTACGTTTCTTTGCACCTCTTACAGATTTTTGCTTAATAACAAAGTCCTTATAATTGAGGAGTCTGGCCCCTGGCCAAATTCCTATGTATTTTAGGCCTATCCTCAGGCAATTACAAAGGCTTTACCTGTCTGGCAATGGCTTAAATAACAAGTATTTGTTTCTCACAGCTCTGGAGGTTGGAAGTACTAGATCAGTGTGCCAGCATGGTCAGGTTCTGGAGAGGATTCTCTTCCAGGTTACAAACAGCCAACCGCTCCTTCTGACCTCACATGGCAGAAAGAGCTCACTGGGGTCTCTTTCATAAGACTTTGAATCCCACTCATGGGTGCTTCATCTCATGACCCAATTTCTTCCAAAAGACTGCACCTTCTCAGGTCATCTCAGTTAGGATTGGAGCATATTGATTTTGTGGGACTCAAACAATTCAGTCCATAATAGTGCTCTCTCTCTCTCTCTCTCTCTCTCTCTCTCTTTTCCTTTGTCACCCAGTTGCCAAAAGCTGCTTGTTGTTTTTTTTTATTTTTTTCTCTCCTCTTAAGTTTTTCTTTTCCTTTAATTTCTTATCTTTTCATTTATCTTTTCTCTTCCTTTCCCCTCCTTCTTCTTCCTCTTGTTTTGTTGTTGTTGTTTGTTTGTTTTTTGTTTTCGGTTTCATTTTTGACTTTTTGCTTTCCCAGAGTTGTGTATCTGTTTCCAGGAATGCTGATTTCAACCCTGCGTACCTCTTTAAATTACATGTACATTGGAATACCTTCCCTGCAGTCCATGCTGTTTTCTGGCCAGAGCTGTGGTCGTGTTGTTATTGCTGTCTTTTAGTACTTTTAAACTGAGGATAGATTTAGTCCTTTTGGCAGTCATTTCAGACAAACACACACAGTCTTTAATTTCCCTGTTTGTCTTGCCCTCAGGTTTGCTCATTTTGCCTTTGCTTTCCACAAATTCTCAAGGTGGGTTAGAACTGGGAAGGGCACACAAGTTTGTATGCAGCTTTATTGTTTCCATCCTTTTTATTTATCACTACTTTGAAGTTTTACCAATATCTGCCTTCAATTTATGTTGAGAATATGGTTTGGGGTAGAATTTAACTTTTGCTACATGTTCTTTTATTGTATGGGGAGGAAATCAATTAGGAGGTTGGTGGCTATTTTGTCACCATTGCTATTATATATCTCGAAGTATCAGACCATTATCTAGAAAGAGAAATCCTCACAAATATATTCTAGGAGAAACAAGTCAGATGAACTTGCAGAAAAACTTCTAGGGACTACAAGAAAAGATATAATTGATATTACATGCATAGCCTTATTCATACAGCCCCACTATATTTAATTATCATCTTTGTTTTGTGTCCATAATTTATGTACATAATAAATGTACATAATAAACCCGTGCATACCATAATGTACATAATAAGCCCGTGCATAGAAATGTAAGAATAATTCTACAGAAAATCTCAAATGATCCTAAGGTTTTGAGGCACTCTAAAGTATCCAAGTTGTATCTGAAGACCCTGATTTTATGACATCTCACCAATAGATGAACACCCCAGCTAACAGAGTTGTCTCAACAGCTATCATAGCTGCTTTGAAATGTCTTTCACTTTTTAAATAGTCTTATTTATTTGTATACAAATGTTGCCTTTCTGTACTTTCAACTGATGACATGTTTTCTCCATTAATCAAAATTACAGTGAATATTTATAAACACTTTTAAATTAATGAATATGTCTAAGTCTATCTCTTTAATTTTTAATTCAATTAAATAGCATATAATGTATTATTCATTTCAGAGGTAGAGGTCAGTGATTCATCAGTCTTATATAATACCCAGTGCTCATCACATCATGTGCCCCCCACCCCTCCTCTCCAACAATCTTCATTTTGTTTCCTGTGATTAAGAGTCTTATGGTTTGTCTCCCTTTCTCATTTCATCTTATTTTATTTTTTCCTTTTTTCCCCCATGATCCAGTTTTGTTTCTTAAATTCCACATATGAATGAGATCATATAATTGTCTTTTTCTGACTGACAATTTCACTTAGCATAATACCCTTTAGTTCCATCCACATCATTGCAAAAGATTTCCATTTTTTGATGGCTGAGTAGTATTTCATTGTATGTATACCATATCTTCTTTACCTATTTATCTGTCAATGGACACCTGGGCTCTTTGTATAGTTTGGCCACCATGAACATTGCTGCTATAAACACTGGTGTGCAGATGCCCCCTTTGGATCACTACATTTATATCTTTGGGATAAATACCCAGTAGTATAATTGCTGGGTTGTAGAATAGCTCTATTCTCAATTTTTTGAGGAACCTCCACACTGTTTTCTAGAATGGTTGTACCAGCTTGCATTCCCACCAACAGTGTAGGAAGGTTCCCCTTTCTCTATATCCTCGCCAACACCTGTCATTTCCTGACTTGTTAATTTTAGCTATTTTGACTGGTGTGAGGTGGTATGTCACTGTGGTTTTGATTTGTATTCCCCTGGTGCTGAGTGATGTGGAGCATTTTTTCATGTGTCTGTTGGCCATTTTATGTCTTCTTAGGAGAAATTTCTGTTCATGTTTTCTGCCCATTTCTTGATTGGATTATTTGTTCTTTGGGTATAGAGTTTGATAAGTTCTTTACAGATTTTGGATACTAGCCCTTTACCTGATAAGACACTGCAAATATCTTCTCCCATTCTGTTGGTTGTCTTTTGATTTTGTTGACTGTTACATTGTGCAAAAATCTTTCTATCTTGATGAAGTCCCAATAGTTCATTTTTGCCTTTGTTTCCCTTGCTTTTGGAGACATGTCTAGAAGACGTTGCTGCAACTGAGGTCATAGACGTTGTTGTCTGTGTTCTCTAGGATTTTGATGGACTCCTGTCTCACATTTAGGTCTTCCATTCATTTTGAGTCTATTTATGTGTGTGGTATGAGGAAATGGTCCAGTTTCATTCTTCTGCATGTTGGTTGCCCAACTTTCTCAAGACCATTTGTTTGAAGAGACTGTGTTTTTTCCATTGTATATTCTTTCCTGCATTGTTAAAGATTAATTGACAAAAAAAGTTGATGATCAATTTCTGGGTTTTCTATTCTGTTCCACTGATCTATATGTCTTTTTTTGTGCCAGTACCATACTGTCTTGATGATTATAGCTTTGTAATACAGCTGGAGGTCCAGAATCATGATGCCACCAGTTTTGGTTTTCTTTTACACTCTTTCTTTGGCTATTCGGTTTTTTGTTTGTTTTGTTTTGTTTTTCTAGATCCATACAAATTTTAGGATTATTTGTTCCAACTCTGTGAAAAACATAGATGGAATTTTGATGAGGACTGCATTGAATATGTAGATTGCTCTAGGCAGCATAGAAATTTTCACAATATTTGTTCTTCTAATCCATGAGCATGAAACGTTTTTCTATTTTTTTGTGTGTTTTCTGAGTACAGATATTTTGCCTCTTTGGTTAGATCTATTCCTAGGTATCTTATGGTTTTGGGTGCAACTATAAATAAGATTGACTGCTTAATGTCTCTTTCTTCTGCTTCATTGTGAGTGTATAGAAATGCAACTGATTTCTGTGCATTGATTTTTATATCCTATCACTTTACTAAATTCCCATATGAGCTCTAACAATTTTGGGATGGAGTCTTCTGGTATTTCCACATGCCATCTGCAAAAAGTATGAGAGTTTGACTTTTCACCAATTCGGATGCTTTTTATTTCTTTTTGTTGTCTGACTGCTGAGGCTAGGACTTCCAGGACTATGTTGAATAGCGGTGATAGTGGATATCCCTGTCGTGTTCCTGAAAAACTGAGAATTTTTCCCCGTTGAGAATGATATTCACTGTGGGTTTTTCATAGATGGCTTTGTGATATTGAGATATTCCTACACTGTTAAGATTTTAGTCAAGATAGATATCTTGCTACCCCTACATGGTGAAAATTTCAATCAAGAAAGAATTCTGTACTTTGTGAAATGTTTTTTCTGCATATGGATCTTGTCCTTTCTTGTCCAAGATCATATGGATCTTGTCCTTTTTTTTATTTATGTAGTGTATCACATTGATTTGCATAAGTTGAACCAACCTTTCAACACAATGATAAATCTCACTTGGTTGTGGTGACTATTCATTTAATGTGCTGTTGGATCCTATTGGCTAGTATTTTGGTGAGAGTTTTTGTATTCATGTTCATTAGGGATATTGGTCTATAATTCTCCTTTTTGATGGGGTCTTTGTCTGGTTTTGGGATCAAGGTAATGCTGGCCTCATAAAATGAGTTTGGAAGTTTCCTTCCATTTCAATTTTTTAAAAACAGTTTCAAGAGAATAGGTATTAATTCTTCTTTAAAGGTTTGATAGAAAACCCTGGGAAGTCATTGGGCCCTGGGCTCTTTTTGTTGGGAGATTTTGGATTACTGCTTCAATATCCTTGCTGGTTATGGGTCTGTTCAGGTTTTCTATTTTTTCCTGGTTCAGTTTTAGTAGTTTATACATCTCTAGAAATACATCCATTTCTTCCACATTGTCTAATTATTGGGCATATATTTTCTCATAGTATGTTCTCATAATTGTATTTCTTCAGTGTTGGTTGTGATCTCTCCCCTTTCATTTGTGATTTTATTTATTAGGGTCCTTTCTATTTTCTTTTTGATATGTCTAACAAAGGGTTTATCAATCTTATTAATTCTTTCAGTTTTTTAAAATATTTTTTAAAATTTATTTGTCAAAGAGAGATGGGGCTAGAGAAAGAGGACACAAGCAGTGGGAATGGTGGGAAGAGGGAGAAGCAGGTTCCCCCACTGAATAAGGATCCCAATGCTGGACTCCAATCCCCCACCTGGGGATCATGACCTGAGCCAAAGGCAGATGCTTAACTGACTGAGCCACCTGGTGTCCCTTATTAATTCTTTCAAAGAACCAGCTCCTAGTTTTTTAAATCTGTTCTACCATTCTTTTGGCTTCCATTTCATTGATTTGTGCTTTTATCTTTATTGGTTCTCATCTCCTGCTAGGTTTAGGCTTTATTAGTTGTTCTTTGTCCAGCCCCTTTAGGTGTAAGTTTAAGTTGCTAAAGCCTTGTATTGCTATCTACTTCTCTCTTAAGACTGCCTTTGCTGTATCCCAAATGTTTTGAAGAGATGTGTTTTCATTTTCATTTGTTTCCATGAATTTTTTAAATTCTTTTTTATTTTTTTAATTTCCTGGTTGACCCATTCATTCTTTAGTAAGATGTTCTTCATCCCCCATGTATTTGAGTTCTTTCCAACTTTCATCTTGTGATTGAGTTCAGCTTGCAAAGCATTGTGGTCTGAAAATATGCAATGAAAGATCCCAATCTTTTAGGACTTGCTGAGACCTGATTGTCACTCAAGATGTGATCTATTATGGAGAATGCTCCATGTGCATTCAAGAAGAATCTGTATTCTGTTGCTTTAGTATGAAATATTCTGAATATATCTGTGAAATGCCTCTGAACCAGTATGTCATTCAAAACCATTGTTTCCTTGTTGATCTTCTACTTAGATGATGTATTCATTGTTGTGAGTGGGGTGTTAAAGTCCCCTATTATTATTATTTTATGATTATCAATGTGTTTCTTTAATTTTTTTTTTATTAATTGGCTTATATAATTGTCTGCTTCCATGTTAGGGGCATAAATATTTACAATTATTAGATCTTCTTTAGATCAATCTAAATGGATAGACCCTTTAATTATGAGATAGTGTTCTTCACCTCTTATTACAGTCTTTGGTTTAAGATCTAATTTATCTGATATAAGGATCACTTCCCAAGGTTTTTGTTGATGTCCATTAGCATGATGAGTTGTTTTCCACTCCCTCACTTTCTGTCTGGAGATGTTTTGGGGTCTAAAATGAGTCTTATGCAGATAACATTTTAAGGGGTCTTGCTTTTTTATCCAATCTGATAACCTGTGTCTTTTGACTGGAACATTTAGCCCATTTACATTCAGAGTTACTATTGAAAGATATAAATTCAGTACCATTGTATTACCTGTAAAGTCAACATTTCTGTATATTGTCTCTGTTCCTTTCTGGTCTCTATTAATTTTAGTCTCTCTGCTTAAAGGATCCCCTTTAATATTTCTTGTGAGGCTGGTTTAGTGATGACAAATTCTTTTCGTTTCTGTTTGCCTTGGAAGCTTTTTATCTCTCCTATTTTGAATGACATCCTTGCTGGGCAAAGTATTCTTGGCTGCATATTTCTCATTTAGCACCCTGAATATGTCATGCCAATGCTTTCTGGCCTGCCAGGTCTCTGTGGATAGATCTGTTGACAGTTTAATGTTTCTATTCTCGTAGGTTATAGACCTCTTGTCTTGAGCTGTTCACAGGATTTTCTCTTTATCTCTGAGATTTGCAAGTTTCACTATTTATTATATGTTGACATGTTAGCCTATTTTTTTTTGTTGATTTTAAGGGGGGAGTTCTTTGGGCTTTCTGGACATAAATGTCAGTTTCCATCCCCAAATTAGGGAAGTTTCCACTATAATTTGCTCCAATATACTTTCTGCCTCTCTCTTTCTTCTTCTTTTGGGATCCCAATTATTTTAACATTTTTGTCTTGTTTTATTTTATCACTTAGCTCTCAAATTCTCCCTTCATGAGCCAATAGTTGTTTATCTTTTTATCAGCATCTTTATTTTCCATCATTATGTTTCTATATCACTAATTCTCTCTTATGTCTCATATATCCTAGCAGAGTCTCCATTTTTATTTCAGCTCATCAATAGCTTTTTTTGACTTCATTAGAGTTTAGGCTCTTTTTTTTTCTCCAGAAAAGTATTCTCTAGTGTACTCTAGGCATTTTACAGCCCAGCTAGTACCTTTATAGTCATTATTCTGAACTTTAGTTCTGATTTCTACTTATATCCATACTGAATAGATCCCTGGCAGGCAGTACTGCTTGTTCTCTTTTTTGAATGAGTTTTTCTATCTTGTCATTCTGTCCAGAGAAGAATAGATAAAAGAATAAAATACTAAAATGGCAAAAAAAAAAAAAACCCAGAGAAATATGTACTAAACAAATCAGAAGATACCTGAAACTGAAAACAAATTTTTTCAAATTAAATTTTTTAAAAAAGAGAGAGAAAATATAATCAGACAGTGAGCAAAACAGGGCAATATACTATACCCTGAAAGTATTTTGATCTGTTTGTCAGAAGAAACTACATCCCAAAATTTTGAGGAAATGGAAAAAATATATATCTATATATCACATATATATATATGTGATATATAGATATATATATGAATACAATGAAAGGACATAATGTAACTGTAAAGATGAGAATTAAGAAAAGATTTTTTTAAAGATTTTATTTATTTGACAGACAGAGATCACAAGTAGGCAGAAAGGCAGGCAGAGAGAGAGGAGGAAGCAGGCCTCCTGCTGAGCAGAGAGCCTGATGTGGGGCCCAATCCCAGGACTCTGAGATCATAACCTGAGCCGAAGGCAGAGGCTTAACCCACTGAGCCACCCAGGTGCCCCAGAGAACTAAGAAAAGATTTTTAAGAAACAGTTGATAAAATAAATTGGTTGAAAAGGGAAAGAGAAAAAAAAGTAAAATTGGAAAACTAAAGAATCATGGGGGAAAAAAACATGAACTCTATATACTATTTTCCCCTAGCATTAGAGTTTTGCAGTTCTCAATGATTGATAAACTTGGTCTTGGCTGGATGTTCTTGCTTATCTTCTGGGGGATGGGCCTATTATGCTTGATGCTCAGGTGTCTGTCCTGGGCAGAGTTGCACTGCCCTTGCCAGTGGCCAGGCTAAATAATCTGCTCTGGTTTCCTCTATGTGGTTTTTGCTTTCTGAAGGCTTTCCACTCTGCTTTGAGGATGAGAATATAAATGGTACCTCATAATCTCCAGCCCTAGAGAGAGATCTCAGGGTTCCACTCTTCTGTGCACCCTCAAGGAAAAGCAATCAATCACTCCTGTCTCCCTGGTTTCCAACTGCTCTTTGAGCTCACCTAGTCTGTGACTGAATATTTTTTTCTTAGATACACAGCCCTGTTTCAAGTCTCCAAACCCTACAAACTCCTGCAGTGTGCACCTACTCTGCTCCCCCACCCCCCGAGGGGGATGTCTCTCAGCAATTCTTCCACTTGCCAGGCCTGTGCTCAGAGACTGGTCACTTGACCGTGCCTCAGTTTACAATTATGACAACCCCGAGCTGAGAGCCCACTCCTAAGTTCACTGATTGCAGTCGGCTTCCCTGGTCTGATCCTAGGAACTTTGGGGCTTTCAGGCACTCCTGGTCTTCCTGTGACCCCAGAGATTCTGAGACCACATTGTCCCTCCATAGAATTCTGCCCCACTTTGCCACCTCGTCATCTTTTAGGCCTCGAAATTCCTCACTGGAGCAAATTTTTAAAAAGTTCTGATGTTGCACTCAGCTGCTGTATCAGTTTTCAGTGCCAGCTTACTGAGGCTCCCTCCCCCTGAGGTCTATCATTCCACTTATCACCTCAGATTCACTTCTCCGCAGTGCTTATCTTGCAGAAAATTGTCTTTTTTCTATGTGTAGAGTTGCAGCTATTCTTTTCTTAGATCTCTGGTTGAGTTCACAGGTGTTCAGAATGATTTGATAGCTATCTAGCTGAGTTCCTGGGACCAGAAAAAAATGTCTCCTAATCCCCTGCCACCTTGGACTATACCTAGGAACTATAAGTCTATCACTTTAAAGTCTTTCTCCCCCAACAGAGCTGTAGAAATTATCATGAAAGGTCACATATCTTTGTGGTTTACTACACTATTTCTTAGCATCTAGAAGACTGACTACAAAACAGTGAATGTAAGTTCAAAGTGTGAATATCTTCTAGGAATACACAGAACAAATCTAGACATTCCAAAATATGCCAACTTTTAAGATATCAAAAAACATGCATAATGCACCTTAAATATTATGAAGTCTTTAACTTTATATTATGAAAATTTGAATCATTTTTCATGGTTACCACTCTTGGAAATGCTAGATTCTTTATTGTTATTCAAAAAGCTGGACACAATAAAATAACCTATAGTCAGGTTAAATTCTTTGAGCTTCAATTTAAGAATCTTTAAAATGGTAAAACTATTACTCAAAAATATTACTGTAAATATCATCATTTATTACAATACTGGGTTCATAGAAACTGCTCAAGAATAATAGTCTGTGTTATTTTTAAATACAGTTTTTATAAGACACGTTTAAAATATGTTCCCTCAGGAAATTATCCAGAGATCTTATGCAAGAAGTATTGCATAGAAAACTTGATCAAACACAAATTATTTAAATACAAACAAGAGCTTTATAAATAAATGCTATATATGGGAAAATTCTGTTCTAGAAAGATTGTGTCTTTTTAATTTGTTTTTTTCTTTGTTTATTTGCTTTGGTAACAAACACATCTCTTTATGGTACAATTTACTTAGTAATTTACTCAGTTTGGTTAAATGTAAGAATTTCTGCTAAAAATAAATATATTTTCCCTTAAAAATAGATTATGAAATGGATTACTAAGTAATTGTAATATATTTAAACATGGGCTTCTTGGTAGTTATCTTACTCCAAACTCCTTCTAGAAAATAAAAGTGTAATGAATAAGATACCTTTTCAAATAACCCAGGAGTATTTCCTTAATGGAGGCATAACAATTGTTTTGGTTTTCCTATTTCAGACTCGAGCAGAATAATCAATATGTTTATCTATATCTAGAACTTATGATCTGAAGACTCAACAAACTTGGAGGATGTGAACAAAACATTTATCATATTGTTGGTATGTTTCCTGTATATGCAGGAGAGCAGCATGGTCAGAACAGATTTTTTTTTTTTTAAGGATCAAGATCAAACAACCCACTTTTATACCTTTGTTTAGCAGTGGAAAATAAGAAATATAAAAAACTTACCAAAGCTTGTAGTGAAGTAATATATGCCCATAATACTATGGAGGGGTAAAGCAGAAATTCTATGGCCACTTCATTTCCATGGTCATTAATCTGTGAAGCATGTGTGGTTTCTGGTACTCTTGTTGGCAATAAAGGTGGTTGGAAGGCTTCCAAAGGATGGAAGCTGTAAGAGCTATCCAAAAAGGCCACAATGTGTAGGGACCGCTTTCAGAGTAATAAAACTCTGGGTTTATTCTGACCTCTGTTAACTAACAAGCTGAGTGACACTGGAAAAATATTTCTCTCTCTGACTTATGAGGAGTAGACAGAATAATGGTTTCCCAAAGATGCCCATCTTCTAATCCCTAGAATCTCCCCTGACAAAGTGTCTCTGAAAATATAATAAGATTAAGAATTTTGAGAAAGGGACATTATCCTAGATTATCTGGATGGGTCAATGTAATCAAAAAGTCATTGTAGAAAGATGTAAGAAGATCAAAAGGAGAAGAAAGAGCTGGGACAACTGAAAACAGATTGAAATAGTTCACTTTGAAGGTGGGAGAAGTAGGCAGGGAATGTAGCTGGGCTTTAGATGCTGGAAAAGACAAGGGAACAGATTCTCCTATGAAACTTCCAGCAGGAATACAGCCCTGCCAATACCTTTGCTTGTTTGCTTTTAAGACTTCTAACTGCTAGAACTGTAAGAAAGTAATTTTGTATTTTTTTCAAAGACCTAAGTATGTGTTAATTTGTTGCAGAAGTAATAGGGAACCAATACATCATACTTAAATATTACTTACTTCATGTAAAATTTAATGCATTGCAAGTGCTCAATAAAAGTTGTGTATGATAATGGGGATTATATTTTTGAAGGATAATACACAAATATAGGATCCAATGGAATGTGGCCCACTGGCATTAGAAGTACAGAGGGACCTTTGGAAAGAAAAAATTGGTTTCCATTAGGAAATCTTCAGAAGATCAGAGCAACAGGAAGTATAAAAAAGGTTAAAAACAATCTGCAGAGTATTTAAGTAAGTATTGAGTGATAATCATGTTTTGCAGGACCAATTAACATAGCAGAATTTATACTGCATATCTTAAAGAAGTGAATGATTTTTTTTTCCTGAAAAGTACCAAGTAAAATTAATGATGACAATTTGAATGTGATTTTAGAGATTTTGAAGTTAATTTTCACACAGTTTCTAAAATTATGATGCTTTCTTAACAAAAATAGATCTGCTGCATTGCCTTAAAATAACACTATGTGATAAAATTAGAGACAAATTGTACACACAAAATCCATTTTATCTTGAAAGAAAATGGAAATTTGCAAGTGCATAAACTGACAGCTTATTGCTGTGTAAGTATGGAAATAGATTAAGTTAAAATAGATTTCTCTTCTCACCATATTAGATTTTCCATGTTTCCATAACATCAGATAACTATGTCCAATGTTAATGTAAAATATCAGAATCAGTAGGCATGTTTCCATAACTAAGTTTTACAACTGAATGTCTTTTTTGTCTATTAAGATTTGGTCTTAAATCCATAATTTCTGATAGGTGATTTCTTAATGTTTATCTTACAATTTATCTGATTTATTATCTCAAATATTTAATTAATCATTCTCACACACCAATTTTCCTGTCAAAATTTCCATTACTTGCTTAGTTATCCAAACTAATAAAAAAATCAAGTAAAAATATCCTATTCTTTGTTTTATCTTTCTCACCATATCTTGCATATCACATTCTATTGATTCTTTTTTTTTCTTACAATAACTATGTACCTCTTCCTCTCCAGGCCACCTGCTAGCATCCCTGTCATCTCAAAATAAGTGTGCTAGAAAAATCATATAACCTGTTATAAATTCCTTTAGCTGCCAAATTCAAAGTAATTTTCTTCCAACCATCATGTACACGTCTGCCTTAATTAATGCTTGTATTATGTATTTCTAACTAAAAAATATTCCTGAAATACTCTGTAACTAAAAAATTCCCTGAGATACTCTGTAACTCCACAAAATTAATTTACCATCGACTGTAACATTTGATGTAGTACCATCCCACTGTACTTGAATGCAGGCTTATTTCAGGGATCAACACTGAATGTTTGCTTCTAGCACCTTTTCACCTGAGCCCCAATTATTGTTTTTTTCTAGTATTCTTCATTGATATCATGAAGACCATTTCTGGGCAACTACAGTAAGTGCTAATAATGAAAAGCTTACCTGATAAGATTGTATTATGAAAGATCTTCCAAGGGTATATGTTAATACTGGTTTATTTGTAAATAACTTCAAATTTACAGGAAAAACTAGCAAGAATCTTGCAAAGAACTCCTGGATCTCTTTAATAGATTAGTTAGTTACTGATATTTTGCCACATCTGCTTTATCATTGCCCTCGTACTGTGGTTAATCCCTTTAAAATTATATTACAGCAGTATGCTCTTTTTTCCCTAAATATTTCGATGTGTTTTTCTCAAATTAAGGACATTTGCTTACATAATCATGGTTTAGTTATTCAAATTATTTCTATTATCCTAATAATCTTTTATGGCAGTTTTTTCCTGATGCAGCATCCAAACCCAGGTAAGGCATTGTATTTAGTTTTTAATCTATCAGTGTTCTTTAACTGGAATGATTCATCAAACTTTATGTGTTTCATGACCCTGATATTTGTTTAGGATAGACCAAGTATTTTGTAAAAATGTCTATGGGGCAGGCTGAATAATTATCTCTTAGGGATGTCTTCCTGTTAAATCCTCGAAACTTGTGATAATGATATTTTTCATGACAAAAGGGACTTGGCAGATACGACTAATTAGAGCATTCCAAGATGGAAGGATTATCCTGTATAATCCAGGTGGATAGTACAGTAACCATAAGGTTCCTTTAAAAAAGTTAAGATCAGAGAAGGATATTTTTTCAATGGAATAGAAATGAGTGAGAAAAAGAGAGAGGAGAGAAAAAAAGGAGAGGAGAGAAGGAAGGGAGAAAGATGGAGGAAGGAGAGAGAGATTTGAAGATGCTACATCACTGGGTTTGAAGATGGAAGAATAGACCATAAGTCAAGAAGTACAGGCAGCCTCTAGAAGCTGGAAAAAGGATGAAAACAGATTTTCCTCCATAAGCTTCTGAAGGAGCAAAGCTCTGCTGATACCTTGATCTAAGCTCCATAAACCCATTTCAGATTTTGATCTCTAAAACCACAAGAAAATAAACTCATGTCATTTTGAATTACTATGTATGCAGTCATTATTTATAGCAACAGCAAGAAGCTATTACAGTCTTCAGTTTATATTTGTCTGGAGTTTTTTTGTGACTGGATTCAGGTTGTGCCTTTTGGAGAGAAATACCACAGAAGTGAGGTTGTGTCATAAGTACACCACATCAGGTAAGACATGGTAAGTAAGTTTGTTCAAATGCTGATGGTGTGAATTATGACCATTTGGATAGCTCATGCCCTAGATAAAGTTATTATTTTTCTTATTGTAGTTAAACTTACTATTTTTTCACTATAATTAATAACTGATTTATGGAAAGATACTTTATGACTACATACATATGCTATTCCTCATCAAAAATTTACTCTTAATTTTGCCTGAAATTTTTGCCTGAAATACTTAATACTATGATTATTACCTAATGGCAATGGTTTGACTCTCTTCCCTCATATATTTTTTAGCTAGCGTTCTATTTTGGAAGAAAAACAGAGGAATTACCCAAAATAAATGAAATCAATTATTTATTGAAAACGGGTAGAGTATGATGGAAGGGGCAGAAGAGGTTCCAATATATAAATATATCCATTCATTTATTACATAAGTAAATATATCCATTACATGAAGGTATCCGATCATATTGCAAGTAAATATATTAATTAATTAAGATAAATTTTAATTCTGATGTCTATTTTCTTATTTCCCCTCTGTTTTATGCAAAGATATTTGACACTTTGCTTTAGTTTTTTTTTTTTTTTGCTAAAATACATCTTGAAAATTGCTCCATATAAGTTTGTAGACTTCTCTTCCAATTTTTTATACAATTGCACAGTTTTTTCTGAGCATATTATCATTACTGAATCAAACTATTCATTTTTTAAGTTAGTTCAAAAATTTTTATTTACAGTTACTGCTACAAAGAATGATAAACCTATATATATATTTGGTGGTGGTTTAATTGTAGGGTAAATTTCTAGAAGTGATGTTTTCAAATTGTTCTCCACAAGTATTACATTTTACATCCCACTGCAGGATAAAAAAAAAATGTGCTGCTCTCTTAGCCTTATTAGCAGAATTTGCTATCAGACTTGAAATTTTTGCTAACTAAATACGTAGGCATAGTATCTTCTTGTTTTATTCTGCATTCCTTTTACGTGTGAAGTTGGACTTTTTTACATGTGTTCAAGATCCCATTATTATGTTCTATTTTCAACATTGTCTCATCATTTCTCTTGCCCATTTTTCAATCAGATTCTTGTGTTTTTTTTTTTCCACTTCAATTTTAAGAGTTCTTCATATACTAAGGATATTAGTTCTTAAAAAAGGTTATTAGTTCTTTACTAGTGATGTATATGGTGTATATTTCCACCTAGTTCATCATTTGTCTTTTGATGTTTCTCACAGTGCTCATTGCCATTTGAAAAGGACTTAATATTATTTATTTAAATTTGCCAGTCTTTTGTGTTGTCTCATCTGGATATTGAATTGTTATTAGAAAACCTCCCCTACACCTAATTATAGAAGGAATTGTCCATGTAATTTAATACCTTTTAAAAACTATTTTTCATGTAATCTATGATCCATCTGGAATTTATTTTTATTTGTGGTCTAATAAGATCTCCATAGCTCTACTTTTTTACTGTAGAAAATGCATTTTAATAGAAGGATATTATATATAATGAAGCATTCAATATTCAAAGGTTCATGTTTAATGTCTCTCATCTCCTGCAAATAAAACCACCTTTCTTAGTTTAGAGCATTATTGCATCCTTACATATTTATTACCATATATCCCTTCTTATGGGCAAGGATCAGACCATATTTTCTACTGTCTTCACTTCTTCAAGTTAATCACTTCTCTTGGGATGAGATGTTTCTCCTTCCCTCCATCTATTTAAAAATGACTATACCTGTAAGACAAAAATATAGTTATATCTTCACTTTGAACACATCTTAGTAGTAAACATTTACTGGACTTTATATTATCTGGTCACTTCAGTCACTTCTATACAACATAATTAAATTACTTATAAGTTTGCTGGTACTAGTACTTATTATAAAAAGTACACAATAATATATTTTTTTTCTTTAACAAGAACAGAATACGCTTTTTGAAACCAGTATCACATGAAAAACACCCTTTATAACTCCTTAGCACTGCAACTGTAAAAATACGGTATACATAATTGGTATTGAACACATATTTCTTTAGGCAAGTTTACAATAGATAAGTTCCTATTGCCTTTTTTCTAGAATTAGGTGAGAGTGAGAAAAACAAAATTTACTCAAAATAAGCAAATATGCAACTAGCAAATCTTCCAATTTTCCAATAACATATTGGCTTATGTGTTTATTTACAAAATATAGATTAGTGATATTAACTTCATAAGTCGTCATAAACTCACTAAAGCAAGCACAATAGACAATGTGTGTAAAATAGGTGTAAATGTCACCTAAAAACCAAATCATATTTAATATTTGAATAGGTGGGTAACTTTTTCTTATTTTACTTTAAAAGAGTAAAAAAGAATCTTAAGTCTTAACTTCAAAAATAGGACTGCCATGGGTGATCAAACAAACATATTTTGTAGCCAGGCAATCCAATTCAACTGGAAATTTAAACAAGACGATTAAGTATATGAGATGTTGTACATAGTTCTTTTGTTTCCAATTAGTATGCCAAAAATTTCACTTTTAAATTAATCATAATTAATAACTTTGTGGGAAAAGAACATTAATCAGCATATTAATAAGGCAATTATATGGAATATATTTAATATGCATTAAGTATATATATAATATATATTACTTTATAAATAATTTTAATATACTATATTTATATATATTATTATTTATAATTTAAATATACTATTTCTCTTTTTTAAAAGGTTAAATAGGCTCTTTTTTTATTCTCAAATCTGCAAAGAGGTAAATCAGAGACAGAATTCTAAGGAAGAGTCATTTCATTTTCTCTTTTTCATCTCCTTGTCTTTGTCTTCTTTTTGGAAATGTTGATTACATATTGAAAACTCCAAATCATTATGCAAGCCATGCAAAAGAAGCTTTCAACTGAGGAAGGGTCAAGTCTTTGCATTTATGTTGGATTTTCTCATAAAAGCTCAAAGCCCTGGGCAGACATTTCATTTTCCATAGAATATACTAAAAAAATTTCAAAAGTGCTGTCAAACTCTAATTTTCCATTTTCACGGGTGATACATTATCTTGGAATAGAAGGAAAGTCCTCAATTTCACATTGATGATTTAAATCAGCACATTTGAGTTTCTTTCCTTTAAAATTTTCATTGAAATGTCTCAATGTATGAGATTTTTATGTAAAATATAATATAGAAGAGGTTGGGTAAAGAGAAATATCACCATGTCTGTTGGATGTTGAGTTCAATGAAAAAGTTCACCTCTGCATAATTGGAACAGAATCTCCTAAATGAATAAAAAGAAATATTTCAAGTTAGAATGTCAGGTGTTGAAAGTGAAGATTGGCCATGACAGATTCAGGAAGTTGTTTAGGCATTCATTAACTTCAAGAGGCACGTATAGGGGTGCCTGGGTGGCTCAGTGGGTTAGCGCCTCTGCCTTTGGCTCAGGTCATGATTCCAGGGTCCTGGGATTGAGCTCCACATCTGGATTTCTGCTCAGCGGGGAGCCTGCTTCCTCCTTTCTCTCTCTCTCTGCCTGCCTTTCTGCATACTTGTGATCTCTGTCAAATAAATAAAATCTTTAAAAAAAAAAAAGAAGCATAAAAAGGGGTGCTACCATGTATTATCATGGAACCCCAGTAGATACACAGAGATTAGTGTAAATAGACTTAATTCCAGGACAGGCTTTCAACAAGACCCAATATGTCAGTGTTAACAACAACAACAAAAAACAGATGCCAAATGGAGTCATTTGTGCTAAGTCCCATCTCAATAAACCAAGCCTTAATACCTAACTTCTGTATTTTCAGCCTCTCCCAGGAATAACACTTAAAGCAATTAATCTGAGATTTCCTGGTTAGCAGTTGATGTGTATTCTGCCTGATAAAGGCACTTCTGTCCTCTAAAGAAAGATGACATGATCAGCTCTTTCCTTGTCTCTGCCTCTTTATGCCTAAAAATTTCCCATTTTGTACAGCTCTTTGAAACTCCTTTCTATTAGTTACATGGAATGCTGTCAGACATATGAATTGTTGAATAAACCCAATTAAATCCTCAAATTTACTCAGCTAAATTTTTGTTATTTAACTCCAGGTAGAGGAGAGTGTTTTGCCCCAAGCTGATCCCCAACTATCACAATTAGTCACCATGTTATGATACTCTTCTCTATAGAACCCTCTCTCTTTGTTTTCTGTAAAAAAGTCCTCAGTTAACAATACAACAATGCTATAATATAATCCTTTCTTTTCCTTCTTTGTGTGAGACTAATTTTGAAACTGCACCCATAAAAAAATCCAATGGGACAATCTTAATCATAATAAGAAGCAAATACATATTTCCTGAAAGAATAAGCAGTGAAAAATATCATGTATTTATAGATATTCTAAAGAAGGAAATTTACATAAAGATAAATAAATAAGTGTTCAACTCTTAAAGAAACACTTTGATAAGCAAGAGAAATGTTTTCTTTTTATAATCTTAACAAAGTTTAAGATGTTTAAGATGTCAATGAATTTATTCAAATTCTGAGAGAAAAATATTAATTTTTTGAGAATTATCATTATAATTTTTTTAAAAAAATCATCTAGCAGAAAGTAGTAAATAGCAGAGAAGAGTAAAACTGAATCTGTGAAATACAAGCCCAGCCTGAAGAATCCCATAAAAACTAAAAGAAAAAGGCCAGTAAGATTTTTGTCAGAAACCAATGAGAGGAAGGAATTTGGAGGAATTTCATCATGGCTCTTATATATTCACAATACAAATGCAGGAACAAAAGGGATCTAAAAAAGAAATTCAACAATCAAATGAAAAGTAAAGACTAGGTTCTTAGATCAACAGGGTCTATCTATGAAGTATTAGGAAAAGCCTTTGTTACTTGGAGTCAAAATTGTCTTCCTGCTTTAAAGAAAACCAAAACAAATATGAAGTCCAGAATAATACTGAGATACTGATTTATATTCTGTTTTCAAGCATGTTTTTTCTCTTTTTTTTATCACAATGGTTTCTTTCTTTACCTCAAGCTGGACTAAGGCAGAAATTATCTGGGGGAAAAAAAAGAAAGGAAACAAAACACAACAAATAAAAATATATAAATAAACTTTGCTTTGTTATTTAGAAACATAATTGATTAAGAGAAACGTAATTGATTGTGTTCAGGGATTCTATAGGAGGAAATAAAAGAGGCAAGTGCTTATGAGGGGTGGATGAAAAGTGGTGGCATTAGAGTTGTGGGAGATATGAGATATATGTAGCTACTAATTATATTAATTAGTATATTAATTATATTATATATAATTAATATAACTGATAAGGGGTTAATGACTAAAACATGTATAAAACTCCTACAATTCAATTGTAAAAAATTAAATAACTTGATTTTTTTTTAAATTGGCAAAGAGGGGCTCCTTAGTGGTTCAGTCAGTTAAGCATCTGCTTTCAGCTCAGGTCATGATCCCAGGATCCTGAGATTGAACCCCTCAATGGACTCCCAGTTCAGCGATGAGTCTGCTTCTCCCTCTCCCTTTGCATCTCTCCCTGGCTTGTTCTCTTTCTTTCTCAAATAAATAAAATCTTTTTTAAAAATGTGAAAAGAACTTGAAAAGATATCCAAATGGACAACAGGTATGTGAAAAGATGCTCAATATTATAATCATCAGAGAAACACAAATCAAAACCCCAATGTGTAAAACCTCACATTTGTCAGGATAGCTGTTATCAAAAAACAAACAAAAAACAAAGGATAACACATGTTGACAAGGATATAGAAAAATTGGCACTGTCATATATGTTATTGGGAATATAAAATAGTACAGTCACTGTGGAAAACAGGATGGAGTTTCCTCCAAAAATTAAAAATAAAACTACCATATAATCCAGCAATTCCACTGCTGGGTATTTATCTAAAAAAACTGATATTTGAATCTTGAAGAAATATTTGTACTCTTATGTTCATTGCAAGAATATTCACAATAGCCAAGACAGGAAGCAATCTAAATTTCGACTGACCGAGGAATGGATAAATGTGGTATTTATGTACAATGGAGTATTATTCAGTCATAAAAAGGTGGAATTCCTGCCACATGCAAAAACATAGATAAAACTGGAAGACAGTATGATAAGTGAAATAAGTCAGTCACAAAAGGACACATACTAAATGATTCACTATATGAGGTATCTAAAAACTCTCAAACTCATAGAAACAAAGAGGAGACTGATGGTTGTGAGAGCCTGGGAGTAAAGAGAAATGGGGAATTTCCCAGCAGGTATGAAGTTTCAATTGTAGAAGATGAAGAAACTCTAGAGATCTGTTAGACTATCAGCCTATGGGTAATGATTCAGTACTGGACCCTTAAAAAATTATTAAGAGGGTAGATCTAATGTTAAGTATTCTTACTACACAATAACAAAACAACAGAAAACACAAAAAAGGTCCAAAGAAGGAGGATACTTTGGAGGTGAGAGATATGTCGTGGTGATAGTTTCAGGGGTGTTTGCAAATCTCCAAACTCATCAAACTCTATGCATTGAAATGTCCATCTTTTGTGTGTTTATGAATTACATGTTAACAAAGCTGTTTAAAGTTAAATTAAGTTAAATTAATGTAAGTAACAAATTAGAAATCTGCATTAATATAAACAGTGGGGATGGAATTCAAATGAGAAGCCTATTTATTAACTCTCTAATTCAGAAACAGAGAACAAGTACAGGAATGGGGATATTTATGTACACAATTGAAATTTTATTTTATTTTTTATTTTACTTATCGTATTTTATCTTACTTATTTTTTAAATATTTTATTTATTTATTTGATGGAGAGACACAGCGAGAACGGGAACACAAGCAGGGGGAGTGGGACAGGGAGAAGCAGGCTCCCCACGGAGCAGGGAACCAAATGCAGGACTCGATCCCAGGACCCCAAGATTATGACCTGAGCCCAAGGCAGATGCTTAATGACTCAGCCACACAGGAACCCCCACAACTGAAATTTTAAAACCAAAACCAAACTAACAACCTATTTTCTTTTAAACCAAAAACTTGTTATAAATGATTATAAACTGTAAATACACTTAAGACTAATACTTTCTTCTTGATTTCAGTCTTACCAGTTCATAACAGGCAAGTTTTTTTCTTACTTTTTTGATTCAGACACAAATACATCCCCTTGATACATTTATTTTCATGGTTTTTTTTTTTTTTTTTTCTAGACCCACAAAGTTTAACTTTACAACTGTTCCCTGTTCCTTAAAGACTCTCTTATTAAGTGATGAGTGAAACATTTTTCAATGCCCTGTCTTTTTAATTCTTATATCCTTTTCCTAACAGTAACACATGTTTAACTTGTCCGACTAGTTCAAGGCCCTTAACACCATCTACCTGAACAAGGGCTCTTATGCTGACATTTTATAAAACATTTTCTGCTCCAAATCTAGACCTTGTAACATTGCCTCCCGGGATTTTTCCAGCCTCATTTTCCTTAGAACTTATTTTCAGTTGCTAGTTTCTAAACTTGTTTTTACTCCTTTGGGCTTAATTATTTTTGGTATGCTCCTTTATTTTCTAGCCAACTTCTGTCTCTACAGTACAGCACACAGCCCAGATCCATCCTCCTCCGCACCCTTACTCATTCTCGCTCAGAGAGGATACCAGATAAATTGTACACTTAGCAGAAAGAACAGTCAAAGTACTGATCCAGGCATCTTGCTAAAAATGTAGACATAAGTCTTTCCAGACAGAGGGATATCTTTTAATGTAAATAGTTTCTGGAGGAAGGCTTGATGACAAGTTAGTCTTTCAATGTTTAATCATTTTGTAAATAAACTCTACTATATCTGGATTCAGATTGTATTGTCTCTTTATTTTTTCTCCCACAGACACAGACATGAAGCAGCAATAAAACTCTCTATAACAATGATCCCTTAGAAGTTTAAAGTATACATATTTTAACATTGTCACATAATACCATCAAAGTTTAATCTTAATAATTCAACATTATTGAGTTTTTAGTATCAACTAGGTACTATGCCAGTTTTTGAAAAAAAAATTACGTATGAATTTTTGCCACAATCCTAAAAAGTACATGTTATTATTTTACATACAATCCTTAGAACAATGGAAGAAACTTTCTCAGATGGTTATTTATATGTTTTTGGGTGCACTTGTCGGGTAAAGGATTTCAAACTTAGTCTCTATGATCTAAAGAGATCTTTAACTCCTTGTGTTTACCATTCTCACTTGAAGAAAGAATTCAACCTTGGATCTATAAAAAAAAAAGAATTTCATTGAATAGGCAAATATTTATCATATGAAGTGACAAGAAGCTCTCTAATTAGGGTTGTTTTACATTTTGAAAAGCTTATGATACTGGATAAGTGTTATATTACCTTAATTCTAAGAATATATTGATTTTCCAATGTATGTGATGTTGACATGTTTCTCAGGAAAAGAAAGTCTATAACATTAAATATACTATCCATTCCTTAGCTACAACTCTATTTCAAAAACATTAAATCAGCAGAAACATAATACTGTCTATAATAAAACAAAACATAAATAAAATAAATAACAATAATAGAGTAATGATCAAGTTTGCAATAAGTTTCTAAAGTCTAGACCCAGACAAAGAGTCTCCCCTTGACCACATTCTGAACGGTCTTCCCAACTAGCCTTTGACTTTGACCCCTGTCCTTGCTGAGCCTGCAGAGCCCAGTCGTAGCAAGAATTCTGCTAAGTCAGTTTGGGGACAATCCTCCACCTTATTGTCTGATCACCCTTGAGAGTTCTGATCAAACACTTCACCCCTCACCCTTGCTATCCTTTCACCTGGTGGTCCATGAGCAAGGATGCCCCTCCTCTTAATGCCTCCTTTCAGTCATTTTCTACCCACCAACTCTTTCATCCTGCTCTTTGGCTATAAATCCCTACTTTTCCTTGTTATATTTAGAATTGAACCTAGTTCTATACTGAGGTCTTTTTTCCCCCCTATTGCTAGTTCTTGAATAAATTTTGTTCTGCAGCTCTGAGTACTGTCTGGCTCCAGTCCTCTTGAATGTTTTCTTCAACTTAAATGCTGAATATCCTGTAGTACCATGTGAAGTATTTTCAGCACATATAGTTGAGCCAATAGTAGATTCCACCTAAAGCTGATGGATAAAAAGATAAATGACCTTCTTCCACCCAAGGTAAATAAATGTGTCGCACTCTCCCTGCCTGCAGAGATGACGCAACACACACACAGGTCAATGCACAAGCTCTTGTTTATTCCCTGGTCGATCTTTCTCCTCCCCTTGCGGGGAAGTTCCCTTGCCTTATATAGGGCATAACAGCCGTTCAAGGAGTGTTCACGTGAACAGGGAGTATACAGCCAATCACAGAGGTGTTCACGTGAATAGGAGGTATCTGGGGCTCCTAGGCAGTGGTGGCATATGGTGCTCATGTGACAAGCACGAGGTCACGTGTGGCCAGGGCGGATGTTTTTTAGGCTGTCCTTACTGCTCCGGCGCCATCTTGGGGGCGTGACCCCGACATAAATGTGTACTGAATTAGTCTCTCCAAACACAAACACGTATAAAACTAGGACAAAATATAAGAGACAATGGTTCTCAGGCAGTGAAATGATCCCCAGTAGAGAAGTTTGAGATAGAATCTCTGGCTCCATGAGCTCTCCACTTGAAGACAATTTCCTGACAATACCACAAAGGCCTGGAGTTAGAAGAGAACAACATTTCCTGCTGAACTGAAAAACTAAAATTAGAATTAAGGAAATGCTAGGTGTCTGGGCCATCTAGGGAGAGCAGGGAGCTGCACAGGGTTGGGGCCAACGTGTCTACTTGGAATTACTCAAGAATCCATCATCAGGGCCCGAGTTGTACATGCACAGGATGGAACCACTCTTGGATTCCCTGCTTTTCTGCACTGACAATAAAATAGAAATTCTAGGTGTGGAGCAGAGTGTGGGGTAAATAAACACTGGGGAATATTGTAATTCTGGCCCAAGAATAAAGGTATCTTCTTAATGTCTAATAATAATTATGACTTCTAACTGGGGCCCCCGGAAAGTAACTGTCTTAGGAATAAGAACCCAGTCCCAAAATATCACATTCTGCCCTAACAAAAGTACAAGCAAGCTTTGATAAGGTTTCTGGACAGGAGATAGTGTGAAGGTTGAGTGCCTCTAACCTTTGATATTTCACAGATTAGCACTAACAAAATATAAAACCAACCCCTAACAAACTTTCATGGCGATAATCCAGTCATTGAACATTCTGACAAAATACAAATTAAAACTTCTTAGTGAAACATAATAGAATCCAAAGAATCTATGACATATTATTCACAACGTCCAGTATTCTATCAAAAACTACTTGGGGGTATAGCTCAGGGGTAGAGCATTTGACTGCAAAAACTACTAGAAACAACACACACAAAACAAAAGGAAACTGTGATCCATAAACAATTTTTTAAAAAGTTGGTCAAATAATCATGAAAACAGGATGATCCAGATGTTAGATGTAAAAGAAAAAGACTTTAATAGAAACTTCTGTTAAGGTCTGCAGTTAGTTAACAGTTTTGTGCCAATGTTAATTTCATGGTTTTGATAATTACACTATGTCTATGTAAGATATTAACATTAGGGGAACTTGGGGAAATAAGAGAACTCTGTCCCATTTTTGTAAGCTTTCTGTAAGTCCAAAACTATTGCTAAATAAAACTTTAAAAAAAAGACAAAGACAAAAAAAAGACAAATTTAAAAGATTAAAGGAAATAAGTTCATTGAATTTAAGGACAGTATCACCTACTGAGTTGACAGAGTGAATCTCAGTAAAGGAATGAAAATATAAATGTAAAATAAAAATTCTAGTATTAGAAAACAAAATAGCTAAAATAAATATTCACTAAAGTATACAAAATAAAATTGGAAATGATAGAAGAAAGGATCATTGAACCCAAATACAAATAAATATAAATTATCTAATCTTAAAAGCACAGAGGGAATAAAAGATTGAAGACAAGCAGAGTCTTGGGGGAAGAAAAACATATCTGAGGAAATAATGGCCCAAAAGTCATATACATAATAAAAAACACCTACTTACTGATCCATAAAGTCCAAGAAACCACACACAAAAAAGATAAGTGTAAAGAAAAACCATACCTACGGCGCCTGGATGTCCCAGTTGATTGAATGACTGCCTTCGGCTCAGGTCATGATCCCAGAGTCCTGGAATTGAGTCCTGCTTCGGGCTCCCAGGTCCATGGGAAGTCTGCTTTTCCCTCTGACCTTCCCCTCTCTCATGATCTCTCTTGCTCTCTCTCTTTCTCAAATAAATAAATAAAATCTAAAAAAAAGGATAAAAGAAAAACCATACCTAGCAATATCAGATTCAAACTACTGAAGTACAAGATACAAGGAAAGTCTTGAAGCAAACCAAATAAAAAAGACATATTTCATATAGAGATGTATTGATAAAAATGATTGCTGATTTATTTTTAGGAATAATGAAGTTTAGAATAGTAAAAAATAATAAAGGAAAACAATATATTTAAAGTGATGAAATTTAAAAAAAAAATCAATCAATAATAATATCTAAGTAGTTAGCCAAAAAAAAATTCTTTGAAATTTTGGCAAAATAAATATATTTTCAGATTAAGAATAGCTGAAAGAATTTGATGTTAGAATACATGCAATACAGTAACTACCAAAGGATAGCCTTGCTGAAGGGAAATGATTTCAGAAGGACATCTGCATCTTTAAGAAGGAATAAAGAGCACCAGGGAAGGTAAGCAAATGGATAAATATAAAAGATTACACTTTCTTTCTTCTCTTACTTTACTTAAAGAACAACTGACTGATTAAAGTAAATAATAATACTGTGAGATGTTAGTTTATAATGTATGCAGAAATAAGAGATGTGACAACAATCAGTTAATGTAATTATAAATTGTGTAATTATAATGGAATGGTAATGGAATCTGTGGTTAAATTGAATTATACTGTTGTAAGGTTAACACATTTGTGAAGCAGAAAATGAAAAATGGGCAGAGAGAAATGCAAAGTGGGAATTTCACAAGGACCAAGGGTGCAAAAGGCTATTTAAAGTGTCAGGTGTGAATAAGAAGTGAAAAGGGTTCAGAGGACCAGTATTGACTGTTAATGTATTTTGGTAAAATAAAGATACATAGTTAGCCTTAGAGTAACCACTAAAATAAATAATAGCAAAATAAGTGATATCTAATAAGCCAATCAGTGACATAAAAAGAAGTGATAAAAATGTTCAATTAACTCAGAGGAGACAGCGAAGTAGCAATAAAGGATGAAAAATCAGAAGGGACATATGTAAAACAAATAGCAGGATGGTAAGCTCAAACCATTTAAGGGCAGAGATTTATAGACTCTATATAAAAAAAGTAAGAAACACATATTATTTATGTGTTATACATTTAACATATATTATAAAAAGAGATATATATCCTGCAGACAGTAAACAAAAAGTTAGCATGGCTCTATGAATGTCAGAAAAAATGGATATAAAGACAAAGAATAAGAGCACCTGGGTGGCTCAGTGGGTTAAAGACTCTGCCTTTGGCTCAGGTCATGATCCCAGGGTCCTGGGATAAAGTCTCACAGGTTCTCTCTGCTTGGCAGGCAGAATGTTTCCTCCTCTCTCTGCCTGTCTCTCTGCCTACTTGTTATCTCTGTCTGTCAAATAAATAAATAAAATCTTTAAAAAACATAAAAAAGACAGAGTCCTATAGAAGGAGGTACTCTACATAACAATAAAAATAACAATTTTCCAGGAGGACCTGACAATCCTAGATATATACACCTATAACATGAGACTAATACAAAATGGAAATAAGGGAAGAAATAGGCAAATCTGTAATTATTAAGGATTTTAATATTCTTCCAGTAACTGATAGAACAAGTAGATGTGGTGGAATTAGAAGCTGAAGTTATTAAAGATTTAGACAACACAATCTAGCAACATGACCTAGGTGACATGTAGGATGGAACATTATAACCAATAACAGTAAAATATTTTCCAGGACACATTGGTCAAGAGAAGCAATATACTTAGACATAAAATAACCCTCAATAAATTTTAAAAAATTAAAATCTGACAGGGAATTTTCTCTGATAATGACAGCAAAATCAATATCAACAAAATATCTAAATATTCAGATCTTTTTAAAAATGCACTTCTATATAACTCATGACTTGAATAAGAATTCCACAATATGTGAAATAAAGTATTTCAAATCAAATAAGAATTAAAAACAAGCATATTAAACTTTGTGTTATAAATGAAAACACTCTTAAGAAACCCATATATTATTAAATAACTATAAAAAATGAGGGCTTAAAAACAGTGGCCTAAGTATCTTCCTTAATAACTTTAAAAAATAATAGAAAAGTAAGTCTATAGTATGTAGAAAAAGGGAAATAACAAAAATCAAGCAGAAATCAATGAATTAGAAAAAGAGTCCATGGAGAATATTAATAACACTGTTTTTTCTTTACTTTTAATTTTTTAAACATTTATTTATTTATTTTAGAAAGAGAAAGTGAACAGGGGAAAGAATAGAGAGAAAGAGAAGCAGGCTCCCTGCTGAGCATGGAGCCCCACCCAGGGCTCCATTTTGGGACCCTGAGATTATGATCTGAGCCAAAATCAAAAGTCAGATGCCTAACCAACTGAGCCACCCAGGTGTCCCATAAGTTGGTTCTTTCAAAGACTAATATAACTGATAGTTCTCATGTAATCAAGAAAATAAGAGAAAATATCTCACAGTATGGCAGTTACAGAATTACTGAACTTCTTGGGTGGTAGTTGTCTTCCAAGTGTTAAACAGAAGAAAATGTCTGACCAGTAATGGCTATATCCAGAATCAGCCAGCAGAGCACCCCGGCCACCATATTTTATTAAATAAAACAGTCCCAAATTCTGCAAAAATTCAAGAGATAAGACAGACTCAGCTGGCAAAGTCATATGGTAGAAAGCTTGTTGGGTGGGAAATATTTTGCAGCCATTTGTAGGAAATGAAATAATTTTTGCAAAACCACATCCAACAAAAAAAAAAGCATCTGGTAAAAATCAATACCCACTCATGAAAAAAATTCTCAGTTCCATAGGACTAGAAGAAAGACCCAATGATAGTTGGACATCAATTTATGTAGTTATTGCACAACAAGTTAGGAACTTTTAGAAGTGTCTTCCAAATGAAAATTATTTTAGATGCTAATGGTGCCATACAAAGATTATTAAATAACTTCTTGACTTTCCATTTGTAAAACCAGTAACTATTTTTATAGTTATTTCATTGCAAATAATTAAAGACCATTCAAAGGATGGAAACATAAAATATTTCACCAATGCAAATCTTACTTTATAAAAAGTGAAAATCATTTAAAAATTATACTATAGGGACATCTGGGTGGCTCAGTCAGTTAAGCATCCCACTCTAGATTTTGGCTCAGGCCATGATCTCAGGGTCCTAGATTAAGCCCCAAGTTCAGGCTCTGTGCACAGCAGGAAGTCTGCTTGTCCCTCTTCCTCTCCCTCTGCTCATGCTCTTTCTCTCTGTCTTTTAAATAAATAAATAAAATCTTTTAAATAAGTAAATAAAATAAAAATTATACAGTGGCTTCCTTTACATACAAGCCTGTAAGTAGAATTATCATATTAACTTGTTTATTGTTTCATTACTACAGTACTCAAATATTGTTATACATACTAATTGAATTCATGAATACATTCAACACCAATTAATATGTCTGCATATTCAAGTAACACATTTTATATTATTTTACATTCTGATATCTCAAGCTATCTCAAAATGAATTCTTTTGTAACTTGATTATTTTTTCCAGCCTTAGAGATTTAATTATGAGCAATTTTGAAAGGCATGGTCTTTGGAGATCAATACTAATATTCCTCTTTATAAGATTCTACTCACTGAATGATAATTATTGTTACAGTGCAGTGTTTTTGTTGACATCATCATTAGTTGTTGAGTGGGATATTCTTACAAGATGCTTTGTAAGCTTAATGGTCAAGTCTTGATGATCTGAGGTAATGAAAAGAACCCTTCAGTCCATGATGAATTCAAAGGCCTTGTTTTATTCCATTTCATACTCTCATGATTTTAAAAGGATCATATAGTACAAGCATTTGTTGATTTAAATGTCCCACATGGTCTATCCCTTACAAGCTTTCTGGTGTTAATAAGCAGTAAAAGGACCATAAAGTCAGCAATGGAAAGATGAGAGATAAATAAAGAAAATGGAATTCCAAAATTAGATAATTGAGGGTTGACAGATATTCCCAAAGTCATAATAACTACATCTTTCTTTCCAGAAAAAGAAACCTTGCCTGCTTTGCCAAGCAGTTTGAGATTCATTCTATTTGATTAGAAATACAGATGGGATTTTATGAAGTCGTATGTTCAAGTTCAAAAGTGTTTTTCAGATGATCTGTACCCATATCCTCAGCACAGAGATGAAAAAATGAGACTGTGGGTAGCTTTGTAGCCTTATTACAATCCTGGCTATTCTTGATCACTCAGTGGATAGCTCCTCCCATGACTTTAGAAACCTGCGTCACCACCCTTCTCTTACACAATTTTGTCATGCTTCTTCTCTCACTCCTTGTGTTTTTTCTTTGCTCTTTGAGGCCTTCTGTTCATTCCCTCGAGCAAATATATTAATGTCACATGTCATATTAAATTTTATAGTTTTATAACCCTATTTTTAAATAGTACTTGTCTTAATATTACATGTTGTAAATATTACAGCTAAGAGTGCTGAAGATACCCCTAAGCCATGAAATATATAAAATATTGAGCCCATCCATAGTTTTGTCATTGATGTTAAATATGCCCAATCTGCACAGAGTTACTTGTGCTTATACAAAAAAGGAAAATTATATGTGAAGCCACACTGAACCTTCAGTTATGACTGATTAGACAATTTACGAACAATTTATGACTTGCTAATTTCTACACACTAGGAAATGATTGCTTTACTTAAATATTGTCACTTAAATACCATTCTTTCCAGAGGAAGTGAAAACAATATAATCCTAAAATAAAGAAACAATGGAAATTAGAATATGGCTAGATATGTGAAGTATTTTTGGCTCATAACTTGAAAAGTAGACTTAGAAATAATCTACTACAAAGTCCTACTTCTACTACAATGTTCTAGTTAAAGAATTCTGGTTCAACTTTTGTTGAGTTTCTGAGTGAACACTCCTGAACAAGTCTCTCTTAGTAGGTGACTTCTACCACATGTTTAAATCAAAATCTGACTCCATCTCTCAATTATATATTTTTTATCATTTTGTTCAATTTCTTATTTGGTTTTATTCTCTTTTTTCTCTTTTTCCTTTTCTCTTCTTTTTTTCAAAATTTTTAAATTTTTTAATAAACATATAATGTATTATTAGCTCCAGGGGTACAGGTCTGTGAATCACCAGGTTTACACACTTCACAGCACTCACCATAGCACATACCCTCCCCAATGTCCATAAACACACCACCCTCTCCCTAACCCACTCCCCCCAACCCCCTCAGTTTGTTTGTGACAAGAGAGTCTCTTATGGTTTGTCTCCCTCCAGATCCCATCTTCTTTCATTTATTCTTTTCCTACCCCCCAAACCTCCCACATTGCATCTCCACTTCCTCATATCAGGGAGATCATATGATAGTTGTCTTTCTCCGATTGACCTATTTCGCTAAGCATAATACCCTCTAGTTCCATCCACATCATCGCAAATGGCAAGATTTCATTTCTTTTGATGGCTGCCTAGTATTCCTTTGTACATATATATATATCACATCTTTATCCATTCATCTGTTTATGGACATCTAGGTTCTTTCCATAGTTTGGCTATTGTGGACATTGCTGCTATAAACATTCAGGTGCATGTGCCTCAATGGATCACTACATTTATATCTTTAGGGTAAATACCCAGTAGTGCAATTGATGGGTCATATGGTAGCTCTATTTTCAACTTTTTTGAGGAACCTCCATGCTGTTTTCCAGAGTGGTTGCACCATCTCGCATTCCCATCAACAGTGTAGGAGGGTTCCCCTTTCTCCACATCCTCGCCAGCATCTGTCATTTCCTGACTTGTTAATTTAGACATTCTAACTGGTGTGAGGTGGTATCTCATTGTGGTTTTGATTTGTATTTCCCTGATGCCAAGTGATGGGGAGCACTTTTCATGTGTCTGTTGCCCATCTGGATGTCTTCTTTGGAGCACTTTTCATGTGTCTGTTGCCCATCTGGATGTCTTCTTTGCAGAAATGTCTGTTCATGTCCTCTGCCCATTTCTTGATTGGATTCTTTGTTCTTTGGGTGTTGAGTTTGGTAAGTTCTTTATAGATTTTGGATACTAGCCCTTTATCTGATATGTCATTTACAAATATCTTCTCCCATTGTTTCAGTTGTCTTTTGTCTTTTGTTAACTGTTTCCTTTGCTGTGCAAAAGCTTTTGATCTTGATGAAGTCCCAGTAGTTCATTTTTGCCCTTGCTTCCCTTGCCTTTGGCCCACTTATATAATTTTTATTAATTCCAGATTTTCTGTTGGATGGGTACATACAATTTAATGATAATAATCCTCTACTTCCATTTTCTCTGCCATGCTTGTTTTCCCACACATAAACATTTTCCACTTCTCTAAGTTTTCAACTCTTTTCCCATCGCTTACTATTCCAAAGCTTCACCATTCTGTTTATGTCTTTGCATGCACTTCATTCTTAAAATATAATTCTTAAATTGTCAACCCCCAAAGTAAACATAATGCATTAAATGCATTCCTATGAAGGAAGAGTAGTGTAACATCACTGTCTGTTTCTGAACCTATATATTTTTTTAAGATTTTATTTTATTTATTTGGCAGAGAAAGAGAGAGCACAAGCAAGGCTAGTGGCAGGCAGAGGGAGAGGGAGAAGTAGGCTACCTGCAGAGCAGGGAGCCTGACTCCAGACTCCATCCCAGGACCCTGGGATTGGGACCTAAGCCAAAGACAGATGCTTAACTGACTTAACTGACTGAGCCACCCAGGCGCCCCTGTTTCTGAAGCCCCTGTTTTTGTTAAATATTTTCAACAAAATGATATAACATAGGATTAGTTCTTTTAAGAGAGACATGACTTTATTGTTTAATATCCTTTTTACAATCAAAGTCATCTCCCAGTGCTTTACTTAAATTATGTATTTTCTAATCAGAAAACAGAATAATACATTTATCCTTCACAAAAAACCTTTCTCCATATTAATGAAATAATAAAATGGATAATTTTTTTCTAAGTGAATTTGTAAGCCAGTAGGGGGCACACAGGAAACATCTAGCACAGACTAGATGGTAAAATATTTACTAAATAATTGAATAAACTAATTTTAATGCAAAAAGAATTAAGTATCCTCATGGAGATACAAACAAAGTGTTACAGCTGAAAAGGGAAAAGAAAATTTTATTTTAAAGCAAGACTTCAAGAAAGGTTTCATTGCATAAGAAATTTTAAGTTTTGAAAGATGAAAAAAATGTTGAAATATTTACTGTATTACATTATAATTTTTGGTTTCCGTATCTATGTCTCTCATGTAACTGTGTTTCTTTTATGGTAATGGCCCATCCTAATATAAATATAGACTCTGGTATAGTTTAGACACTCACTACATTCTTAAATGGATGAGTAAATTACAGAGAATATTGGAAAATACTATAAGATTGAAAAAATATTATAAGTAAAGTGACACAGTAGGTTTGATTTTCCTGGTAACTGTAATAGATGTTTCATGGAGAGATATGTTTAAAAAGACAGTAGAAAAGACAGTAGTAGAAAGGGCACTTCATGTCACCTAAATAGCACCTGCGGTGGCCATGGTAAGGATATTAATGTGTGAAGCCATGACACCATCTAAAAGACAAATGGTATAAGGTTAGTATTGTTTTCTAGGAAAAAAGCACTAATCATTAATAGGAAGGCACTGAAAAGATTCTATTCAAGTAGGACAGTGAGATCAGCAACTATTAGAATAACCTAAAAAAGGGTGATGGGTATCAAAATTAAGGCATTGTCAGTTTTTGTTTAATTTTTAAATTAAATTTTTAAAGTTGTTTACATACAATTCATGTCATGGAGACATATATTACAGGCTCCCTTGCTAACTTTTTAGTTAAGGTATTAAGAAAAGTGTTTCCAGAAACCGAGCTATTCATCTGAGAAGACTGAGATGACTTTAAAGGAAATAGTTCTTTAACCTGCTTTCCTTACCCACACTACTCATTCCCCATCTTTCTTGCCATTGGTAACTCTTATTTATTCTTCAGATTTTTCTAGGTTTCCTACTCCCTCTGTGCTTCCAAACTAGCCTTCACTTATGCTAGTATTTAGCTTATTTTTAAGTTATTTTTTTAAGTTTCATTCTTTCCTTAGGTAATTCCATTCTTGAAAGCAGGAGTGATTTCTGGCTTATTCAGTGTTCTGTCCCAATGCTCAGTCCCTATGAAGTGTAATAAATCTTTTCTACATAATTATTTCATTATATATATATGGAATCTAAATCAAGCTATTTTATCTCCTGGGTTTGTAGTCATCAATTTTTTAATGAATTCATTTAAGCAAACATTTATTCATTTATTTATTTAAATACATTTTACATTTCCGTGAACAGTCCTAGATGATAAGAGTAGATAAAACTTTTTAAAAATTTTTAAAAAATAAAATATAAGACAGCATATTCTCCATATAATTGTTTGCTTGAAGTTTATTGATATTAAATTCTGTCTTGCAAAGAAAACCAGAGGAAAAAGAGCTATTGAACTTTTATTCGGTTATCAACAACTTTCTTAGATTTTTTTTTTTTTCCAAATCCAGGGCTCATGTATTGTCCTTTCCTCTGAACTACCCATCTTTATCCAAAACTCCTAAATGACACAAGAATTTAAGTAAATAAAATACATTCTATAGACTATATATATATATATATTTATTTATTAAGATTTTATTTATTTGACAGACAGAGATCACAAGTAGGCAGAGAGGTAGGCAGAGAGAGAGAGGAAGGGAAGCAGGCTCCCTGCCGAGCAGAGAGCCCAATGCGGGACTCGATCCCAGGACCCTGAGATCATGACCTGAGCCGAAGGCAGAGGCTTAACCCACTGAGCCACCCAGGCACCCCTAGACTATATTTTTAAAATAAAATAGTGCCAAACAAGCTGATAATTTCCTCTAACTTTTTAATGGCTATAAAAACATTTTTGAAATTATCTCTGTATATATGATATAAAAGGAAATATTTTCTGTAGAATTTTATTCTCAAGAAATTGTGTCTTTCAACAGACTGGAGGGAGAGTAATAAGGAAATTATTTGCTTGTGCCTTAGGTATCTTATCCAAAAAACATATACTAGACTCATCTCAAGGAGGTTTGTCCTTATCTTTTCATTATGAGTTTCATTGTTTCAGGTCATATGTTTAAATATTTAATTCTTCAGTATTATTATATGAAAATTATGAACAACACTAAGTATGTATTTCAGATATATTTATTAAAATAACAATGATTATAATCTTTCTATAAAAATAGATATAGAAGGCATATACTCAAGGGCCCAGTTTTTCTCAAAGTATGCTTAAATGAAGGGTCATGCTATATCTATTATTAAGAAGCTTGTTGTTTTTCACTTAATAATGTGGCTTGGAGAGCTCTTCATATCTGGACATCAAGATATGGGCTACAGGCTTATCATAATTTATTGAACACATTTTTTGTTTCCATATTTTTCATTATAATCCATGCTATTGTTAATATTCCTTTCTCTCACTTTGTAAACACATGCTCACACACTCACAGAAAGAGAAAGAGGTAGAGAGAGAGAGAGAGAGAAACAGAGAGACAGAGACAGAAAGAGAGAGAACTAAAAGTTAAATTGTCAGAACAAAATATACACATTTTTTTCATAGACAATTCTAAGTTCCTCCCAAAGAGGATGAGAAATTTCACACTCCCACCAAAAATGTGTGATGATATATACTTTATCACACATTTATTAGCAATGGATAATATTAATATTTTATACTTATAACTATGTTCAGCAGAATGTTTTCTTTTAATTATATTTTCTAATAGTAATTTTGCCAATAAATGGAATGATTAGAAATTTCTTACATCAAGCCATGTTAATTCATATTAGTTTAAATATATTTTGAGGGTATTTTGTGTTTTTACATAATTATTACTATTACTTTTTTTAGTATGCGTTTAAGACAATTTTTAATCTTGCAAATCAGGATTTGGATCTCAGGTTTAATAGTGACATAGAGGTGCCGACAATATCATTTCACTTTTTTTTTTTTAAAGATTTTATTTATTTATTTAACAGAGAGAGATCACAAGTAGGCAGAGAGGCAGGCAGAGAGAGAGGGAGGAAGCAGGTTCTCTGCTGAGCAGAGAGCCCGAAGCGGGGCTCGATCCCAGGACCCCGGGATCATGACCTGAGCCAAAGGCAGAGGCCTAACCCACTGAGCCACCCAGGCGCCCCTCATTTCACGTTTTTGATTAAGGTCCATTTTTAAAGATTTATTTATTTATTTATTTGACAGAGAGAGATCACAAGTAGGCAGAGAGGCAGGCAGAGAGAGAGAGAGGAGGAAGCAGGCTCCCTGCCAAGCAGAAAGCCCGATGCGGGACTCGATCCCAGGACCCTGAGATCATGACCTGAGCCGAAGGCAGCGGCTTAACCCACTGAGCCACCCAGGCACCCTAAGGTCCATTTTTATAAATAACTTTTTAAAATTAGTATTGTTTTATTTTATTTCCCTCAATAATATGCCTTGTATCATATTTTTTTTTTTTTTTTTTGGTGGGGTGTTGATTTTTGCTTTCTTTAATTTATCATCAATGAATTTTGCAAAAATTTTTTTAGGAATGTTTGATTTAGTCTTAAAATTGGAATGTTAGTTTTTTTCTGCATATGATGATAGTTTTTTTTCCTTTTTTAGATTTTATTTATTTATTTGACAGAGAGAGAGAGAGCGAGAGCACAAGAAGGCAGAGGCTTCTCACTGAGCAGGGAACCTGATGCAGGGCTCAATGCAAGGACCTTGAGATCATGACCTGAGGCGAAGATAGACTTGACCAGCTGAATCTTGAACCACCCAGGCACCCCAAGATGATATGTTTAAAATAATTTCCTTTCATGTTGTCATTATCTTTTAGTGGAGATAAAAAACAAAACAAAACAACAACAACAAAAAACAACTATGCCAAGAATTTTCTGTTGTGTTTTATTTATATTTATTTTTGGAGTTTTGAAACTTGAGAAGGATATGTCTAAATTTGTTTCATTAAAATATATTGTTTTTTCCATTTTTTTCTGCTTAGACCACCATTAGTCCTTTCAACTTCAAGAGTATATTTCCACACTTTAAAAAATTTATTCAGCCATGTGTCTATTTTTCTCTGTTCATTCTTTCTGTGCTTTTTAAATTTACTTCTCTTAGATGTATCTTGGAACATACAGATCTTTTCATTTTGTCTGTGTTTTCTCTAATATATTTTACGATTTTGCCCTTGGCACAGCATTTAGGTAGCAATTTTTAATTAGACCTTCCAATTTACTAAGTTAAAGTTCACTCATGTTTATTTTACTTCTTTTAAAATATACTTTTAACTTTTTAAAATACTCTTTTTGTTAGCTTGACATTTTTATTGAAGATCTTGAATATTCAAGTCTTACTATAGCTAAACACTCTGCTTGGTTATGAAGAAGGGAGAGTGTGCAGTTAATTGTTTTCCAGCCATGACAATTGCGTTTCCTTCTCAGTCTCAAGAGTTTGGGGGCCCCTCGGCTTTCTCTCTGTAGTTAGAGTCTGCCATGTCAGAGGTCTTGCCTCTGGGAGAGTCACTGTTTCTGCATGGGAGCCTGAGTCACATGTGAGAGTGAAGACTACTACTCATGCTGCCAATGGGCAACTTATCAGAACAAAGATCTTCAAAATCCTAAAGAACGTCCATGGGAATCCCCTCTTGTTTTTTATTATTCACTGTCATTCGAGATTACCTCAGAATCTTCCATGATGTGGCTTTGGTTGTCATTTCCTTAGCTCTTTCTTATCAATAATTCGTACCCCATCTACCTCCTATTTTCCAAGAATTTCTTGATATATAGCATCTACTGCTTACCTATTGTATGATTTTCCATCGTGATTATGAGTTTACTCTTTAAAAATGTGTAGAATTTATCATATTATTTCAAGGATTTCTTGGGTAAAAATCAGGAGGGGGGCAATCATGCTGTTGGCTTTGAATTAAAATGTAAATATTAATTATGATATATGCATCCCCAATCAATAATACTTTTTTTAATCTTCTTGCATTGTTGTGTTCAGTGTCTTTGCATTTATTTTGATATATTTATTTCTTATTTAATAAGAAACTGTGACTTTTAATTTAATAAGAAACTGCAACTGTGACTTTTAATTAAAGCCAGTTCTAGTGCCAACTTTTTCTATGCATTGTGGTAGGGAATTTACATGAGGAACTCTAATATATAATACTAGTATAATGTAATATAACAACTTTAGGTCCAAACAAAACTGAATTTGAGTTGTAACATTGACAGCTACTAGTTGTGTGACCTTGAAATATTTGTTTATTGTTCTTAAACCTCTGGGCTATTGATGCACAATCATCATCATCACCATCACCATCATCCGTTGTGAGGATTAAATGGGATAATGCTTTTAGAATGCATGGAAAACATTTAGAACACTGACACCAGTAAATACTCAATAAGTTCTAGTTCACTATTATTAATATTAACAATAGTAATATAGTAACTTAAATACTTTTATATTCTCTTTTTAAGTTATTTTACGTACATGGATTGATGACTGTAAGATTTTCCAAACCATAACTAGAATATGATTTAAATGAAATATTTTGAGTTTTTAATGGGCTGGGTCTAAACCTTCCTTTATTGCTTGACAACAACCCCCTGCAACATAAGAAGAAATTACCAAATGACTTTTGGTAATTTTATTTATTTATTTATTTATATTTTAATTTTGAGTAAGTTCCATGCCAAACATGGGGTTCAAACTCACAACCCTGAGATTAAGAGTCATATGTTCTATCAACTAAGCCAGCCAGGCACCCCCACTTTTGATAATTTTAGTATTTAAAGCTGGAACTAAGACATGTAGAATGTTTGTCAGGACATTCCAGAAGTTTCTGAACATAGGTATCCAGACTGAGTAGAGTCATAAAGACCTCATAGACACTGAATTGGAAAAAGAAGAATCACAAGTCCCACAATATTCCAAAAAATAGTTTTAACAGTTGTAAATCTGTTACTTTGAAAAAATTCTTTTCAGAATTTAAGACCATAATTTCTCCTATTTTTGAAGATTATGCTGAAGAAAGATGATGGATGTACATTACAGATACAGATAGAGATGTGGATGTAGATAGATACGTGTCTACCTCAGAGAATATTGTGAGTTTAATTCCAGACCACTGCAATAAAGTAAGTATTATAATAAATCGAGTCAAACAAATGTTTAGTTTCTTAATGAATTTACATGTTTACACTATACGGTAGTCTATTAAGTGTGCAGTAACATTATGTCTAAAAATAGAATGCACGTACCTTAATGAAAAAATTTTTTATTGCTAAAAAATGTTGATTATCATCTGAGCTTATAGTAAGTAATAATCACTGATCACAGATCACTATAACTTATATAAAAATAATGAAAAAGTTTGAAATACTGTAAGAATTACCAAAATGTGATGGAGAGACACAAAGTGAGCAAATTTTTCTGTTGGAAAAATGGAACTGATAGACTTGCTAGATGTGGGGTTCCCATAAACCTTCAATTAAAAAAAAAAGCACAATACTGTGAACCACAATAAAGTGACATATGTCTGTATAGATTTATAGATGTTCATGTGGACATAAAGACCTAAATATATAGATAGAGATGTATTTTCAAATGGAGAATTAGTATGTCCTAGAATTTTTCACAATTGTATATAAACTTAAGTTCTTCTCTGAAAAATATATGAGAACAATATATCAGGAGAGCTAATGCTTTTAGATTTGAATCTTTTTTGAACTAGACCAACTACCCGATGTCAGAACTTCTGTTGTTTGATTGACAAGTCAGGCATGGTGCTGACTATCTTATAGAGATGTTATAAAATGAAATGAATGAAAATTCTCAAATCATCACACACTTTTAAAGTTGAAGCTTCATGCTCTTTCTTAAATTTCCCCCATGAAGTTGAACATCTTCATGTTGACTTTACCGCTATACCTCTCCAGGTCATCTTCTGCCCCCTAGTCAGCCTCCAATCTACTTGCTCAATCTCTGTCTTCATCTCTCACTTAACTTCCTACAATAGACTCAAAAATGATCCTTGATCCTTGGTCCTATCCTCCACCCCACCCGTCATTACCATAAGAGTTATTTTCCTAAAACGGAGATGGTAATTTAAATTGTACAATGTGTCTCTAACCCACCTTTTAGTTCGATCTCTCACCTCTTATCCCATGGCCCTTCCATGTTAGCTGAATGAATTGCAACCCATTTTGTGAGTGCCCCATGTAGTTTCACCACCTGTACTACTTTTATGCCATTTCCTCTGCCTGAAATTATCTTTTTTTTTTGTCCTTCCTAGTTTGACAAAATCCATCAATCCATAAAGTTTAGCTCCTATAGCCCCTCATCTCGTGTTCTTTTACTTTGAGTTTGCATAAAGTATTTGCACACAGGGTTACACTCCATTGCATTGACTCGAACTCATCTGTTAGGTGGCACATTTCCACTTTGAGAGCAGAGGTTTCATATTTTCAATTTTGAATTCCAAGTACTTAGTACAATATGCAGTTTAACATGCGAGTATTTAAATGATTTGAATTGCACAGAGAATTCCTGTATGTACATCAGAGAATTCCTTATTTCATAATCGTATTAGTAAGCATATTCCACTAGGCTATGGGATTCATGATTTATTTTCTGCATATTATGCTTGAGGTTCATCTGGTTGCATTGGCCTTAGATCTGCACTAATATATTTGGCATTATTGCAAATTTAGGAAAAATATAAACCACATTCACATCTAACACTAGCATTCTTCATTTCTCACTGCCACCTTTGTTCTTTTCTTAAGTGGTGCTTTGGTTATAAAACAAAGTATGAATAATAGCATTTGAGAAGCAACATTCTGGTGCTTTATTAAGAAAGAGTGTCAAGCTGGTGAAAATAGAAAGGATCTTATTTGTAGCTGCTTTCTTTCACAATGCAATTATCTAACATCAATCACTTAACTAATAGGAAGGTAACTTTCAATCATTAACTTTCTTTCAAAGGATATGACTTCTTAAGAACTGCAAAGACAGAAACAAGAAGCCTGCTTAGCTGTGGTAGAGCAAGGACAGACAAATCCATACTGCAGAAATTCAGAAAGTATGCTAATTTCTTCCTCAGATTCACACAGCTTATCATTCTTAGCAAGAATTCTTTTGAAGGACAGCAAGATACTGCTATAAAGTTACATAATAATCTTCTGAGGTGATTGTGATATGCTCCTTTATTTATTTCTTCATTTTCACCTCCAAAGTGGAAAGATAGAGGTTCTAAAACAAGATTTCTTTTATGGCAGAAGGAAACTATGATAGACAAAACATATGTTTGCGTAGCTCTGTGAATAGCAAGCAGCAGAATTTCACTATAATCACGGGGTTATCACAAATTGAGTCTGCTAAATTCAGGCATTAAACTTGACACCTGTGAATATGTACACAGTAAGCTTATGCCTCTTCACCATGCTGTAAAACGACTAAATTCACATAGCCTGTTTTGTGTCTGCCTCAGCCCATTGGTGACCCATGTGGCTTGACTCGCCCCTGAGGTTCTTATTTTCACTGCAAGATCTCGACAGCAAAAACCAGCAGCCTGGGGATGGGGGGAGAAAGTTTTATTACTTACACATAAGTCCTGGAAATTACATAGCACACCTGGAGCCACGTAGCCAGATTACATGAAGAAAGAGAGTGCATGGGATTCTGCCTTTATTGGGGTTGAAGGTGGGGTGTAGAGTTTCTAAGGGTTCACTCTTTATTGGTGAATTTAAAATATGAGATTGGGAATTCAAAGTGTGGAAAGAGAGAAAAGAAACAGTCCAAATGATCAGTTGTTAAAAGCAACAATCACAAAACAAAAGAGACTGAGGGTGGCCTGCATTTAGTTATACATTTGATGATGGGCTTATTCAAGATAGCCATCTTTGAAGTGGATGTTTCCTTGAAGTGAAGGCCTGGCAATCAAAACATAAGTCAGGCACTTTCATTATAAATAGAAAAGGTGGGCATCTGGCTGACTTAGTGGGTGGAGCAGACAACTCTTACTCTCTGGGTTTTCAGTTTGAGCCGTACGTTGGGTGTAGGGATTACTTTAAAAAAATTTTTTTTTAAATCTTTAAAAAAAAAAAAAGAAAAGAAAAGCCAGCTGTCAGGGGTTATGCTACACCAATCACAAAGCCTGTGATAAGATAATCAGCATTGAAAATGCTATCAGGAACTTAATATGCTTTATATTTTTTGTAGGATGAAAGGACAATTTTTGGAAGATAATTTTGAACTTAAATAAAATTATAGTTAAATAAAAAGGTGTAATATTTAAAACATGTACTCAGAAGTTCTGGAAAACTCTTAAAATCTATGGTCCATGTACTGGGCACATCCAGTGGGTAAAGTACTTAGCTACTTTGGGCAATAGTTTCCTAATTTGTAAAGAGATGGTCGGTTACTGATCAAGTATATTGGGTTGTGGCAAGGACTGATTAAGGAACTTCATGTAAAGTACTTAGCACTGTGTCTTGCATATTAAAAATTTTCAATAAATCATGCCATTTGTAAAAAATAAATAATGGCATTTTTACATGTCCAGAATTTTTTTTGGCTAATTCTTTTCCTTTCCATCACAATTTAAGAAAGACTACTATATTAATTTTATAAGTTATAAATACATGAAATGTTAGACACGTATAAGGAAACATACATACACATGCATTATATGTAAGTACATTTATATTATATTATCAAAAATGTCAGAATTGAGAAGAAATAATGTATTATAAATAAAGGAAAATTTTAAGTATATCCTAAATATCTAAATTATTACACTTTAAAAATGGAAATAATTTATTTCCTCTGCTATACAAATTAGGCAGTATATAAAGAAATAAGTTAGTTTTTATCCATATAGTTCAGAAATAGTCATTGTTTGCATTTTCTGAATGACCTCTTGGGTTTTTTTAATGAATATGCAATACACATGCTTTTTAATGATAAAGCATTATCATTCATACTATTTCATAACATTTTTCACTTAAAGCTATGTCATGAACTTCAAAATATTAATTTATTTAATTGATAGAAATGTTCCTATTTTGTCACCATTAGTATATAGTAGGTGTTCAATAAATATTTGTTAAGGAAATGAGTGTCTGAATATTGGATCATCACATCTGAGGATGAACACAGATCTACATTATTTTATAATTTTATTTTAATAAGTGAATTTATATAAATTCTATTTATGTACATTTATTTATCTAAGTGACCTATCCTCGTGGAACGTTTAGGTTGTTTCCATATTTTGTCTATTTTAAATAACACTATGATAACACATTAGTACATTCATAGTACCTTAATGTACATAGTACATTAATCTTCACACACTTCACTTGGCCAACACCAGAAATTGAGATGAGAAAGCTGTCGTGCTAACTGGCAAGCACAGTTTCCCATCACATTAACTGTGCCTTGCAATATAAAAATCAAGTAGTTACTACCAGAACTATTGGCTCTAAAGTCACTACGCACTTGCTTGGTGGGTGGGTACCTTGCCTCTTTGATCCTCTTCTTTATCTGTATCTCTGTCTGTCTTTGTTTTTCTCTGATCTTTTTTCTCTCTTCCTTATTTTAAATCAGTTTTCAATTCTGATCTCATACGAATACATCTGCCGATAGAAATCTAAATCACACATAGCTGTGTGAGAATTCAGCTGCTGTGAATTCACTGGATATAGCTCCCTGCTTTCTAATCTCAGCAGTACAGGAAATTACATGGGAAGGAGGTTGGGTTGGATGATGGATAAACTAGAACACTGAATAGGCACACCTTCTGGCTCTGGCTCTCCAGCCTTAACCTACAATGGGAAATATTGTTATGATTTCCTATAAGATACGTCTAGTAACTCTCTTCTGGCCTCTGGGAAGGCATTTTCTATTAACCTGATATCTTACTTCAATTTGGTTCAGTGTGTACTATATGCCTCAGACACTCCAAGTTGTTCAGATGCTATTGCCTGGTACAATGATGGAATTATGGAATTTTTTTTCTATTCAGCTACTTTTTCCTCAGAGAGCATAGAAAGCATGTTCTTTTCAGTTCTCTTCTTTGCTATCCCTTATGAAATATTTCAGGAAAAGAGTTACTCAGGTATTTTACCAAAAGTCACCATTTTAATCTACCAATTTGGTGACAACAAAAAGTTTCTTGATTCTGAGTGTAGGTTTTGACAAGTATAAAAACAAATACACAGCTTTTCTCTATAAAGTTCCTAATTTTGAAGCTGATTTGATTGTTTTGAACTAATGACCACTTAGTTCATTTAAAATGACATGTTAAATCAAATCGAGACATTTGCACCAGGGTTTCTCAAGCTTGGTGTTATTGACATTTTGAACCAGAAAATTATTTATCGTGAGGAGTAGCCTGTGTGAAAGGTTTATCAGCATTCTTGTCCCTACCCACTAGGATACCAATAGAATCCCCACCTGGGACGAAAATTGTTTCCAGATATAGCCAAATGCACCCTGAAAGCCTTAATTGCCCCTGATGAGAATCACTGCTTTAGATGTTATTTTTAGTGTTTCCACCAGGTGACTAAACAGTGCATTTACAAAACTGTAAGTTCTAGAGCCATCTATAGTTAAGGACTTAAGGAATCTTACTAAGTTCTAGAGCCATCTATACTTAAGGAATCTTACTGATACTTTTGCTCACATTTTTCTTTGTGAAAATATTAAAACACAAGGAGTTGACAGTGAGGGTAAAAATGTCTAAATATGTTTGGGGCACTTACTTTAATATATTAAAATATATTAAATAATATAAAAATATATTAAATAATATATAATATATATTAGTATATTATATTACATTATAATGTATATATAATGTATAAATATTATATATATAATATATAATATTACATATATATGATAACAGTGTTATATTAGTTTCAAGTGTATGTATAGTGATTCAACAATTCTATACATCACCACACATGTAATCTTGAATCCCCATCACCTCTTTCCTTCACCCCTCTGGTAACCATCAGTTTGTTCTCTCTAACTAAGAGTCTTTTTTCTTTGTTTGTGGGTCTCTTTCTTTTTTTCTCTTTGCTTGTTTGTTTTGTTTCTTAAATTCCACATAGGAGTAAAATCATATGGTATTTGTCTTTCTCTGATTCATCTCACCTAGCATTATGCTGTCTAGCTCCATCCATGTTGTTGTAAATGGCAAGCTTCTGTTCTTTTTGATGGCTAAGCAATATTCCATTGTGTATATGTACCACAACTTTTTTGTTTTTAAGTTTTTATTGAAATTACAGTTATTAGCAATAACACATATTTATTCACTTATCAATTGAAGGGCACTTAGGCTCCTTAAAAATGGGAACTATTTTTGATACATTATTTTTGTTTGGTATTTGGAAAGTTTTATAAAATATCAAGAATTTATCTATATTTTTAAAGTAATATATCAATGAAAAAACTGCATTTAGGTTGCACTTTCTTTTTTTTTAAACAATTTTTAAAAACTTTTATTTATTTATTTGACACACATAGAGAGATAGTGAGAGACAGAGCACAAGCAGAGAAAGTAGCAGGCAGGCAGAGGGGAGGGGGAAGCAGGCTCCCTGCTGAGCAGAGAGCCTGATGTGAGGCTCGATCTCAGGACCCTGGGATCATGAACTGAGCTGAAGGCAGGCATTTAACTAGCTGAGCCACCCAGGCGCCCACTTACTAAGACACAAATTTATCTTACCAATTTATTTTCTGGGAAATTCTCAAAGAAGGAAAAATGAAAAAAAAAAAAAAGTAGTTCCAAAATGATAAACACAAAAGATCTAGAAACCCTCTGAATTTAGTATTTTTTCCACTTACCTTTATTAAGGTCAGAACTCCCATATATTTATACCCTTGATTAGATGAGGGCAAAATAGGGTATTGTTCCAATGTTTATGTTATATTATTTGACCTCAAAATTAAACAGACAAATACAAAAGAATGCATACAAAAGCTTTCAATTTAAATGATGTTCAAAGTTGTTACCCAACTATGTGTAATAATTTTGTTTACTTTAAGAGCTTCATGGGATTTTACACTTCCTATTATTTCTAGTAAAATTCTTCCATAATTGTTTCATGGGATTTTCTTTATATTTGAGTTCATGCCATTTTTAAGCCATAAAAATAAATGGAACATGTCAACTCAATGAAAGTCATTTTCTAACAACACCTGAAATTACTCATTTTTGAATTTCGAACTTGAATCTCAGTATAATGACATCCCTGTGACATCAGATTAAAGTGTTCTCTGCTTCTCCAAATACACAGATTGGAACGGACAAATGAATTTATTAGCCACTTCATTTAATAGGTTTTATTTTCTACTTTCAACTGGAAAGAGACCTTTGTAGTATTTTACTTTTATAATCATATGATCAGCATTTTTGCCCGTGTCTTTTACAACTTTTATCCTCTTCTGCTTCTGTCTTTTTAAATGTTTGCACATAACACTTTAAAGAACTAAGCAGTTTTTTAAATGCAAAGGTAAGATTTTGAAATATAATTATATATTTTTATGTTTTCATGAGGGCCAAAAAAATCCCATTTGTTCACACATATTACATTATTACCTCTTCTTATAACCATGATGATAATAACACCTAGATCTTTCATGCAGCATTCATTTTGCCAACATATCACTCATTCATTCATTTACTTTTTATTTTAACAGATGTTTATTGAACCAGGACTTCAGTAATGGGTATCAATGGTTAACCAGATTGAAGAGTATCTGCTTTAGTGGATCTTATGTTCTAGGGTCAAGAAACAGATGACAAACAAAAATTAGTTACCGAGTATATTTGTCTAATAATAATTGTCTGGGGGCACCTGGGTGGCTGAGTGGGTTAAGCCTCTGCCTTCGGCTCAGGTCATGATCCCAGGGTCCTGGGATCGAGCTCCGCATCAGACTCTCTGCTTGTAGGGGAGCCTGCTTCCCTCTATCTCTCTCTGCCTGCCTCTCTGCCTGCTTGTGATCTCTGTCTGTCTTAAAAAAATAACTGTCTGAAAAAAATAAACAGGTTAATGGAATAGAGAGTAACTTGTAGAAAAATAATTTTTTATTTCAAAAATAAAAACTGGAACTCCTCTAATGGAGTCTCCGTTTGGCATATGATATAGAAAACAGAATATGGTTAAAGAATTAGAAATAATATATGCATAGTGTGAAGAAAACAGACTATTATTGCATTTCAAATCTAGTTTGCTATGAGAGGGATTCAGCTTTATATTTTTCAGACTTTCATCACACATATACTTTAAGGAAACTAAATTGTATATGTAAAGGAGGATTAAGATGAAAAATAGTAAAGTTGTATAGCTGAGAAACTCTGCTTTATTACACTAACTGTATACTAATTGTGTGATTATCCTCTGTGAAGATTGTGCTTTTATGATTGAAGAATGTAAATTAATGAAAAGAAATTTTTAAGTTAAGATTGCTATCTAGAAAACATTTTTACCTCCGATTAGCGATTGCTTCCACTTAGAGTTCTCTACCTGACTGCGTCAACAGCTGACCCGTCCATGATCTTGCCTCACTCCCAAACTCATCACAGTTTAAAGAAAACTCCCAGGAAATATTTCTTTCATCATCCAAACTGGGTCCAGGCTTACATTTTACTGCCATAATATCACATAGATCTCTTCATATCTATTATGTTTCTGCTTGTATCTTTATTTGTGTGACTCTGTCTACTCCCTCTTTCACTTTGGGCTACTGGAATAGACCTGAGTGAACTTGAGCTAGCTGCATTTACCTTTAGACTAATCTTGACAGTTAACAAAATTTAAAAAAAAAAAAAAAGTTTTAAAACTTTCAGAAGAAAACACAGAAACACAGTAAATTTCCTAACATTAGTTAATTCTTCTCAAAATAATGTCAACTTCTCCTCAATAATTGTTAAATCTGTTTCTTGGTCTTGGTCAGTCTTAAAATAATGCATTGGAATGCTCTCTCTCTCTCTTTCTGTTTGTTTGTAAAGATTTATTTATTTGAGAGAGAGAGCACAGCAGGGATGGGCAGAGGGAAAGGAAGAGCAGAACTCAAGCAGACTCCTCACTGATTACAGAGCCCACCAATGGGTTCCATCTCACAACCCTAAGATCTCAACCTGAGCTGAAACAAAGAGTTGGATTCTTAACAGACTGAGCTACCCAGGTGACCCTCTCTTTTTCATAATCACCATCCTTATTCTAGTTTTCTGTATTTTCCTCCTCTCTTCACAAACAAACAAAAAATTAGCTTTTTGAAATACTTATTTCCAGTACTACTCTGACCTACATCAGGGTACAACAACCAAGAAACCTAAAGAAAGAATCTCCCCAGACTCCAGGACAAAAGATTTTGTCACAGCAATAAACTCATTTAGAGTAGAGGTCATATCTATTTTTCCCATCATTCTTCCCTATTATCCAGCTCAGAGCCAGGTCCAGCAAACACATGTAGTAAATATATAGATTCATGAATGAATGAATAAAAAGAAATCAACTGAAATTGAAGAGACCCAGCTTTGTGGGAAAAGGGATTTGCTTTTTGCATCATGTTTTTCTTTTGTTTCAGAATATGGAAAAGCTAAAAATTACTAAGGACTAAAGGAGGAAAAAGACAGTTGAGAACTTTCCATTTGAAATTCAAACTCCCTTTTGGAGAGATACAGAGCCAGGGCATTTTACCCAGTAGTAACTGTTTTTGTTTTTGTTTTTTAAAATGTATGTATGTATGTATGTATGTATGTATGTATGTATGTATTTTGAGATCTATTTATTTATTTTGGAGAGAAAGAGCAGGGGTGGGGGAGTAGGGGCCGAGGAAGAGGGAAAGAGAGAATCTCAAGCAGACTCCCTACTGAGCATGGAGCTTGACACAGGGCATAATCTCAGGAACCTGAGATCATGACCTGAGCCAAAATTAAAAGACGGGTGCTTAACCAACTGAACTATGTAGGCACCCCTTACTTATTTGAGAGAAAGAGAGAGAGGATGTTAAGCTTCCTCAGGAGAGTCTTCAGGGATGTTGTATGAGGGACTTCTCTTGGTTCTGGACACAGGATGGTCAGCAATGCAAATGAGAAAACATTTGCTAGTACTTTGCCACAGTCACATACCTAGAATGTAAGGCTTCCAGGCTGCTTTCCTAGTGACAGTCCACCAACTCTGACCCTGGTAACCATACAGTGACTGCAACCAACCATCTCCAGTTAGGTCTGAAATCCAATCAAGGTCGGGGGAGGGGAAATCCATGTCCAAGTTTCTTCTTTCTTGGGTTCTCTCCTTCCACCCTAGGATTAGATTTTTCCAAAGATGTACACTAATTACCAAGAAATCACAGCCAACCAGAGATTGAATAAATTATTTATAATCAATGAATATCAAAAAACAACCATGACCTTTTAAATTTATTTTTAAAAGAAATGTTTAAAAGATTTTGAATTTTTAGTATTTTTTATGAGGTAGTTTATAGGCCTCCAAACTAAGTGTCAAATATACCTACCAAAGATATGAAAACTAACTTTGTCAGAATAAAAATTAACCAATGTTAAATGATAAAACCATGTTACAATAATTTATTTTTCAATTATTATTAATTTTCATTACAAAAGAACTACTTATGTATGGTGGATGGCTATGAACATTTCCCTACTTAAATGATGCAGAGTATACTTCATAGTAGGAGAAAACAAGGTCAAAATTCTATTGGTGATTGACAACAGCAATAACAATTTCAGTGTTATTACTTGGCAACTCACTACAAATATGCTCTCCACAATATCTAGCTTCATATTTTCTAACGTTTGGATTAAAACTGTTAATATTAAATTTTATAAGTTTTATAACTGCTGAATCCTAAATTGTGATTATGTATTCTCTCAGTTATCTGAACTTGAAGAAACTTTTTTCTCCAAAGATTTTATTTATTTGACAGAGAAAGAGCCAGAGTGGAAAAGGGAGAAGCAGGCTTCCCACTGAGGAGGAAGCCAGATGCAGGGCTCGATCCCAGGACCCTAGGATCATGACCTGAGCCAAAGGCAGACACTTAAGGATTGTGCCACCCAGGAGCCCCTTGAAGAAACTTTCATCTCCCCAGGGACTTGGTGATATACCATTGAAAAACAAGGAGGATGTGGCAACTTTAAGTATGTAATAAAAGCATTTTATTTAATTTTCAGAGTTTATACTTTTGTGAGAATGACTAATTAATTTAACTATTATCTGATACCTGTTAGCTCTTCGGTCTCTAGCTCCTTACCTGGTCCTTACCTGGTCCTTCCAATTCTTAGTTTTATCAAAAGTGTGAAACTTCATAGGGAAGTTCTTACAATATGGCAGAACGAGAATATCTACTTCTTCTTCTCTTTAAAAAAAGCTATGATTATTTGTCATTTTTTATTTTAGCAAAATATATATAACATAAAATTTACCATTTTAATCACTTTTTCATGTATAGTTTCAGGGCATCAAGTAGATTCATTTCATTGTATAACCAACACCACTATCCATCTCCAGAATGTTTCCATCTGAAAACATTCACCAGAAAATAACAAACTGAAACTCTGTAACCATTAAACAATCACTCCCCATGCATTCCTCTCCTCTCTACTGCTATTTTCCAACCAGTATTTTTCCACTCAACAAACAGCCACAGGCATCTCTCCATGACAATCTATGATGTCTATGACAGTACATTTTATATTACAATTTATATACTTCCTGGTGAGCCATTCATCCTGAGCTCCCTTCCATAAGAGCACTTAAGCAGTGTTTTATAAAGCCATATGTTCACTTCTCTGTCATCCTAGAAAATTTCTGAACTTCACAAATATATAGAGTACAAGTCTTAATCAAATGTTTATCATTGGCCAAGTGTAGTGCCTGATTTGGAGTAAAAGATCAATTAGTGTGTGTTGAGTGGATAAATCAGTGAATAAAGGAGGAATATCCTTGGCCCGAGGAACAAAAGGTACTAAGCCACAGATTCCGAGCAATAATCTCTGAGAAAAAAAATTACACCAATACATTTTAGTTAGTGACTACCTAAAGCTACGGGTTTCATAGTGTCCCTAGGAGAGGTACTCTACGGTTTCTAAGATATTGATTTTTTTTTTTTTTAAATTTATGAGGAGTTCTGTGAACTCATGACTTCATTTGCTAGTGTTTTATAGTATCAAACAATACTTGTATAAATATGTCACTCTATGCTTATGTTAACATAATTGTTTCTAAAGAACCAATTTTGATAGAAATTATAAATAGTAAGCTCCAAACATAATTTTAACAACTATTTTATTTTTTCAAAAGGGAATAGCAATTATTAATAATGAATTCAATAACAGAGGTCAAGAACCAGTTATGTGTAAATGAACAGATCAATCAAAGAAGTGGAAACCAGAAATAATTGGTTTATAAAAAATGTCTTAAAGCATGAAAGTGCATACAATCATTTCTGGTAAACAAATCTGGCTGAAGAAGCAGCTTTGATTCCCCTCTCTTTATCTTTTGTGTATCCACTTTAGAGGTTTGCTTTGCAGTTTTTATGAGGCTTGCATAAAACATCTTATAGATATAACCGTCTATTTTAAGCACAACCAGGCCGTGGGCTGACAACCTCTTTTACTTTCACAATGGCATTCTCCTCCAGGCCCACAGATTCGGGCCAGCTTTCTGCATATGCTCACTAGCTGTCTGCAAATCTTGTTCTTGCCACCCCTGGGAGTGCGCATAGAGAATTGCTCATAGGGTGGGGGCAGGGGGAGTAAGTGCATGGAGTGCTGGGGGTGCCTATGGGCCATCTGGGGGTATCCACAGTGGATCGTGGACAGGACCCTCAGGGGGTTCCTTGTGGAGTTAGTTGAATCTGCTTTCCTTTGATAGATCTCTCTGAGCTCTGGCTGCTGTGCTCATGAATCAGTATTCTGGATGAGGTGAAAGCGAACTTGGTCTGTTTGGCAGTGTCACCCACCACAGTGAAACAACACGTTCTCACACACTCATTCACACGCTCTCACTTTTCCCCTGCAGGAGAAGTCATCGGCTGAGAAGGGCCACCTGGCAGCGAGCTGTGCCACCTTGGGGGTATGATAAAGCAGGTAAAGTCACGCAGTTTCTCTTACCATCTCCAATTGGTCTAATCTTGTTTTTCTTTTGTCCAACAGTCTGGTAGGGCTTCTTCCTTGGAATCCTGGACTTCCATAAAGGCTCTCCCATTCATGGGTGATTGTCTAAGTCAGCATTCTCCAGGAACACCCACACTTCGACCAAGTGGGACTGGAGCCAGTGCATAGGCTTTTCAGGGTTTAGAGCCCATGACCAAGATCTGTATCCCCATACCCACCCACCAGTGGGTACGAGTCTCTTGGGTCCCTTTGTGTATGGTGCTGACCATGACACAATCAAATCCAAACACAGCTCCACTAACGTTCTCTGGTTACGAAGTTGTATCTGCATCTGTCGCTGGGACTTCAGCGGGTGAATCAGCTACCAGAGTTCAGGCCTATCTTCTCAAAATGGCCCTCCTCATCTCTGGGTGGCCCTACAGTTTCATAAGCCCTTACATGGATCCCATAGCTGCCACAAAGGCACGTTTGTCTGTGCGTGATGCCAGACTGTTGTTCAGGGGGTTGGGGGGCATGAACCCTTGTCCATAAGCTTTATTGGGACCTCTTGTTGACGTCTTTCCAGCTCTTCTCTTGTTGTTGATATTCATACAGATTTATGTGTCAAACATGCCTCAGAGTGTCATTTTATCTTTGTTCTGACTTGCTTCTGATGTCTGTCGGGGACAGATATTCCCTCCAACACAGAGCAGTCTGCATTTGCACTTGGAACCCAAGAGGGGGCATCTGCTGCTCCCTGTGGAATATTCTGGGCTTCCCCTCCTCCCACAGCCTCATTAACAGTGGGACATCTTGGAGGGAAGTTCGACTGAGGTGTCTCTATTAGAATGGGATTCTCCAGATCTCCAGACCTTTAATCAGTTCTGGATTACACCGTGTTTTCCCATTAAACAGACGGTTCTGCCAGAGTTGCAATGAGTTAATCCTTCAATTAATGCAGTCAGCGTGGCTTAATTTGAAATAAAAATGATGTTAATAAGCTTAACTTTCTAGATACCCAGCTTCATTTAAAGCAAACCCTCTGAGAATGTATATTAGATTGCATTTAGCAGAGTATAAATTTGAGAAGACATAACTTTATTAAAAAATTAGAAATATTTAGTGTTATGAGTGCATTTATTATGAATATAGTAGTTTACTTACCAAATAAACCAGTATTACTTATGAATAGAACTGAATTGCCAAGTGGATAACTCAAGGACCAATAATAATACACTTTACACATTTTGATTAGATCTGAATAATTATGGAGTCTAATTTGTCTTAAAAATTAAAATGCAGGTTACATAAGGAAAACTTTCTTTTCTTTGCTTTTCCTTTCTTTTCTTTTTTAAAAGATGTTATTTACCTGAGAGAGACAGAAAGAGAGGGAGCATAAGTCAGGGAGAAGGGACAGAGAGAAGGAGAAATAGGTTCCCTGCTCAGCATAGACTGGGGCTCCATCCCAGGACCCTGGAATCATGACTTGAGCTGAAGGCAAAAGCTTAACCAACTGAGCCACCCAGGTGCCCCAGGAAAATTTTCAATCTGTTCTTAATTTTTTGTCAAATGCTTGCTGTGAGCTTCTGATATAGAGATAAACACAGTCATAAATACGTGTTGTTGACTCAGGAAGTATATGCCATTAACATGGGTATTAAATTGATTGTGTCAAGTTTTTTTTAATAGCTTGATTAAAAATACAAACTGTGTCTCTAAAAAACGTGAAGTCCCACATTTTGCTTTTTTTTTTTTTATATTCATCAACTGTCTACAGTCTCTACAGACTTAGTTCCTACAATCTTGTAGAGGTACTACATGTATGCACAGACTACCTCATATCGTCATATGGAAGTCTTCAGAATATCAGTGACAGCTTGCATGTAATCTCAGTACAGAGAAGTTTGTTTAACTAGAAGGAGTCATTACTGCAATTTAAGTTCTCTCTTGACTAATCTATTTAGGGGAAAATATTATTGATATTTGAGAAAACGTATCCCTAACCAAAAGAAATTGAAGCTACAATGTAGATATTGCCATTTTGATAAGCATTATAGCAGCTGATTTAGAGTACCAAATGCCCACTCCTACCATGGGGAACCACATACCTACCATAATTTTGTACTTCTGAAAACTCATGGATAAAACTGTGACACAGTGTTATGAGATTTTAATAGGGTATTTCAAGAGAATCTCTTGAGCACCAGACTACTTTTTTTTCACTAGTATGAGGTACCTCTATGAAGTACAACACTTTTTACTCCTTCTCGTTTCACTCTTTATTTTGTGAGAATGAAGCTGGAAACATGGCATATTCTTCCCTGACCTTAGGTATCAAGCAATTGTATTATAACTAATCCAGCATAAATGCTTACAGTCAAATAACAGAATTTTAACCTGCCAAGGAAAGACTTAATCAGTCAGACGCATTCATTAAAATATTAAGATAATAAAACTAAAACCATAAGTAATAATAATAATGATAAAACAATGTTTATATCTAAAAATAACTCTGAAAGTAATATAGATTCCAATTTTACAGGTGAGGAAATTGAGAAATAGTAGTGTTAGAGGTCTGGTCCAGGTGTCAAACCCTAATTCCATAGGTCCAAACAAATTTTATCTGGTTCTAAAATTTTCTCTTTCTAATAATGTAATACGGGCTCTCTAAAGGAAAATGAAACTTGGTCAGTGTTGCATTCCATTGACTTTATCTTCTTTGTGTTAATAGACAATGTGGAGACTAATTTTTTTCTCTTATTCAATAAAAATATAAAATTAAATGAAAATAATAAATTGATTCTTTTAAGATTCAATAAGCCAGAAATTTCTCATTTTCCTTTATCTTAAATTTATAGAATTCACATAAAATTCAGCCTTCAAAGTGTAAAATTTAGTGATTTTTAGTATATTTGCAAAATTGTGCAACTATCATCATATGTAATTACAGAATATTTTCATCAATCCAAAGAGAATCTTGTGCCTTTTAGCAGTCAGTATAAATTCTACCTTTTCCCGTTCCTTGACTACCAGTTATCTACTCTCCATCTCTATAAATTTGCTTATTCTGAACATTTTATAAATAGAATAATATAATACATGGTCTTTCTGTCTGGCTTCTTTCAACAACCATTAAGTTCCAAAGTTCATTCATGTTCTACCATGTGTTAGTAATCCATTCCTTTTTTTAGCTAAATAATATCCCATTGTATGAATATGCTACCTCTTGTTTTCCCATTCATCAGTTGAAGGACATTTGGGTTCTTCCCACTTTTTAGCTCATGTGAATAATAGTGTTATGAATATTGAAATGTATAAATGTATGTGTGTGTGTATATATATATATATATATTTATTTATTTATTTATTATTTCTTTTTTTCTGTGTGTACTTATGTTCTCAATTCTCTTAGGTATATCCCTAGGGAGTGGATTTGGCTAAATTACTATATTTAGTTTATTAAGAAACAACTAAACTGTATTTTTTCTATTTTTTTTCTTTTTCTTCCTTTTGCTTTTGGTATCATATTTAAGAAACTACTGCCTATAAGCAATACCATGGAATGGCTAAATTACCATGGATGCCTAAATTAATAAATTATGTTAAATGTCTTTAAAAGAATGTATTAAAAGGTAAATGTTTAATTAATTAATTTAGAAACCACTTTTCTTTCTGAGAAATAAAATAGAAAAACACAAAATCAAAATGACTTGCTATCTTAAGTATATTTAAATTGATCTTAGAAAAGTTTTTACTACATGGGTGCTTAAATCCAATATTTAATTTTAAATACAGAAATAGAACAAAATCTACAAGTGGTACTAGAATTATAACTTATTTGGTTAGCTAACTGCTAAATCAGGCTCAAGACCCAATTGTTCTGTTACGTCTCCCAAAATACTGATACACCATACTATGATTCAGGTTTCTTGGTAACATTGTCAGAAGAGATTGTATATATCTTCATTTGATATATCTTCATTGTTTAAATTAAATGTTCAGAGCTCTATCTGTACCAGCCTTGCTTAAAACATTATAACTAAACACACAAGCAAAAGGATTTTCATTGTTCACAAGCATGTTTCTGTAAAATAAAACACTTAGGAGTTTTATATTGACCAGGACATTTAAAGAAAATGATTGCTCTGTGATTTCTCATTTCTACTCACTGAATGAATAGGCCTTTCTTTCAAACATAAAAATGGCAGATTGCAGCTCCCCAGCATCTCTATTTGGAATCCTAGCTATTCTAAAAATGAACTCTGCTGATCGCTTCTATGTAAATTTCCAACATTTGCTATTCTATTTTAATAGCTGAATGCATTGGAGGACAAGGAAATCACATCATCTGTGTAGGTAAGGAATTTGTTTGGCGAAGGAAGAGGCTGAAGATTGTCCTCTTTCTGTAACAAGTGCATAGAGGGAGCGGCAGTGTGTAACCAGTGAGATAAAACCACTTACTGATATAAGCAGCTGAATTACATTTGATCATGGGCTTTTTATTTTAATTTTCAACAAATTGTGCATCACAATATCACTCTTAAGTCCAAAGTGGGACGATTACAGGCTTCTGGCTTGCATGAAACACCCAGGGTTGCCAGGATACCACTGTAGGTGGCTGCCAGGCCAGTCCCCACTAGTGTGTTGAGCTCCCGGCTGGCTCCAGTGGAAAGCCTGCTCACCTGAAGGGCTGCAAAAATCAGCCTTTAAATTCAGGAGGAGTGAGATAATGTGTTTTCTTGTTCAGTGCTGAGTTACGTTTATTCACTGTTTCTCCCTAAAAGTCAATCCTTTGCCACTGTTGATAAACCTAGCGCTGAAAAGCTAGCTGAGTTGCAAAGAGAGTGTTCCTTTTTTTCTTTTCATGTCAGGAAAGAATATTCACTCTAAGCTATAATGGCCGTGTGACCTTCATTTCAGCTGCATTGCAACAGGAGACACTAGATGTTGGTACAGAAGTTCGTCTCCTTGGTTAACGTGATCCATCCAGTGTACAGGGTATGGTTATTTTATTTAAATGACCATTTCTTCCCTTGATTGCATTCTTTGTACATCTGTGAGAACTAAAAGAGGTTTCATCAATTATTTTTGAAATGTATGTATAGATTATATTTAATTAGCCAAGAGAAGTGTCGTATTTTCCAGGTGTATGACTGTGGTGTGCATTTCTGTGTGGACATTAATTGATAAATATTAATTCCTTGTATAATTTATTTGTTTTGGAAATGGTTCTTAATTTCCTATCTTGAATGCACAGTGCCTACATATAAACATATAGTGGTAAACAACATTACATCCCTAATATCCTCAAGTTTATAATCTGGTAGAGGAGGTAGAAAGTAAGTGTTAATTTTCTAAAATATTTAATTGTTCTCACAGATTTAGTGGCTAAAAATCACACACATTAAAAAAAAACACATTTATTCTTTTATAATTTTGGAGGTCAGTTGTCTGTAATCAAGATAGAACTATGTGCTTTCTGGAAGCTTTAGGGAAGAATCTACTTCCTTGCCTTTCTAAGCTTCTAGACCCTCTTTGCCTTTCTCAGTGTACGAATTCTTCCTTGTGGTACTACAACCTCTTGCTTTCATTATCCTGTCTTCTAGTCTTCTCCTGCCTCAATATTATAAGTACCCTTGTGATTAGGTATGCCTCAACATCTAGTCATCTCAAAATCCTTAATATAATCATATTTCAAAGTCACCTTTACATGTGTAAGGTAACAGGCTCCGGAGATTAAGACATGGACATATTGTGGGGTGTGGGAATATGGCATTTTCAGTCTACTACAACGCAAGTAACATTTTTGAAATATAAAATAATATCGGGTACTAACTGATGCTATGGATAAAAAGTAAGCAAGTTAAGAGAGTACTAGGTCATAGCAGCCACTAAAGATCATATGAACAGGGACATGAAGAGCAGATATTGAGCAGAAACTTGAACAAAGCAAGGGAGAGAAGCAAATAGCGCATGTGGCAGAAAGGTTTTCAGCAGACGGAGCAGCTGTCATGGGGGTCCTCAATCAGGCACCAACTTAACAGGTACAAACAACCAGCACAAAGAACAGGCTGAGCAGAGCTGGGGCAGAGCTCACTGAGGTAGGTCGAAATCAGAAAAAGTAAAGCTCTGTAAGTCATGGTAAGGGCAATTATTCATGAGTAACTTTTTGCAGCCACAATATGGGGTCATCTCTCATTTTGCTGGGGGGCAATTCTGAGCTCTGTGCTCATCGTGAAACTGTTTCTTTGCAAGAATGAGACTTTGGGTTTCTGAGAGAGGTTAACTGATGACCACCACTGTACCGATTGTCCTCTACCTGCATGTAGGAAAAGTCACTCCTGAAGTGATACATCCTAGTTTTGTTAGATTAGCCCATGAAGAAAGTCAGTCTATTCATACTCCATATTTTATGAAGCTGTTTCAGTCAATTCTCCAGACAATGCAAAAGTGTTCTGAAGGTAAGTAGTGAAAGGTTAGAGAAAGATGAGCATCAGTTAATCTCTTGTTCTAGAATATGAAAAAGTACAAATGATTTCATACTTCAGGCCTTGCCATGCTGTATCAATCAGCAACCTCAAGTTACTTTCTCTAAATATCTTTTTTTTTTTTAAGAGATTTTCTTTATTTATGGGGTGGGGGGGGCAGGAGGAGAAGGAGAAAGAGAGAACCTCCAGCAGACTTCATTCTGAGCAGAGCCCGACATGGGGCCCAGTCCCAGGACCCTGAGATCAAGACCTGAGCTGAAACCAAGAGTCTGTTGCTTAGCTGACTGAGCCACTCAGGTGTTCCCTAAATAGCTTTGAATTCATGACTTTTGTCTCCATTAGTACCCTTTGATTCTAAGACACTATCATCTCTCACTTGTCTATTGCCCAGGTTCCTTACTTCAGTTCCCTCCATTACTCCTATTAAACTTCCAGCAGCCCTATTTGTTTTCTACAGTGTGGGCAGAGTCGTCTCTTATTTAAAGCAATTAAAATACATCATATAGTTCCTCTCCTTAAAACTCTCCAGTGCTTTCTTAATGAAATTCAGTTCTGTAAGGAGCTGCACGATCAAACTCTTGTCTTCTCCACACCTTCTGATTACAATTTCAATCAAACATTATGCTTTTCCCCCCTGTGCTTTTATACAAGCTATATTTTTCCTCTTCAAAACTGACTACCTTCCGAGTCTAATTAACAGTGGCTATCATCCTTCAGATCTCAATTCACAGATTACTTGCCCAAAGAGGCCCATTCCGGAAGAGACATCCCTGTCATATGTTTATATGATTTTATATTTCTTCAATATTATTTTCACAACTGCTAATTAGAAGTTTTAATGACTGAGTACCTCTCTATGACTGAGTACCTCTCTATCAACCACAAGACTGTATGATCCTTGGGTATAAAAACTAAGTCTGCCATATTCATCACCATCCCCAAGACTTCAACGCTGTGAGAGCTGGGGTGCTCTGGCTAGTTTTGCTTACTAGTGTGAGGCTGGATCCTCCCACAGTGTCTTCCCATATTAGGCCATTAGAAAATATTTGTTGAATTGCTGAATAATAAATAAAAAGTGAAAGAAGGCCACATGCTTAGCCTGTAATGCTGTGGGTCGTTCAATCGGTTATCTGCACCTTGGAAGTGAGGTAGGGGACTGTCAGCTGTCTTAAATATCCTTCTTTCTCCCCAGTTTTCATACGAGGGTTCTGCTTTCAGCTCTCACAGCTTGCGTAGTGTGAAGAGCTGTATGCAAATATTTGCCTGTCATTGCCATTTGTACAGAGAAAAGCCTTGTTCTCTGAGATGGATCATTCATAAAATGGATATTGTAATGGTTCTGGAAATTGAATATACATCTATTCAAAATTCACAGTAGTTAGTCACTCACAAATATACCACAAAGTTTTCAGTGAAAGCATATAAGGCAGTTTAAAGACCTAAAAAAAAAAAAAAAAGAGGCACATAACACATTTATTAATATATAAAAGAAATTATGATTGGGCACCTGGGTGGCTCAGTTGGTCATCAGCCTTCAGCTCAGGTCATGATCCTGGAGTCCCAGGACTGAGTTCTTTTTCCCACTCTCGGCTCAGTGGGAAGTCAGCTCTCTCTGCCTTTCACCCTGCTTGTGTTCTCTCTCACTCTCTCTCTTTCTCTCTCAGATAAATAAATTAACTCTTTAAAAGAGAGAGAGAGACATTAGGGTTGCTTAGTGGTTGTTTAACTCTTCAAGTAAAAGAAATGAGTTCTTCACAGGTAGAATGATAGAAATGAAAATATTTTGTATTCAATGTCAAATTAATCAATAAAAAGAACGTGACACATATAAGACTAAACATTCAGATTTTACTTAAATCTGGAGCATAAATTAGATTTTTTTCTATATTATTTTTTAAAGCATTGAATATATTTTTATGCATGAAATGCATTCATGAAAATATGTGAGAGACTTCAAACTTACCCTTTCTCCTTTACTCCTTAGGAAATTATCCTATAGTTTTAAATGTATATTGGGAAGATCAATACTCATATTTCTTTAAAATTTTGTGTTAATTTCATGAAACCAAATAAGAATGCATTTTTCTTCCTGAATAGAGCTGACAACTTCTAGGGATCATATCCTAATTTGTGAAATCACCCAGACGTAAATGGGGGAAGGTGAGAAGGTATTCTTCAGGTGGGATGGTTTAGCTCGATTGTCCATTTTTTAGAAACATATGAGAAAAATGTGTCTTTAAAAAGAGAATCAGTAATTTGATCTTTTTTTTTAAGATTTTATTTATTTATTTGACAGAGAGAGCAAAAAAGATCACAGGTAGGGAGAGTGGCAGGCAGAGGGAGAGAGAGAAGCAGGCTCCCCACTGAGCAGGGAGCCCAGATTCTGTACTCCATCCTAGGACCCTGGGGTCATGACCTGAGCTGAAGGCAGTTGCTTAAAAGACTGGGCCACCCAGGTGCCCAGCAATTTGATCTTAAGAAGTGAAAGCATCTCCCACTTTAAAAGCAATAGTTTTTTTTTTGCTTGTTTGTTTTGCTTTGTTTTGTTTTTGTTTTTAAGACTCTATTTGTTAGAGACAGAGCATAAACAGGGGTAGGGACAGAGGGAGAGCAACAAGCAAACTCCCCGCTGAACACTGAGCCCAGGTGAGGCCCCACTTGGGGCCTGACTCAGGGCTCCATGCGGGGCTTGATCCCAGGACCCTGATATCATAACCTGGGCTGAAGTCAAACACTTAACTGACTGAGCCACCCATGCACGGCAGCAATAATCTCTTTTTATCCTGGTTTGTAATGGCAAATTTCAAGTGAGTCTACCATATGCCAGGCAGTTTATGAGTAGGTACCTTTATATGTGGTTCCTTTTGTTTCTAAAAATAACTAATTGAGTGAGGATTATTCTTCTTGTAGAGATGAAGAAAATCAGGCTAAAAAATTTTGGAATCTTTCTTCACATAGACAAGGAAGCACAATAAGGATATCAAACCAGAACGATTTTTTTTTGCTCTAAAGATTTGTTCTTATGGTTTGATTAAAAGTTTCCTATAAATCTGTGTGTTTGAAAAGGCTGTGTATGACACCAAAGTGAACATGTCAGTCTGTTGAATAAATATTTGTTAAAAGCTATGTGGATAGGGTATAAAAATAGATAAGTACTACTTTGATCTGTTTATCATAAATTCTTGTGAGACAGATATGCAAATAGATCAAGTAGGGGAATCTGAAAGATACACAACAGAGGGCTTTGTCATCAGTGAAATTGGAGCAATTAGCTGTGCAAGACATTTTGAAAACTGAGGCCATATTAATTGGTCTTAGTAGCTAACTAAAGCTACGAGCTGAATAAAAGGTGTAGGGCATTGCAAATGGAGGAATTACATTGCCACTGAGGTGTAAGAGCAAAAATTCAATGCATCAATTTACCTATGTAGGTTCTGCACAATTAACAAATAATCCAACCAATGTAGAATAATATATTAGCTTTATTAAACTTTTGCACCCCAAACTGAAGTCTCCCCAGAGGAGGAAGACCCCATAGTCTATACATATATGTGTGTATTGGGAGAATATAGAGTAGCAGCGGGTGTGTGCCTCCTATGGGTTATTAGAGCTCACAGAATGAGAGACGAGACCTACCTAACTTCCTACCTAATTATCCATATTCAGGTTCTTTCCTTGACCACTAGGAAGCCATTCCTCAGTGAATATATGAGTGAGAAAAAGCAGTTTGAAAGACCTTCCTTATTACTATTTCCTTCTAATTAGAGTGGAATGGAAATTTCTTCATTGACCCATGAACATAAATGATAGATGTGCCTAATGTTTTCCAAGTTTTTTTCTCTTATTTGTGTTAAACATTAATCCAATAGTCAACCTCTTCAAGGGAAAAGAAAGAAAGGTACTGTATCATCTTCATGAGGCTCTCTCCAAACTATCCACTGCTTCTCTCAGTTTCCTGAATCTCAGTAGGCAGTTTAACTTTTACCACAAGAAGGCTCTGAAGTGTTCTGAGTAGCTAACTCAAGACTGCACTGCTTCTAAGTCAAAAGTTTCTTCTCTATTCTATTTTCCATTCAAAATATACAAGGCGTATCCAGTACAATTCACTGAAAGCAAGGCAGTGAGCTCAATGGACAGCCTAAATGCACTTCATGCAATAAATCAGCCATGTAACATGCATCACATACGAAGAACATGAATCCCTTTGGATGATCCAAATCTCAAAAAGTAATCAAGGCTGACAGGATAATGTATATGCCTTGAATTTATAACTAAAAAACCAAAAAACAAAATATCTCAGAATTCATATTTCTTGAGATTTGGTCCATAGGAATTATAACGCAATTATTTTCTTAGCCATTTTATTATTCTCTTCCATCTCCCACAAGCAAGGTTTTGCCCTGATGCCAAGGGAGAATCCGGGTGCTTCTGGCAACTGCTACACAAACTGTGTTCCAGTAAAACAAGTGTAATTTCTCAGGTCCTTTGAGGTTGACCACATCAATCCTAAATTCCTCAAATGTCCTACTCATAACATTAACACAATGTTAAACTAAGAAAAAACAAACATGCTCCAGTACCTAAAGCCATTATTAACAGCAAACGTATGCGGGCAGAACCCAGGAGTGATTTTTTTTTTTTTTTTAAGATTTTATTTATTTATTTGACAGAGAGAGACACAGCGAGAGAGGGAACACAAGCAGGGGGAGTGAGAGAGGCAGAAACAGACTTCCACTGAGCAGGGAGCCCAATGCGGGGCTCAATTCCAGGACTCTGGGATCATGACCCAAGCCGAAGGCAGACACTTAACAAATGAGCCACCCAGGTGCACCCCCAGGACTGATTTTGATACAATGCAGGCCCAGGCTATTCTTTTTGAAAACCCAAGCAGAGACTGGGAGGCATCTTAAAATGCAAAACAGAGACAGTATTTAAAAAAGAAAAGAAAAGGAAAGAAAGAGAGAGAGAGAGAGAGAGAAAGGAAGGAAGGAGGGAAGGAAGGAAGGAAGGAAGGAAGGAAGGAAGGAAGGAAGGAAGGAAGGAAGGAAGAAAAAGAAAAGAAAGATAGAAAGAAGTAAAAAAAGAGCAACTCAGAAATCTTAGATTCAGTTCTTTTGGGAATCTGACATCTTTAGGGTTAATGATGCCACTTAAATTTCCATTTCTGGAAGGAAAAAAGAATGCACATATGCAGTCACCATCCCTACTCAGCAAAGGGAATGGGCCATGCTTTCTGCAAGAAGGTTTTAAATTCCGAAATGGCATGAAGCAACATTACCAGGCAGACTTGAGGCAGACTTTCATCTCTGTGTCACACATTGAATACAAGCATTTTCCTTTTAGATCTGTGCTCGAAACATCCTGAGTTGCCTGGAGTGTGGGCTCCATCTCTTTTTTTTCTGCTGTGTCCCTACATTTGTTTCAGCCAGATAATCATTCTGAACAGACGCTGAAGGAAGCCACCCTTCGTGTCCCTGAAGCTGGTGCATGTAGGACACAAATGAGGAAAAACACCTCTGTAGTGCCTGCTTCAGAAACCCTGTGCCTGGCCTCAATTTTGAATTTTATAGGCTTTGAATGATTTGTGCTTCTTCAGTGGCAGCCCAAATATTTCTTCTGCCACAACATCAAGAAGTAGCAGTTGGAAGTGCCTCTGGTATTTTCTCTCTTACTCTTGTTCCTTCTCTACTTTCAGCCAGCCTCTATGTATTGTCCTAAGGTTTTCAACTTCATTCTCAAGTTTGTGTCTTTTCTTTGCTACTATACTCTGCATATCTATCCTTTGCCAGAGCTTTCCCTTGCCTTCTGCTGATTCCCATCGGTCCTGTTCTTCCCTTGGCTTCCACCACACTCTGGATGAGGAGGGTGAATTCCAGGACCTGTAGGCAACATCACCTGTTTCCTTTTTCAACTCTTGTCTTCTTCTTCTATCTTCTGCATAATGAAATGGGGTCTTCGGAGCCATTCTAAATCCTTGCATGGTCCTCCCCATTCCCTGAAGTCTCGTCAGTCTAAGGACAGTACCAGAAATGTGACGGAGTTCCAGGCCACTCTCAGAGACTGCGGAGTTGTGGATTACCTTTAACTTTCTTTCCTCCTGTGTGTGAGATTTCAGTGCTGTGCAGATAACTTTCATTGTTAATGCTTTGAAGTTATGATTTATTTTCCTATTTCCTTGGATATGGAAATTTCTTTACCTTTTTCTTTAAGATAGGATGTGGTTTAAAAGAAGAAAATAAAGTAATAATACTTCCACATAGACTCCACCCTTATTTTGCCTCATTTAAATATTACCCTGTACACAGATATTTATGTAAATCCTCCTTGTGAAATAAAAGGAAGTTCTGATAGGCTAGTAACACCTTTGTGGTTGCCTTAGCCCCTATACTTACTAGGCTGTGATTTTTGATAAGCAACTTGATCTCCTTGAGTTGTCCCTTTTACAACTGCAAAAGGAAAATTTAAACAAAAATTCTTGTCCTATCTTTCTCATAATTTGAATATTTTTTTAAATAAAATGTGCTATGCTTATAAAATTTTGGTTACTATTTCATGTTTCGATTTTCATGCACTGAATTTCTTTAAATTAGGACATAGATGTCTGATTTCATCTTCTTTATATTTTAGTAATTTTTATTTTCATATAGAATTTAGATATTGACAAAAAAGTTCCACATAGATATCTTTAAACTTTGCAGTGTCTCTGATGAATAGATATTTTTAACTCTGGAAACTTAGGTTTAAAAGAGGTAAGTCAGTGACCTATGGTCCATACTTCCATAAGTGAAAACCAGTTTTATACTACAGCTTATCTGGATGCAGTTTTAATGCATATTAAGTAAAAAGTACTTTTTCTCATGTGGACAAATTAGGATATGTGGATGTTTAATAATGTCTAGTTCTTACTTAGATAACATGCTAACTGAATAATCAAATAGTTAGCAGGACTCCTTGAATACCCTCTAGGTTCAGAGGTAAAAAAGCGCTAAAAGAAGTAGTATCCCACATTCCTGAACCAGGAGGAGTTGGTGAAAAGGAGGTTCAGACTAAGGTAGAGTCTTTTAAGATACAAAAATAATGTGGCCTTAAAAATAAAGGACATGGTCAGAGGAATGATTTCTTTGTGTCATTAGAGTAGCAAGGCTAATCTGGATATAGATTATGGAATTTCTGAAGGTCTCCCTTAATTTTCTTTATAATTATTAATATACATAAGTGTAATGGGCATTGATTTTTTTTAAGATTATATTTATTTATTTGACAGAGATCACAAGTAGGCAAAGAGGCAGGCAGAGAGAGGAGGAAAACAGACTCCCCGCTGCATAGAGAGCCCGTTGTGGGGCTCGATCTCAGAACCCTGGGACAATGCCCTGAGCTGAAGACAGAGGCTTTAACCCACTGAGCCACCCAGGCACCCCTGGACATTGTTTTTTATGCATCATTTTCTTGTCTGAGTTTTAAAGCTAATGGCTATAATTCAGACCATTGAGGGGGAAAATACTGTTAGTATGGGAATGCCTTCTCATTATAGGTAAAAGCTACAGATAATTGAGTAGAGTAAAAATTATTATAGTTCAACAGCCGCCCTGCTGGATCATTAAATCCCCCTTTGAACAATGTTTGAAATACTTCCATTATAAAAATGTGGGAATTTATATATTTATATGTACATATAAACAAATATTTGTGTATGTAAATCATAAATATATAACAATGTTTTGATGAATATAATATACTAATCATACACTATCTTAAAATAATGAGATTGGTGATGAAAAGAATGGATTTCTATATCTTTGTACACTCAAGTTTTTTCTATTTACCAACTTTCAACTAAGAAAAACAAAAAGAAAACAAAATAAAAAACCAAGAGGCAAAATCTAATCAGTGTGGGTCTCCAAACTTGTCAACTGTTGTTATCTAGTTTCGTGCTTTGTGTTTATGAAGAAATCGTTATCAGCTGTCCTTCAAAATGGAATAACTTTTTATCTAGGGAAGCTTCTCCGTATCAAAAATAAGATTGAATTATAGCTGATTTTTGCCCTGTTTTTGGTTTTCATGAAATTTCCTAATTTTCTTTACAAATCACTGCTTAGAAATTAAAACATAGCTCTACTTTTTATATACCATACAGGTGAAAGTTTGAAGTAAATTTCTAAATTCATTCACTTACATCCCATATGCCCTAATAAATATCTATTTTTTATTTGTCTATTACATTACATATTTTGCAACAATAAAATTATCAGTGTCCCCTTACTTAAAATGGTATATATTCTTCTCGGTGATGAGTAAGAGTTGTTTAATATTAATGAATGGAAATATAAATACAAACAGGTCAGGCATTAAAGCTATTACTGTGATATGTAAAATTAACTAATGGTCTATTAGAATAATATTGGACAATGATTAATTTGGGGTATTAAGTGATAGAACCACATTCCACAGAGCTTAGAAGTTCCTCAGGCTTGCTTTGCATATTACTAAGTATTTTGAGCTCTTTACACCTTAAGCCCACTGAAGCCAAAACAATTTCCCTTTTATCTGACTTCTTTATTGGTTTTTATTGTCAGATTTTTGTTGCTAAAAATGTTTCTCAAGGCCAAAAGTATCTGGAAACATTTTATTGCTATAGAATATTAGAGTATTTTCTTTCCATTATTGTGTTCCATGGGAAGGTCTGAATGAGCACATGATTACCGAGCATGATTATTTATTAAATCATCTTATTTATAGGAGACTAATCATTTAAAGAAGGTTTACTGTGGTTCATATATGACATTAAAGTACTTATTAGGTGTATTTGCCATATATGTTGTGATCATATATTTCTTCAAACTCTTAAAAGTAACATAAAATTGATACCTATATTACCAAAAAAAAAAAAAAAAAAAAACTTATGGTTCTGTTTAAAAAATAGTGTCATATAAATAAATCCTCTTGATATTTTCAAAATTATAAGTATCTCCAGTAGTGTAAACAGGATCTTTTTAAATTTGTGTCAGAGCTTCAAAGTAACCAATTAAAACCAATTAATTTAAAAGGAAATAATGTTATTAATGAGGTTTTAAAAAATAAACATCCTTCTTTCATTCTCCATAGAAGAAACCTAACCTAAGCCTTATTTTTGTATATGACTTATTTATAACTCATATTTTTATAACATAATATTTTTAATCTTCAATTCATATGGAACTTTTTAAATATATGGCCTGATAGAGAAATATATGGTAATTTTAATAGATTGTTGATTGTCCTGTATACTGAACAATCCACTTCCACATTTAGATTACTATTTTTAATATATACAAACTCTAATGAATTAAAAAGTGCTACCAAATATGGAGAATTGTGTTTCATAAACTTGATGTTAACATTGGTAGTGTATTTCTGTTCTGAAATAAGTGCCAAATGCAGTCATAAGCTTTGAAATCATCAGAAAACCTGGTCTAGATAACACCAAACATGGTGAACATGTAAAGAAACAAAATGCTATCATGAAATACTGATAAACAAGGATAAGAGAATAGGAAGCAAGTTAAAAAAAAAAATGTAGGAGAAAATTGAGGCTATCTGTTCCCCATAAGCTAAAACCTGTACACTCAGGAAAGCAGACATACCAAGATGTCTGAAAATGTTGAAGTATGGGAAAAGTATAATGGGTCCTTTGTCCTTAGTAACAAAGATGTTCTAAGTAACCCTGGTTAGAGTAGTTCCAGGGAAGCAATGGACCAAAACTGAGATTTGCAAAGCTGTTTCAGAAATATTGCAAAACTTTGGGATCTAGAAAGTGGTCATGAGGGGTGCCTGGGTGGCTCAGTGGGTTAAGCCTCTGCCTTTAGCTTAGATCATGATCCCAGGGTCCTGGGATCAAGCCCTGCATCAGGCTCTCTGCTCAGCAGGGAGCCTGCTTCCCCCTCTCTCTCTGCCTGCCTCTCTGCCTACTTGTGATCTCTGTCAAATAAATAAATAAAATCTTTAAAAAAAAGAAAGAAAGAAAGAACGAAATAAAGAGGTCATGTGATATGTATTTTTCCACAAAATTTGTATACAAAGTGTTAGAATGGCATTGAAGTTAACTGCCCACAAATAAATGAAATAGAAGGAAGTAAACCCACAAAAACAAGGAAATAGCTGTTTGTTTTCATTTTAGAGGATTTTAAGTGGGTGACAAAGGAAAATTGTGCATATTTCATGTTCAACACATTCCTGGTATTATAGCTACTCAGGTGAAAAATATTCAAAGTGTACTTACTTCAAATGGTAACACTCTAATTGTTTCTCTGTGGGTAAAATGAGTTTATTCCCCAAAGTGGAGAACTTGGGGGCAAAAATTCTGCTTTACAGTCTGTTTGAATAGGGGCATCTAATTCTGTTTAAGAAAAAGGAGCCTATAATCCCAGGTAAACTGAGCTCTATTGCTGTAGAAGATACATTACTGTGATTGTACTAATAAAACTCCATTGTTGTAGCATGTTTCCAATTACAGTTACATATAATTATGCCAGATGACTGGTATGAAGCCCACTGGATAAGTGCTCTTTATTATTTAAGCTTGACCTTAAAAATGAGTAGAATTTTCATATTGAAGACAGCAGTGGAGGGAAGATGTAAGAGTAGTTGTAAGAAAGTCATACCAGAACAAAAACTCAAGGAAACAAATGAAGCCTGAAATTGCAAGATATTTGTGAAAAATACCTTGGGTTTAACTAAATATCCTTGTATCTGTGTCAGATATATCATCCATTCAGTGAGGGTACATCGAGTTATCTATTTTAAAATGGAATTTGTGTTAAATTATTTAACATGTAACTGCATTAGGGAGACCCGATGGATTCAAGCCAAGCTGTAGCACACGCTCTCAGGGAGAATGTGGTGCAGTGGGATTTAGGAAAATAATGAAACTGAAAGTGTTGAGAGGTTGTTTTAGGCAAGGAGGAGAGTTTGGGAGGAGGAACGTGACTGGCTGCCAGTGTGGAGATTAGCTCAGCAGAAGTGGTGATTAGATCAGAGCAGAAGAACCCAGGTGTCGTGGGGAGTCGGGAGGGCTGCAACTTTGCAGACTCTACAGTCCCATATCGACATTTCAAATCTTGGTAAAAGAAAAAAAAAAAAAATCATTGATCAGCCTTTAAATGTAATTTTGTTCATTTTGTCATTTATTTTTTTTTTTTTTAAGATTTTGTTTATTTGACAGACAGAGATCATGCGTAGGCAGAGGGAGGGGGAAGCAGGCTCCCTGAAGAGCACAGAGCCCGATGCGGGGCTCGATCCCACGACTCTGGGATCATAACCTGAGCCGAAGGCAGAGGCTTAACCCACTGAGCCACCCAGGCGCCCCTCATTTTGTCATTCTTAATACTTCCTACAAAAATAAATAAATAAATAAATAGCCCTGAACCAGAAAAGAAACATTTACTCATCTTTCCTCTATTTAACTGCTGCTCCTAGCTCCTTCCCTTTCTTGATTCTTTCTTTTCTTTCCAGCCTTTTGGTTTTGCTGAAAGACTCCAATAATACCCCCTCTAAGGCAAAGGTAAAACTTCTAAACCATGTTGTAGAATCAGGTCCCCTATATGGATGAGGAGTCAGCCCTCCTCGACCACAGTAGCACCCACCTAGTGGGGGTTCTCACCCAATTTCCAGGAGTGAGTTATAGTTATCCTTGTGTCTAAGTGAGTTTCTCATTTTTCCGTGCTGTAGCAACACTGAAGAGTCAAAAAAACTTTTTCAGCGTTCCTCATCTCCCTGCAGAAGCCATTCCGGACCAGGGGTTGAAAAGGAAAGTCCCAGTGGTACCGAACTTGCAGTCACCAGGACTTCTGCTGCTTTTATGAGCCCTTTTTTCCTCCTTTTTCCAGGCTGAGTCTAGAAATACAGTGGTGTGCCTATTTTTGGTAATGCAAATTTCCTTTGTGCTTTTTTCTTTTTTCTTTAGGATTTTATCTTTGATCTTGGGTCCAAGATTTTCCTTATAACCTATCATGCCTGTACTCTGAATGCTTGAACACCATTGGGAATTCTACTTTTGTTTCAGATTTCGGTTTGAGGCTAACTCATTCATCACGTAAGGCTGCATCATTTCATTCAGCTGGCTCTTCTAAATTTGACACAAGGTGATTTTTTCATTATCGCTTTCATTTATAAGGACATTCTTTCTATTGAAAATAGGGAGAACTGATTTGCAGTGAGTCTCATTTAATTATTCAGTGATTGCTTTTAATCATATAAGTATTCCATGTTATTTCCAATTTTCAACAACAGAAAACCATATTGATTTACTTAAATATCCAACTTGCTCTATTTTTCCTCTCAGTATTTCTGTAAAATAAATTTGCCCTTATTGAAAAATAAAGCAAATAAGTTAATTTTGAAGAAAATGAGAGCACTTTTAAATTTTATATTAATGTCTTCCTTTTGTATACCATTACTTTAAAAGTATATACATTTATCTGCTTTCTCGTTATATCCTGAGCTGGGTATTAATTTCCCAGCCACACTCAAAGGTATGTTTTTATTTTTCTATAAATATTTTGTAAGTGAATAAACACTGACTCATGAGAATTTTCTTATATTTAATTCTGGAAATCGTACTTTTTTTGGTCTTATAATAGTTGATTACGTTATGCCAAAACACATTCAAGTTAAGTTTTACTATAAAAGAGTATGATACTTTCCTGGGTAAAAGATAGTGAGTTAAATTAAATTTGAACTATTGATTCCATTTGTTAGTATTTCTTCTCTAGTACTTGTAAAACATTATAGTTTTATTTTGACCTTATACCTGAAATTCATTTTCTTAAAATGTTGATTTTCAGATATTACACTATGAGTCAAGTTTGACAGTCCATTAAAATAAACAAAAAGGGGCATTTCATCTGGTTCCTAAAGGAACAAATATTTTGGAAGTATCACCAAATTCTGTCTTGTGTTATCAGAAAAAGGAAGAACACCAAGGGTCACAAATTCTTTGGTATGTACATTTGTGATAGTTTAACACCGTTGTAAAGAATCTAATCTCTCCCCCCCTAGCTCTTGCCCTTATAGAATTGGTAAGTAATGTTTCTTAGTCACAGATCAGATCATAGCATCCTCTTTCTATGCAGTATTAAATAAATAGCTCATAGCTTAGGAACATTTTGAATCATACTAATACCAGAATTCTTCAGATTGAACCAAGGTTAGGGTAATATAAATTTGAACTACTAGCTCTGAAGACAACCTCTGTTAAAAATATGTAGATGTATGTTTCTATGTCCATAGCCTGTGCAGCCTTGGTGGTATGATGCTATTTATTCAACAAATAATTACTGATAATCTGTATTGTGTCAAGAATATGTGAAGTATGGCAGATTACTGTGCAAATGAGATCCATCTTTTCATCAAAGGTTCTTCCAGACTGATAAAAAGGACAGCCCAATGAACAGTTACTCTACACTGTGAGAAGTTCTGTGGCAGACTATTGCCTAGGAAGTTATAAAAGGGAAAAATAAAATGGAATCAAGGAGCCCATTGACTCTGCCTTCTATAAAGGGAACTTCAAAAAAAAAAAAAAAAGATTTTAGGACTGAGAGTATATGTAGTGTCTGGAACTGGAAAGACCATTGCATCTGTCAAACTGTGGAGGGATAGGAGGGACCAGGCACCAGCCTGCTGTGCCCTGTTTGCTTCTCCAGTGATGGCAGAGATGAAGAAGAACAGGGAAATTGGACTGGAATAATGGAGATTCTCCCATACCATGTTAAGGTTAACAATGCCTTTTTTTTCCCTCAAGTTTTCAAAAGTATATTAACATTCATAATTTTATTTCTAGTATTTAAGTAATTTATTGTAAGTAATATTACTAGTCTTCTTCATTTTTGTCAAGGTGGTAATACTTGTGGCATATCTGAAGTAAGCTACTTCTCCACCATCTTGACTCCTCCCTGAAGTAATTTAATATATTTCGTGTGTGTGTGTGTGTGTGTGAGAGAGAGAGAGAGAGTGAGTTACAAACATCCCAGCTGCTTTCTATAGAATAAAATCATGGGAGTATCACATATTTCTCACATCTTTCTCTTCTCCAAGGATCTGACCATATCTCCGACATTCATACTGAGTCAAGTTGCTCTCATTTTCCAGATGCCGAAGAAACCCTTTGTATGATCCACGTGCAACATCTGGAACTGTTCATATTTTTTTCCCTTCAGTTCAACATATTATTAGAGATTCATATTCCCTCATAAAACTGAAATTAGGACAATAAGGAACAAGTGTCATCTAAGAAATACAATGAATGAATCAAATCTATAAGATTAACATGATATCCACTTTCGGTCATAAGCAGGATGCAAAATGAAATCTTCTTTACTTAGAATGTGAAGTTGCCAATAATTTGTATTAAATATAGGATATTTAACGATGCCTTGTAAGGAGTTAAAGATGATGGCATGATAATTTCTTTTCTTATTACCATGTGAAGGATTGATAATCAAGGAACTTACATAGCATGAAATGAAGAAGAACACGTATGGATAAAGTTTTGAACATATTTCAAATACAACGCCGAGGGATCTTGCAGACAGAAGGTAAGCCACAATTGGAAAGAAGGTGCTTTGATTTGAGTAAAGATTTCTGGCTGGTTCTTAAGCCAAGAGACTCAAAAATACCCGCATCTTCCAATTGTTATAGCAGCCACATATTAGCAGATCATTTTTAGTTGTTCATGGTTTGGTGATGAGAGTGGGAGGTAAGCCTGCATGGCCACTGCTAACCTATATTCCAAGGTGGCTTTCAGGAGGATGCTCTTTGCTACAGTTTCGTGATTTCAAGTGTACCAGTTATAATAACAGGGAGATGCTACCATTTTAAGGCATGGAGATCTTTATATGACAGAGGAAAAGCCAAAATTAAAATTAAATTATACCTGTTTAGAAAGAAAGGATGGAACCATGTTCTTTTACATTCTACATCTATAATCAAGATGCCAGTTCAGATACGCCTGGCAATGGGTTTCCTATTCTCAGTTACCTTGTGGGTGTAATAGCACGGTTAAGACCTACTCAAAAGTTATTACTGTAATGTCGGTCTTGCAACACTTTGACTTTAATTCTACTAAAATAATAAGTAATCATGATAGTTGGAATTTTTAATTGAGAAATGTGGGAAGATTCCCTGGGACAAGGAAAAGTGGAGAAAAAATTCTGGACTTTTCCAGAAAAACACATAAACTCCAGTGACCAACAGACTATCTTAATATTTTTATTAGTAGAATGTAGTACCTAGAGAAAAGGAAATAATGTTTGAAACTAGTGGGTACAGATTCATATAATTATCCAAACCTGCATGGTAGAAATAGTCCAACAGAATGTTACCACGTTTCTAAGAGTTTCCAAAGCTGAATGGACTTAGTAGAATTAAACAGTAAGAATATGTCCTGGTTGATTAGTTTTAGGTTAATGTCTGTAAGGTTGAGTATTATAAGTCCTGAACATATGACTTATTTACATGAACAAACCCCATGTCCACTGCTGTCCTGCATCAGTGACAATAAAATTAGAACTATATAATTTGTATCTCCAAATTATTTGATTATAAACCTGCAAAGCCTACTAGCCAGATATTAATCTCTTGCAAAAAGAGCCCTCTTTTGAGTTGTATTTCTGGGGTGTTCTCAAGGTACAGTACACAGAATAGATTTCTTTACTCTAGCCTCTGGGCTGTTTGTGCCAATGCCTACCCTCACGGCAGGACCTGTCTCCTGGACAGGTGCATCCTCAGCTGCTCAACACAACCCGTGCTCCCACTTTTGCCCCAGGACTCCAAGTGATTCCTGAGCTGCTGCAGTCCTTTGCCCCCGCTGCTCTGTGAAAAGTGGGGACTGATGCTCCTCTTTATACTCAGTCTGTCACCACAGCAATACAATAATAATAGCTTACTATTTCTTCTACCTCCCCCTACTACAGATGCATTCCAGGTGTTCATGTCTCAGAGCCTAGGGTAGTACTTTAGGAGTCCAGAGACAGATAGAAATCCCTTCCCCTATCATATGAGTCAGATGGCAGTTGCTCTACCCAGAATTCACTAGTTCACAGAATGTTTGATGATGGAATCATCAATCTCTTTAACAAGGGAAAGAGAACATCTGCTTCATCCATAATAGTTAATCTCATCCTCTAGGCCAAAGGAGATTCTCAAAATATAGATAGATAAACAAACAAACAAAATAGCTTCTATGAACATTAGCATGGAGATCTTTATTTTGGTGTATGTGGACATATGTTTTCATTTCTCATGAGTAAATACTAGGTAGGTGACCCAGTAATTTTATTCCTAGGTATTTACCCAAGAGAGATGAAAACATATGTTTGTAGAGAAACTTCTATATAAATGTGCATTGGAGTTTTATTCATTGTAGTAAAAAATAACTAGAAATGACACAAATATGCCTCAACCAAGTGAATGTAAAATGGATTTTACATTAAAATGAAATGGATTTTTAAAATGAAATGAAAATGGATAAACTTTTGATATTGCAAAAACATGGGTGAATCTCTCCAGTATTCTGTAGAACAAAAGAATCTAGACACAAAAGAATGTGCACTATATGATTCTATTTATGTGATATTCTTGAAAAGGGAAAATGATGTTATGGTGACATAAATTGGAACAATGATGGCTTGAAGTTGAAGAGTGGAAGAAAGGGCATAAATGGAAAGATACAAATGTTTATATTTTGATTCGGGTGGAGTTACTTAAATCTATAAATTTTATCTTAGGTCAATTACTCCTCAATAAATGTGCTTCTTTTGTAGGACCTAGGGAACCTAGCTTCCCAAGGTCTGAGTCATTCAGTTTCTATCTTGCTCCTCCTGTCTTTTATAGTACTTTACTGGAAGTATTTTCATGCAGTATTCTCAATTGATTTTATAACTACTCTTCTACCTCCAGCTTCTATAAATTAAATAAGGCATATATTAGTACCCTATTTTGCAACCTCTTGCATATTTTGAAACATGATTGACTCTCCTGGACTAAATTTCCCTTCTCAGCTCAAAGCCATTGTATCTACCAATGCAATACAATTCACCTGTATTTACTCATAAAGCAAAAGTTCAAAAAAGTTTCTTTGTGGAGTGCTCCAACTCTTGGTTATGAGCTCAGGTCGTGAACTCAGAGCCATGGGATCCAGCCCCCCATCCGGATCTGAACTTGGCACAGCGTGTGCTTGAGATTCTTTCTCTCCTTTTCCCTCTGCCTCCCCCCTGACTTGGGTGCACTCTGTCTCTCAAATAAATAAATAAATAAATCTCATTTTAAAAAAGATTTCTTTGTGACAGCTAATAGAAAAAAAAATACTTTGCTTTCTTTACTCTTGTCAATGCATTTGTAATAATAATCTAGCTTTAACTTGTGATGTTATAATTTTGAAGTTTGGCTTGAGTTAGAGGTGATATACCCTTGATTTATGCAAAGAACATCTAACCTGTATATGACATAATAATTCATGACATTTGTTAATCATATTCCTTCATCTTCTTACCATCTGGTCATTTCCCCACAGAGTAAACTTTTATAAAACTGTTTTCAAAAATACATTTTTTTATGTTTTTAAATATTTCACAAAGTCATCTTATTCTTTTCACTTGATATTTTTAGACTTATCTCAAGGTTGCCACAGTTGCATTGCAAAAGGTTTTTCCATTAGAAATGGTACTGACTGTAAAATAATGTTCTTAAAATAACACTCCAGAAGTATTATTTATTTTCTCTTTGGCACAGAAAATATACTACAACAACTTTATAAACTTGTACAGCAAAGTCAGCCAAAAGCCACTTACAACATATGCTGTATGCACAAGGGCAGTGTGTTTGCTTGAATTCTTAACTAATTGTGCATAACAGCAAAGAAAACCTTAAAAAGTATTTTGAAAAGAAAGTACTCCATAAAACTTGCATCTACCACATAAAATCTATCATAAGCAAATATCCCAGTGTCACTAAGGTTCTTGCTCACATCACTAGGTATAGTCTCTTCAACAAATACATGGAGTTACAACCACTGAACAAAATTAGATTGATTAAAATTTCAGGTAATATCTTGGTAAATGTAAGTCTAGGTGCACAATCTCACACATAATTTCTTCTATTTAATTTAGGCAACTTTTGTTTTGTGTAGCCTTATATATCTAAACTATTGCACCAGATTAGCATTTAATGTTCATAAACACAGGGTGTATTATCCAATCTTTGGAAGAATTATCCTAATAACAGGGTACCTGGGTGGCTCTGTCAGTTAAGTGTCTTCCTTTAACTCAGGTCATGATCCCGGATCCCAGGATCCCAGGATCCGAGGATTGGGCCCTGCATCGGAGTCCCTGCTCAGTGGGGACCTTGCTTTTCCCCTGCTTGTGTTCTCTCTCTCTGTCAAGTGAATAAATAAATTCTTTTTTTAAAAAAAAAATTATTCCAATAACTTGCATTTATGTTTTTACTCTATTTCTACTTGTCAATGAACCTATAGTCAAATCTGCTCTTCAGTTATTTCTGATTTCTTCTTGGTTCTAGAAATAGTGTGCCATGTTTATTTCTTTACTGAATAAATGCATACCCCAATATTTGTATGGCCTTGAGTAATCCAGAATACTTAAATTTGTTTCTATGTTGCTGAAATTACAAAGAAACTGACCTTGAAGAAGGAAATATACAATATAATTTAATATTAATTGTTCTTTATTTGGGTGAACTACATAGTTAAAGGGAAAGATATCCAGGTATTATGATAAAAGCATGTAACAATGGGATGCCTGGGTAAAATGGTTGGTTAAGCACCCAGCTCTTGGTTTCGGTTCAGGTTATGATCTCCGGAGTCCAGGGATCAAACCCTATGTCAGATTCCACACTAAGTGTGGAGTCTGCTAAAGTTCTCTCTCTTGGGACATAGCTCAGTCAGTTAAGTGTCTGCCTACAGCTCAGGTCATGATCCTGGAGTCCCGGGACTGAGTCCCACTTATCAGGGAGCCTGCTTCTCCCTCTGCCCTTCACCTCACTTGCATGCTTTCTCTCAAATAAATAAATAAAATCTTTAAAAAAAATAAAGTTTCTCTCTCTGTCCCTCTGCACTTCCCCTGCGTGCTTTCTCTCTCTCTCTCTTTCTCTTTAAAATAAATAAATCCTTTAAAAAAAAAAATCATGTAACCATGATTGAGAAGATGGACTTTTTCAACATTGTATAAAATGAAACTGGGTTCAAGTTTTACTTGTATCATTTTCTAACAAATTAAATTTGAACAGGGCACTCCTGCTTCACTTCCCTCATCTCAAAAAGGTACAGAGGAGGGTCAAGAACCTCAACTTAAAAAAGAGGAAGTAAAAGCTTACAAGCATTTCTTTTCCTTTCCAAGTCTACCTTGATAGTTTAATTTGACTTGAAATTGTTTCTTTTTTAATTAGTGTAAAGATGTTAGCAAATTTTGAAATGATACTGATGTAGCAGTTTTAACTTAAAAAATCATTAGAAGTCTGGCTCCTTGCTATATGATTTAGAGAAGATATGTGTAATTTGATTTTTACTAAATTAATGAAAGATAAATATAAGGCCAAGCTAAACTCTAAGACTTCATAATTAATTCTAAATTGCTTATATTTTGCAAAATAAAAGAAAATTGGCATGGATTGAACTCTTTCTGAGATGAAACTTACAGAGAACATTTTAAGAAGTATGTAATAGCTGATGTCTTTGGTTTTTAGTCTTTTTTGAGATTTGAGTAGACACACAGAAGTGTGCTTATCCTAAGTGTAGAGTTTGGCTAATTTTTATAAACAGAATACACCTGTATAACTAACTCCCTAATTAAGAAACACATCACTAAAAGCCCAGAGTCCCCCCTTCATGCCTTCTTGTAGTCATTATCCACCACACAGTACAAGTGTGACCAAGACAAGAAGTCTTGACTTCTAAAAGCATACTTTAGTTTCACATATTTTCTATTCTACAGAAATGAAATTATATGACTGTTTTTTTGTGAGTGATTCTGCCCACACTTACTTTTCATTCATGTAGTGATCATTTAAGTAATTATAGTTAAATAGTTATATAATTTAAACAGTTTAGTTACATAGTTATTATCAAGTAGCAGCATCATTTATAGTTATAGTTAAATAGTTCTAGTATTTAAATATTTCCAGTGTTGATGGATCCAAAGAATGCTAAAGTGACTATTTTGAAATTTATCTTTTGGCAAATAGAAATACATGCCCTGTTGGGTACACCCCTAGAAGTAGAATTGTTGGTATAGAGAGAATGAATGTATTCCACTTTCCTAGATACTGTTCTGTGATTTTTTTTTTTTTCAAACTGATTTTATCACACTTGGGTCCCATCAGCAACACACAAGAATTCCTTCGCATCCTTGCCAACACTTAATATTACCAGATTTTTTTTTTAAATTTTAGTATTTCTAATGTGTGTAGCAGTAATATTGCATCATGTTCTTAATTTGAATTTCTCTGACAACTAATGTTGTCCAGTATCTTCTTTTCTATTTTATTTATTCTTTCCTCTGATGAGTTTGTTCAAATCTTTTCCCCATTTTCCCTTCAGCTGTGTCACATCTCACATTATGCAATTCCCAAGATCTTTGTGAAATGCAGTTTCTTTGGTGCAGAAATACATGTATTAAGAAGGAGGAGAATCAGAATTTGGAGGATGCTAGCCCATGCTGCTTCTCTAGTCCTCCCCGGAACCAAAACAAATGTCAGTAAGTATCCAAGAACAGTTTCATGCGGATAGCACAAAAGCCACACCTGGAATTTTGCACTAGCAAGCATGTCATTGATTACGATTTTTGTCATGTTGCTATGAGCGTTATCTAACAATAAATAAGCTCAGAGAAAATGCTCTGTGTTTTTACATACTATTTTTATCTCTGTGCAGCCACTTCCCTTTTTGTAGCATAGTTCTGTGCTGACATTTCTACCACATGTAGACCTTCCTAGGTTTCAACATTGTAGATTATGTGTATGTGTGTGTGTGTTATAATGAATTGTAGTAGTTCTTTGTACATTTTGGATATGAGTTTTGTTTTTGTTTTTGGATACCTGATGCAAATGTCTTCTCCAATTCCCTGAAAAGATTTTTCATTTTCTTAAAATTGTTTTTATGTAAATTTTAAATTTTTAGCAGAATTTAATTATCAACTCTCCCCTGGATGATTAGCTCTCTTCATCTTAGTTTATTCCAAATTAACAATCATTGGTTTCTTTATTGTCTTCTATTAGGTCTATTATTTTATAAGGTAATTGCCATTTGGATCAGGGATCTCTCAGAAATTGAATTTTGTGTACAGTGTGAAGAGTCAAGGTATGTTGTTTCCTGTATGTGTATACAAATGTTCAAGCACATTTTAGTAAAAAGGTTGTCTTTGCCCTATCACACTACAGACACTTTATCAGAAATCAAATGATCATTTATGTGGGTCTTTTTCTAGATCCACTCTTTTGTTCTTTTGGTCATTTTATCTACAATAGAACTAATACCATATTGTTTTAATTATATGATAGATTTTGTTCTGTCTTTCTCTCTTTCAAGATTGCCTTGTCTATTTTTGGTCCTGTGTATTTCTATACAAATTTTAAAATCATCTAGTTAATTTCAGCAAAAAAAAAAAAAGAGAAAATACAGACTTTTATTTGGATGACATTATACATACACAAATATAATTATATTATGTCCTGTTTATAATGAAAAATAAAAGCCATGTATGTTATTTCAAATTCAATTCTTTTCTTTTTTTCAGTTGTATACCTTTACTTGACCATCAGCCATTAGTTCTCATCCTCATTAACTGTGTATAGATTTTTTAAAGTGGTGACAGGTACACAAGTAACCAGTGTGTAGAGCTGGTTTGGTGAATCTTCATCCTCATTGTATTTTCTGGACAATGCACACAGATAAGGTATGGAACACTCCTTATTCCTTTGGCCTGGACAGCTTTGTTGAGCCTGGTGTCATTGCTCACATCTGAGTTCCCATCTCCTTCATGGCAAATTTCCTCATCTCTTTGAGTGTCTGAGGGGCACATTTCTTGAGACACACTCGGTGGATGCAGTTGTGAATGTCAATGGTATATTATTTGGTCACTACCTCACTGATGGCAGAACGGCCCATCTTCTCGCCACCCTTCTTTGCAGGAGCCATTCTGCCAGGCCCTGGTTGGAAAGGAAGGTCAAATTCAATTCTTATAAAAGTAAATAATTCCTGTGTAATAGGTTTAAAAAGAGAACAAAGCAATGAGCTGAAATTTAATGAAATCAGATTTGATAAAGATGGCTGAGGGTTGTCACTTAAGAACCACAAAAATACAGGAAGAATTAAAGTTTTGGGGGTTAGAGGAAAAAGATCGTTGTTTACAATTCAAATTTTACCTCTGATTTTTCATTCAAATAAAATTGGAAGTATTTCAACATAATATATTTATATATACATATGTGCATATATATAGACAGAGATCAAAGCACTTAAGGAGAATTCTAACTGTTGCAGAGATTCACGATGTAATGTTAACAAACATTTTCAACTGAGATAAAAATGTGTCTGACTCTTAAGTCTCAAATGACTAAGAAGTAAACCTAAAATGTCCGGAAGTTGACAAATTGGAATGAAATAATAAGAATCTAGTTTAGAAAAGATACTATGACCTGTTCATATTTTTTAAACCTCTAAATTGTGTGTTCATTTAAATAGTACATTTAAGCAATTAAAATAATTAGTGTCATATATTATATGTAAAATTTTCTGAAAATGCCAATTTAATACAAAGAAGTCTGGAAATCTAAGAGAAATTTTAGTAAGATCCTAAAAATGATAAAACATTACTTTTAAGGATTTCAATGTTATATCAGCTTTAAATTGTCTCACATTATATTGTATTACTGACTATAATTTGAAGAAGTATTGTAATTTACCAATTGCCTATGTTGGATCTATTTCAATATAAAGATAATATGTATATATTTTTTCCTTTACAAATGCTCAAAAATATCATTCAATAACAAAACATTAGGCTAAAAATTGGCAATCAGATGTAGAATTAGCTGGAGTAGATTTGTTCCCCAGGAATATTTAATAAATTACCTTTTCTTTAATTTCTGTTCATATCCAGTGATCATATTGCATTGATCTTAGGTAAAGTCATTAGAAAAATGGGGAAATAACCAATGTATTAACTTTCCCAGTTTATGATTATATATCATTGAGAAGAGCCAGTACAAACTTCTAACGAAATTATCCTTCATGTAAATTTGACAGTGGTTTTTTCAGAAATGGGAAAATGTGAAATAACTGGGGGATGGTTTTCAGGAATTAACAGAAAAGGATAAAGGAATGTGACTTTGTGCATGAAGCAACAGTTACTATATTGTTTTGAATAGTGTGTGTTCCCTTCTTCCACTTGGTCCTTCATTTTAGGTGTTTTTTCCCCTGTACCCTAACACAACTTTCAAAGTACAAAGAGAATTGTTGTAAGCATTTGCTTTTATTGCTACACCTCACTCGTCAGCCATGTGTAGTTAATGTTCTCTATTTGGGTAGGCAGTTCAGAAAAGGTGATTCTGGACAGAAAGAAATGAGGAAATCCTCCTCCACTCAGGAAGTCATTGAATGGTTTCCTGTTGTTTCTAGTGTTCTGTGCCTGGGTCCTGACCTCAAATAGCCTGCACTGTACCCTGGGTTCTTTTCTTTTTTCCTTCCCCCTCCTTCATCTTTACACTGCCCATTTGCTTGCTTCCCTATCTCAAAAAATTCTGCCCACTTTTATGTTGCTGGATTTATGTTTTGGTCCTTCCCTTCGTCTGCACCTCATATTTCCATTGTCCCTGTCCTAATGCCTCCCAAACCCAAGCTTGACAAAATCTGTAGATTTTTTTATATGTATTCAAGTTTTGGGGTGGCTTCTGATGAAAAAGACTTTAGGATGTTTGGATCTGTTCAAATCCAGTTAAGACTGGATAGACTAGGGACACCTGAGTGACTCAGTAGGTTGAGTTGCCAATTCTTGGTTTCAGATCAGTTTCAGCTCATGTCTTGATCTCAGGGGTGGTGGAATCAAGCCTGGCATTGAGCTCTGCATTCAGCAGGGGAGCTGCTTGAGGATCCTCTCCCTCTGCCCCTCCCCCTGCTCATATTCTGTCTCTCTCTCAAATAAATAAATAAATCTTAAAAAAAAAAGACTGGATTGACTGTATATTGCTTTTTTCTAAATTAAATCCAGTCAAACTTTCTGATTCTGTTGTACAGTTTTTGTTTTATATTGTTCTTCTTACTTCTATAGTTTTAATGTACTTAGAATGGATATTTATATTTGACATTAAATCACAGAATCATCAAAAATGGATCTTAAAGGGTGCCTGGGTGGCTCAGTCGGTTAAAGCCTCTGCCTTCGGCTCAGGTCATGATCCCAGGGTCCTGGGATGGAGCCCCTCATTGGGCTCTCTGCTCAGCAGGGGGCCTGCTTCCTCTCCTCTCTCTCTCTCTGCCTGCCTCTCTGCCTACTTGTAATCTCAGTCTGTCAAATAAATAAATAAAATATTTTTTTTAAAAAATGGATCTTAAAGAAATGAGTCCTGAGAGATGACTGATTGAAACAAAAAGATATTATTTGGCCAAAAATATTTGTACTTATGAATCATACCAATTATGAGGGCGTTTATAATGCACATTATTACATCAAATCCTAAAGTTTAAAAATTATATTAATTTATTAATACATATTAATAACCATTATCTCTTATTCTTATTTGAAAGACTTTGGAAAAGAACCACACTATTGTCCTCTTTTTGTAGGAATGCATAATCATTAATATACCAGTCTATATAATATACTTCAGAAAAATCATCACTAGATCTATATTTTTTTGTTCATTCCAAAAATGGGTAGAAATGGGGTCTGAGAACTATGTTTCAAGAACTTTGTCTGTTTATCATATTTATATTGCCTAGTGCTCAAATTCCAACAGAGTAACTACTGATTTCCTTGAACTCCATTGTTTGATAATAGTAAAAAGAGTCTGTGTTTGGGACCCAAATAAAGATAGATCTATTTCTTTTTGATTTCTCTACTTACTATCTTTGTAGCCGTGGGCAACTTCATTAAACTTTCTGGGTCTCAAGTTTCTCCTTTGGAAAACAGCATTAAGAGTTACCTTTTTGTCCTGCAGAAAATTAAATAAGATATGTGAAGTAGACAGCACAGTTCCTGGATATAGTATCCCATAAATGTTTGCAATTGCTGAGAACGGTTTCTGAATATTTTCTGAAAGCCATTGCTCTGTATTCATTTAAACTATTTTTTAGCACATCCTAGGATTTAAAATCATGGATCCAGACTTGTTCTATATGAGAGAAGATGAACATTTTTAAAAAGATATTTTGTGTAAAGAAGATTTTACCTAAATGCTTAGTAAAAATTCAGTTGTTTAACAATTAAAAAGAAAATTCCTACATTAGATAAAGTTAGTGAATATAATTCTTGTTGATAACATATCAACATTCCTTTTTTATCTAGATATGCGTCAAAAGACCAGGAAACACTTGGGAGAAACATCACTTAAATTTTCAGTTTATTTATTTATATGATTTTGTTATTTTGAGTTATATGTGAAAAATTATTGTTTTTAAAATTGCAATTATTCTTTTACTAATTTTGAATATATTTGATCTTGCATTTGGTACAGTGTTTCTTTTTCCTTAACATTCATCCAGCCTCCTATTTGATTAAACTATATAACATTATTAGAAACAAGAGAAGTTGCCCCTCTCTGTTTTCTCTGTACTGGGAGCAGTTCTCTTGCCACAGCCCCTCATCTCCTAAAAATGTACATCTCTTTGCAGTTCGTCTCTTCCCCTTTTTTGGGCAGGAGCACTCCTCAGTTGAGCCAATCCTGTCTGTAGTGATGCTAAAAACACGGAGACACTGACAGAAGAGAGCCTCCACAGCTTGGCAGCCTCAAGTCCCTGATCTCATTTATCCCTAGCCACAGCTTCTGAACCAGCACCAATTCAAGACTCATCCACACAGTGGCCAAGTTCACTGCGGTTGGGGCTGCCATGGTAGGGGTGGTTGGCTCTAGGGCTGGAACTGGGGAACGCCATTCTGGGCTTTGCACTGTGGGAAACCATGGGGCTCTTTTACTTATTAGTGGCCTTTCTCATCCTCTCCTTCCTAAGAAGGAGCCTTCTTGGCCTCCCACAGTTCTTTCTCCAGTGTTTCATCTGCTCTGTATATTCCTTTTCCTATACCTTCCCAGGCAGGTGGGGAAAGTAGTTGGCTTATGGTATGGCACAGCAGAGACAAATAAATACTGGAAAGGAAAGGAAAAGGAAGGGGTGAGAAAGGGGTGGGGGAGGGAGAGAGAAAGGAAAGAAAGAGAGAAAGGAAGAGAGGAAGGAAGGAAAGAAGGAAGGGAGAAAGAAGAGAATCCTTTTATGTACTTTGAGATAAATAATGAATATGAAAACTTAGAGAAAACTGAGAGAAGTTTGAGTTTAAAAAAAATGGAAAGCCCTATTCAGAACATAAAATATACAAAAGACATATGTCTGTATATTGATTCCAAATAGGCTCTTTCAAGACTGTCTGTTACTGAAGTGTGTTGCTCAGGTCCTCCTTCAGAACCCAGGGGTTCTGGGAAAATGTATCTGAAAGCTCTAATATCCCTCACAATTTTCTAAGTGTCAGTAAGTACAGTCAATTGAATCATTTTATATTTATTCAGGTGAAAATGATACATTAAGGGACGCCTGGGTGGCTCAGTTGGTTGGAAGGCACGCCTTGGTGCCTTCAGCTGCTGGGATCAAGTCCCACATCGGGCTCCTTGCTTGGCAGGGAGCCTGCTTCAACCTCTGCCTCTGCCTGCCTCTCTGTCTGCCTGTGCTCACTCTCGCTCCTCTCTCTCTGACAAATAAATAAATAAAATCTTTAAAAAAAAGAAAGAAAGAAAGAAAGAGAAAGAAAATAATATACTAAGGCATCCCATTTCCTATTAACTGCCTAGTCCCGGGATATCACACACAAAATCACTCTTTGTAATACACATTATACCACAGCAAACATTGTAGTTCAAATGTTTTTATTAGTTTATTGGCAGGAGATAATATGAATTAACAATCTATCTAAAAATCAATACCAATGATTTGTAAGTACTGATTAAATTGAAAGCCCTTGTTAAGTATCAATTAGATTGAAAGTAATACCCTTGGTAATGAAAAGTATGGGTAGATTTTAATAGTGGAGAAAGAACTGCATTTGGTTCCTGGGCAGCCAACTGGAAGAAGAAAACACAGAGAATGACAAGGATAATAAAGGGATGTTCTACTGCTATCAGTCAGATAGATTCTATTCCTCAAATAGGTGAGGTTTAAACCTGCATGTTTAACTGAAGGAAAAATATAGTAATTGTTGGGTCCATGGTCAAAGGAGAGAGACCGATACAAAGCGAAGATCAAGCAAAGTTTTATTTCGCGCAAAGCATTGAGAATCAAACTGACCGGCCAGGGCCACCTCTTCCAAAGGGGTGACCCCTCCCAGCCTCACAGACTAACTTTTATAGAGTAAAAGCCGTGTGGTTGAGCCTGGCCACACAGGTGGTCAATTGAATTACAATTCAGCCTATAGTAGCTATTTGAACTAGCCTATCACTCTGGTCAGAACTGGCACCCAAAAGGGGCCCAAAAGGCAGGGCCTACATTCTTGGGTGGTTAGGGAGATGTTTTTCTGATAGGATGTCTCCACTTGGCTTGACTCATCCTTGTATTCTGGGCTCTGTTATTTCCCCCTGACTGACACGTCCTGGTATATGGGCTCTGTTATCAGGGGCTGATCAGTCATATTTTACTGGTTTCCCAGACTTGTTTCTAAGTAAGTTCCTCTGGTGAGGGGCAGGGTCAATCTAAGTTTACTGCATAAACAACAAAATGGCTTGCTCTGACTAAGTAGACCCTTACAGTAATAATAAACCCCGTAATTTAAACAAAGAGAAAAACAGCCCCAATGGAGTCCATACTCCATTCTGCCAAGACTGGCTAAGTACCAAGCCTTTAACATGGAAACAAAATCTTGAACATCAAGATTCAGATTCAGTTCTTAGCTCACAGCTAAACTCAGAAGAACTAGCATAAAATTTTTCTCAGAGGGTGTGATCTAATAATTTGCAGCCTCTTAGGCTAAGACCCCTCTATGATCTGAAAACAACTTCAGATTCTATATTTGGAAACATATTACTATTGTCTATAAATTGATAAGAATTCTAAAAAGTACAAGGTGAAAATTATAGGAAACTATGTGATTGTTTTCTAAGAAGAATAAAGAGTATTCTTGTTCTTAAAAAAAAACTTACTTGAGTTGTTAGATCCTATAATCCCAGGACATCTAAAACTGTGTTAAATTCCCAATGCCTCCATCTATTTGCTCTATGACCTTGTGAGAATCTCTAAGCAAATCAGAAAATCAACTTTCTTAAAGGAGAATGATAAAATATCCATGAAGTAAAATTTCATATGAAAGTACAAGGTACAGAATTTGTATAGTAGATTAACAGTTCTTCAACTGTTCTTTATTTGAGCCTCTTTCTAGTAATCGAAATTTATTATTAATCTTAAGACTTAAGTCTAACATGATTCCAACAATTCTAATTTATTTTAACCAAAATCAATCATTGGAAAGTTAGGACTGTATTTTAAGTATATCCACATAAGGCATAAGTGAAATTATCAATAAACAATTATACATATGGAAAAATTATAAGTAAGTAGTATTTTTTAAATCATATTTTTTTTTCTTTTCAGGGTTCTGTAAATCTTATTGAGATAATGACTTTTATAATTATGCAAATCTTTTTCATATAATCTGAATATTGTGTAGCACTAGGTAGATTAACTACTCTGATATTCTCTATTACTGGCTATGACAACTGTCATATTATTATTTTGGCCTTTCAAAATCTTTTTAGAACCTCTTATAAAAGAGACAAATGGGTTGTGATTGAAGCTCTAATATTGAAGGTCTCATCTTCATTTAAAAAGAAAAAAAAAAAAAACACTGTTGTTTTTTCCATTCCAAAGTATAAGAAATACAGATCACTATCTCAATTTGAAAGAAAAAAAAGATAGAACTAATTGAATATTTTTTTAAAAGCTAAAAAAATAATTGATTTACTAAAGTATCTGGTTTAAGAAATCAGAAGCAAAAGGAAAAAATCCAAGATAATGAATGTAGAAGTTAGGAACTATTAAAAAGGAGGAGTAAAAAATCGAAGTAGAAAACAAATATAAGATTGAGAAATCCAAACACTATGAAGTTGAGTCTTTGTAAAGACTAATAAAATTAATATTTTATAAGAATTATCAAAAAGAGAACAAAAATTGAAGAAATCAGAAATATTAGCAAGAAACTGAAAATAACATTTAAAATAATAATTAAATTAAACTAAAATTAAAATACTTCTAATAAAAAGGTGGGTGTGAAAACATCACATAAAACTAAAGTTATGCAAGATCTTTAAAAATAGAAAAAACTCTATAAAACATGTTTGGAAGAAATTAAAGACTAAGATTATGCTATATTCATGGATTTATAAAGAACATTGTAAAGAAATCAGTTTTTAGCACATTGGTCTATAGATCCAATGTAATTCAAAGCAAATTCCCAGTAGATTGTTTTAACATACTAATGATAAAATATACATGAAAATGCAAATGATCAATAATAACCAAGTCAACTGTGGTGCTGGAGGACTTGTAACACCAGATATTTAACTTTCATAAAGTTATAGTGTGAGTGAACAGTGGGTTATTGGCACAAGTATAAGCTGATCAGTGGAACAGAATATAAAGTACAGATGTACACCCACTATAACCAGCTGATTATGACATAAAAAAAATTAACCTAAGGAAAAGGAAAACTGACAAATTAGACTTTATTAAAGTAATAAATTCTGTTTCTCAAAACATACTAGTAGGAGTTTGAAAAGGCAAACCATAGGAGAAGATTGTAAACATGTGTGTCATATTTGTGTATGTATGAATGAAAAATATTGAGAATACAAAAAAGTATTTCACATCAACAATATCAAGATAGACTCCAATAAGCAAAGGCTAATGAGTTGGTCAGGTGTTTAAAATAAAGGACATCCAGTGGTCCGCAAATGTGCAAAGATGCACCACCTTATTCATCATTAGGAAAATGAAAGTCAAAACAACAATAAATTACTACTCTACATTTGCTAGAATGGCTAAAATATACTAAGACATTTCCATTTCTAAGCATTGGATCAAGGATATGGAACTTTTATATATTGATGTAACATACAGTGTTACTTTTATACTCCCTTTGGAAAATTGTTTGACAATATTTGCTGAAACTAAGCCTACATATATAATTTGTAAAACAGCAATTTTATATATAAGTATATGCCTAACAAAATGAATATATATGCTCATCAAAATACAGGGGCGCCTGGGTGTCTCAGATGGCTGAGTCTGCCTTCGGCTCAGGTCATGATCTCTGGGTCCTCAGATAGAGCCCTACATCATCATCCCTTGTGTTCCAGGCTCATCAGGGAGTCTGCTTCACCCTCCCCCTCTCATGCTCTCTCTCTCTCTTTCTGTATCTTTCTGTCTCAAATGAATAAATAAAATCTTTTAAAAAAATACATGAAAAAACAATCTTTATATCAACATTACTTTTAATACATAAAATGTCAATCACTATTAGCTAGATATACACTGACACATTCATATTAATGGAGAGCTTTATGTCAATGAAAATGAATGAACTAGCATTATGTATAATAACATTGATAAATCTCACTAACATAATGTTAAGCATAAAATCTAGACCAAAAGGTACATATGGTATAATTTCATTTATATGCATTTCAGATGTAGTCAGTGGTGATAGACATTCAAAGAGGGTCAATGTTTCTCGGTGGTAGCAGTAACCGAAATATAGTTAATCATGTTAAGTTATTAACTAGTAATGGGATTTACAAATCACAGGAATGGAACATACCACATTTCTTCTTTCTAGTTCCTAATATACTTTTTAAATACGGTTTGTAAACTACAGGATTGCCTTTGCCTTTAGTAGCAAATGATGAAGAGCAGTTAACAAGCAGATTCTAAAAGAAATATGACCCAATATGCTAACTCCATTGATCCAAAGATAACCTGTTTTAAAGATCTATTATATCTCTTGAATCAAAATTGAAACATATGTGCTCAGGCTAACACAAGTCAGGCTCACTGAAATTCTCTTTATTCCCCTATAAATCAAATATCAATACTTTGAAAAGGTGATAGTGGCATCCAAATTAAATGATAACCTATAGATTGTCATACTGTGGAACTGCTTATAATCTTCCCCAGTCTTGATTAGCAGAATAAGGAGGAAAGAAATTTTTAATCATTTTATTGATCCATTCGTTACCTGAACAATATTGAAATATATAGTGAATTATTTTTCTAAATCTGACCTCAGGACAAAATCGTCAAATTTCCAGCTGTGCTCATTTTCTGCCACAATCTAAATCATACACTCATGCATTTTACCACCCCCCCCTTATTGTGTGTTTCACAGTGTGTAATTTTTCTAAAACAAGCCCTTTAATTATACATTGCCAAAAGTGTCACATACTGTTAAATGATTCCTGTTCTGCAGACATAGAAACTGTAGGTCCTGCAAGGTTCTGAAGTTTCCATTACGTGCACAGACCCCAGGAGCAGCTGTTAACAAATCTGTTGGTGGTTTAGTACAAAAAAGAGCCAGGCTGAGCCCCTGCTGTACTTCAGGTCAGAGAGTGCAATTTGCATTTTGATAGGTTTGGTGGGCAAGTGAAAAGACAGCACATGTAAATAACAGCTCAATGTGAAACATTTGGACCAACAGATTACTATACTAATATTGGAAGTATCGTTAAATAACGAGCAGTGATCAGAGAGAAATTTGTCTTGGGGGAAAGTTAATATGAAGGCTATTTCTTTTGACTTTGCATTACTCTAAAGTAATTTTGAAAGAAATGTATAGCATTTTAATATTCTATTAGACTGCTTTTATTTTATTTTTTATTTGAGAGAGATAATGAGAGCACAAGCAGGGGAGAGGAAGAAGCCTTCTCCCTGCTGAGCAGGGATTCAATTCCCGGACCCTGGGATTGTGACCTGAGCCAAAGCCATATGCTTAACCAACTGCCCCTCTATTAGACTGTTTAACATTATTTTAAATTGATCAAAATCAAGTAGAACAAGACAAATTTGGGTAGTGATGTGAATCAATTTTGTCTTTAACAATTTTTTAAAATATTTAAATTTTCTGTTCTTTTACTATACTGTACTATACTATACTATAGATGTGAGAAACAGAGGCAGAGGAAAAGTTTTTAAATTTCCTTATCCACTGATAAGCCCTTGAAACAGGCAAAGTGACTATCCTCTAGGGACTCAATTACCTCCACCTTAAGACTTTGCTAAGGGCAAAGGGCAATCCTAGCCTGACTGATCCCTACCCCATCCAGGATCCTGTAAGTCTACTTTAACCATTCCTTAGGAAACTTCCTTTATCTCTAAACTCTTCAAAGTATGAATTGATAATCATTCCCAAGCATATGGCCCACTGATATACATCTGAATGGTCTCATAACAAAGGTTTTATTACTGATAATGAATAACATTTTTCCCAACAATAGCTAGCCTCTCAAGGTCCTGGAAACCTTGCTTTCAAAAATCCTTTGAGACTTATGCCATCCCTGAGCCCCTCCCAACTTGCAAGTATACAATGGACCGCCCCTCACAGTCCTGGGGCAGCAGTTCTTACTGCCCTTGGGTCCTGTGCATAAATAAACCACCATTTTGAACCAAAAATGTCTCAAGAATTCTTTCTTGGTCATCAGCTCTGGACCTCACCCCACCAACCCTCACTTGTATCCTAAAACTTCATATTATGATACATTTATCTAGGGGCTCCTTTGCAGCACAGTGAGTTAAGTGTTTGACTCTAGGTTTCTGCTCAGATCATGATCTCAGGGTTGTGAGATCGAGCCCTGCATTAAGCTTCACACTTGGCCAGAGTCTGCTTGAGATTCTCTCTCTCTCTGCCCGTCTTACTTGTGGTCTCTATCTCTCTCTCTGGAAAGTAAATAAATAGATCTAAAAAAAACAAAACAAAACAAAACAAAAAAACCCTTTATCTATGTTGGACCTGACTATTTATGCCATATTATAATAAATTATATATAAATACAGATTATATAACTTTTCCTAGGACCAAAATGTCTATACTTGAATGTGGTCTTCACTCTTTTTTTTTTTTTTTAACAGCCCTTAAACAGTGATTTAGTGTACAGCATCAGCACTGCTGGGTTTAAACGTTAAATCTAAATTAACTATTATTGTTGCCAAATTATTTTCCATTAAGTCTTCACTGAGTAATAGAGATAAACTATTATCTCTATTACTCAAAGTTTTTTACATCAACCATAGATCTCAACATAAAATAATTCAGATTTATACAATGTTAATAAAAGAGAAAGACTTTTTAACTGTGGTAGAGGTTGATTGTATTTATCAGTGTTTATTTCTTCCCTTTTGGCTAGAGATATTTAAAAACATTTGTTTCCTGGGGCACCTAAGTGACTCAGTTTTTAAGCATCTGCCTTTGGATCAGGTCATGATTGTTTAGTCTCAGGATTGAGCCTTGCCTCAGACTCCCTGCTCAGTGGGGAGTCTGCTTCTCCCTCTGCTCCTCACTCTGCTTGTGTGTTTTTTCTTTTGCTCTCTATCTCTCTCAAATAAATAAATAAATCAGAAAGAAAAGAAAAACTGACCAAAAAGCAATATTCAGCATACTTTGTCTCTCTTCTCTCCCAAACCCTAGAAAATGGCAGACACAATATGAGAGTCAGAGCATGAGTCAGAGCGGAGAAAGGAGCTGACCATAAGGACTGCCTAATGGGGACCAAATGTACTGGACTTCACACAAATGAGAACTGAAACTTTATTATGTTAGCCCCAGAAATTAAGGAAGGCATTTGTTCTTATAGTTACTCGACCCTAATATTATTATTATGTTGACATTTAATCAAGATATGCATCCCTCCCTATAAAAAAGATCTATATTAAACTCCTTAACTTAGCAAAGTTATATTTTGTTGTTGTTTGTTGTTTTTGGCAAGTAGGCTAGACAATTTAAAGGTTAATGTCGTAGAGACTCTAGATGAAAAACCTAAAATACTAGACTAAAATATAGTACATTAACAATGAAGAAAAAGTGCATAATTAAGACTTTGAACTGCTGTCTTTACTACCCATTACATTACATAAGATGACTATCTTAAGACACAATTTTCTTCTTTCTTTTCTGTTATCCTATTTTCATTTAAAAAAAAAATTTATTAACGTATAATGTATTATTAGCCCCAGGAGTACAGGCCTGTGAATCATCAGGTTAACACACTTCACAACACTCACCATAGCACATACTTCCCCAATGTCCATAACCCCATCACCCTCTCCCTACCCCCTCCACCCAGCAACCCTCAGTTTGCTTTGTGAGAGTGTCTCTTATGGTCTGTCTCCCTCCTGATCCCATCTTATTTCATTTATTCTTTTCCTATCCCCTAAACACCTCACATTACATCTCCACTTCCTCTTTTCAGGGAGATCATATGATAGTTGTCTTTTTTTGATTGACTTATTTTGCTAAGCATGATAACCTCTAGTTTCATCCACGTCATTGCACATGGCAAGATTTCATTTCTTTTGATGGCTGCATAGTATTGCATTGTATATCTATACTACCTCTTCTTTATCCATTCATCTGTTGATGGATATCCAGGTTCTTTCCATAGTTTGGCTATTATGGACATTGCTTCTATAAATATTCTGGTGCACGTGCCCCTTCAGATCACTACATTTGTATCTTTAGGTAAATACCCAGTAGTGCAATTGCTGGGTTGTAATGTAGCTCCATTTTCAACTTTTTGAGGAACCTCCATGCTGTTTTCCAGAGTGGTTGTACCATATTGCATTCTCACCAAGAGTGTAGGAGAGTTCTCCTTTCTCTGCATCCTCACCAGCATCTGTCATTTCCTGACTTGTTAATTTTAGCCATTCTGACTGGTGTGAGGTGGTATCTCATTGTGGTGTTGATTTGTATTTCCCTGATGCCAAGTGATGTGGAGTACTTTTTCATGTGTCTATTGGCCATCTGGATGTCTTCTTTGCAGAAATGCCTGTTCATGTCCTCTGCCCATTTCTTGATTGGATTCTTTGTCCTTTAGGTATTGAGTTTGATAAATTCTTTATAAACTTAGGATACTAGCCCTTTATCTGATATGTCCTTTGCAAATATTTTCTCCCATTCTGTCAGTTGTCTTTTGGTTTTGTTGACTATTTCCTTTGCTGTGCAAAAGCTTTTGATCTTGATGAAGTCCCAATAGTTCATTTTTGCCCTTGCTTCCCTTGCCTTTGGTGATGTTCCTAGGAAGAAGTTGCTGTGGCTGAGGTCGAAGAGGTTGCTGCCTGTGTTCTTCTCAAGGATTTTGATGGATTCCTTTCTCACATTGAGGTCCATTTCAAGTCTATTTTTGCTATTTTTGTATGTGGCATAAGGAAATAGTCCAGTTTCATTTTTCTGCATGTGGCTGTCCAAGTTTCCCAACACCATTTGTTGAAGAGATTGTCTTTTTTCCATTGGACATTCTTTCCTGCTTTGTCAAAGATTGGTTGACCATAGAGTTGAGGGTCTATTTCTGGGCTCTATATTCTGTTCCACTGATCTATGTGTATGTTTTTGTGCCAGTACCATACTGTCTTGATGACGACAGGCTTGTAATAGAGCTTGAAGTCTGGAATTGTGATGCCACCAACTTTGGCTTTCTTTTTCAATATTCCTCTGGCTATTTGAGGTCTTTTCTGGTTCCATATCAATTTCAGGATTATTTGTTCCATTTCTTTGGAAATAATGGATGGGGTTTTGATAAGGATTGCATTAAATGTTTAGATTGCTTTAGGTAGTATAGACATTTTCACAATATTTGTTCTTCCAATCCATGAGCATGGAACATTTTTCCATTTCTTTGTGTCTTCTTCAATCTCTTTCATGAGTACTTTATAGTTTTCTGAGTACAGATTCTTTGCCTCTTTGGTTAGGTTTATTCCTAGGTATTTTATGGTTTTGGGTGCAATCGTAAATGGGATTGACTCTTTAATTTCTCTCTCTCTCTCTTTCTTTTTTTTTTTTTTTTTTTTTGGTCCTCTTGTTGGTGTACAGAAATACAGCTGATTCCTGTGCATTGATTTTATATCATGACACTTTACTGAATTCCTATAGAAGTTCTAGAAAATTTGGAGTGGAGTCTTTTGGGTTTTCCACATATAGTATCCTGTCATCTGCAAAGAGTCATAGTTTGACTACTTCTTTGCCAATTTGGATGCCTTTAATTTCTTTTTGTTGTCTGATTGCTGAGGCTAGGACTTCTAATACTATGTTGAATAGCAATGGTGATAATGGACATTCCTGCCATGTTCCTGACCTTAGCATAAAAGCTCTCTGTTTGTCTCCATTGAGATATTCACAGTGGGTTTTTCATAGATGGGCTTTAATGATATTGAGGTATATACCCTCTATCCCTACACTTTAAAAAGTTTGGATCAGAAAAAGATGCTATAATTTGTCAAGAGCTTTTTCAGCATCTATTGAGAGCACCATAAGATTCTTGTGTTTCTTTTATTACTGTATTGTATCACATGGACTGATTTGTGGATGTTGAACCAAACTTGTAACCTGGAATAAATCCCACTTGGTCGTGGTGAATAATCCTTTTAATGTACTGTTAGATCCTATTGGCTAGTATTTTGGTGAGAATTTTTGCATCTGTGTTCATCAAGGATATTGGTCTGTAATTCTCTTTTTTGAGGGGATCCTTGTCCGGTTTTGGGATCAAGGTAAATGCTGGCCTCATAAAATGAGTTTGGAAGTTTTCCTTCCATTTCTATTTTTTTGGAACACTTTCATGAGAATAGGAATTAATTCTTCTTTAAATGTTTGGTAGAATTCCCCTGGGAAGCTGTCTGGCCCTGGGATCTTGTTTGTTGGGAGATTTTTGATGACTGCTTCAATCTCCTTATGGGTTATGGGTCTGTGCAGGTTTTCTATTTCTTCTTGATTCAGTTGTGATAGTTTATATGTCTCTAGGGTTGCAACCATTTCTTCCAGATTATCAAATTTGCTGGCGGATAGTTGCTCATAATATGTTCTTATAATTGTTTGTATTTCTTTAGTGTTAGTTGTGATCTCTCCTCTTTCGTTCATGATTTTATTTATTTGGGTCCTTTCTCTTTTCTTTTTGATAAGTCGGGCCAGGGGTTTATCAATTTTATTAATTCTTTCAAAGAACCAGCTCCTAGTTTTGTTGATTTGTTCTATTGTTTTTTTTGGTTTCTATTTCATTGATTTCTGCTCTGATCTTTATGATTTCTCTTCTCCTGCTGGGCTTAGGGTTTCTTTCTTGTTCTTTCTCCAGCTCCTTTAGGTGTAGGGTTAGGTTGTGTACCTGAGACCTTTCTTGTTTCTTGAGAAAGGCTTGTATTGCTATGTACTTTCCTCTCAAGAGTGCCTTTGCTATGTCCCATAGATTTTGAACCATTGTGTTTTCATTATCATTTGTTTCCATGAATTTTTTTCAATTCTTCTTTAATTTCCTGGTTGACCCATTCATTCTTTAGAAAGATGCTGTTTAGTCTCCACATATTTGGGTTTTTTCTGAGCTTTCTTTTGTGATTGAGTTCTAGTTTCAGAGCACTGTGGTCTGAAAATATGCAGGGAATGATCCAATCTTTTGATACCAGTTGAGACCTGATTTAGGACAGAGGATGTGATCTATTCTGGAGAATGTTCCATGTGCACTAGAGAAGAATGTGTATTCTGTTGCTTTGGGATGAAATGTTCTGAATATATCTGTGATGTCCATCTGGTCCAGTGTGTCATTTAAGGCCTTTATTTCCTTGTTGATATTTTGCTTGGATAATCTGTCCGTTTCAGTGAGGGGAGTGTTAAAGTCCCCTACTATTATTGTATTATTGTCAATATGTTTCTTTGATTTTGTTATTAACTGGTTTATATAGTTGGCTGCTCCCATGTTAGGGGCACAGATATTTAAAATTGTTAGATCTTCTTGTTGGAAAAACACTTTGAGTATGATATAATGTCTTTCCTCATCTCTTACTATAGTCTTTAGCTTAAAACCTAATTGATCTGATTTAAGGATTGCCACCCCAACTTTCTTTTGCTGTCCATTAGCATGGTAAATTGTTTTCTACCCACTCACTTTAAATCTGGAGGTGTCTTGGGTATAAAATGAGTTTCTTGGAGAGAGTATATTGATGGGTTTTTTGGGGGTATAAAATGAGTTTCTTGTAGAGAGTATATTGATGGGGTTTTTTTGGTTTTTGGTTTTTGTTTTTATCCATTCTGATACCGTGTGTCTTTTGATTGGTGCATTTAGCCCATTTACATTCAGCGTAACTATTGAGAGATATGAATTTAGTGCCATTGTATTGCCTGTAGGGTGACTATTACTGTATATTTTCTGTGTTCCTTTCTAGTCTATTACTTTTAGGCTCTCTATTTGCTTAGAGGACCCCTTTCAATATTTCCTGTAGAGCTGGTTTGGTGTTTACAAATTCTTTTACCTTTTGTTTGTCCTGGAAGCTTTTTATCTCTCCTTCTATTTTTAATGATAGCCTAGCTGGATATAGTATTCTTGGCTGCATGTTTTTCTCATTTAGTGCTCTGAATATTTCAAACTAGTTCTTCCTGGCCTTCCAGGTCTCTGTGGATAAGTCTGCTGCCAATCTAATATTTTTATCATTGTATATTACAGACTTCTTGTACTGGGCTACTTTCAGGATTTTCTCTTTGTCACTAAGACTTGTAAATCTTACTATTAGATGACGGGGTATGGACCTATTCTTATTGATCTTGAAGGGGATTCTCTGTGCCTCCTGGATTTTGATGCTTGTTCCCTTTGCCATATTGGGGAAATTCTCTACAATAATTCTCTCCAATATACCTTCTGCTCCCCTCTCTCTTTCTTCTTCTTCTGGAATCCCAATTATTTTAATTTTGTTTTGTCTTATAGTATCACTTATCTCTCGAATTCCTCCTTCATGGTCCAGTAGTTGTTTTTCTCCCTTTAGTTCAGCTTCTTTATTCTCTGTCATTTGGTTTTCTATATCACCAATTCTCTCTTCTGCCTCATTTATCCTAGCAGTAAGAGCCTCCTTTTTTTATTGCACCTCATTAATAACATTTTAAATTTCAACTTGGTTAGATTTTAGTTCTTTTATTTCTCCAGAAAGGGCTTTATTTCTCCAGACAAAGTTCTCTAATATCTTCCATGCCTTTTTTGAGCCCAGTTAGCACCTTGAGAATCGTCATTCTGAACTCTAGATTTGACATATTACCAATGTCCATATTGATTAGATCCCTAGCCTTCCATACTGCATCTTCTTTTTTTTTGTGGTGAGTTTTTCCACCTTGTCATTTAATCCAGATAAGAATATATGAAGGAGAGAATAAAATATGAAAAGGATGACAAAGACCCTAGGAAAATGTGCTTTAACCAAATCAGAAGAGACCCCAAATTGTGGGGGGAAGAAAGGGGGTTAAAAAAATTCGGACAAAAAAATTTAAAAAAAGAAAAAGATAAAGAAAAAATATAAAAAAGAAAATATATATATTAGACTGGTAAATAGACCAGGGTCACCCACTTAATTTTGGGAATATATTGGTCTCTTAGAATAAACTACCTCCCAAAATTTTAAAGTTGACAAACATATATAAGGGTAAACACAATAAAGGGATGGAATATGACTATAAAGATGAAAATTTTTTTTTTAATTTCTAAAAAAAGGAGTTGATTTGATAAGTTGGTTGGGACAATAAAGAAAAAGAGAATGGAGAGAATTTGCTGAGGCTGGAGACTAGAATAATGCCCTGTGCTAGATTTAGGGTATATTGATCTGTTAGAAGTTGTATACCAAATTTTGTTTAGAAGACAAAACCCTATGCATATACAAAAAATAAAGTTAGATACAATGAAAGATAAAATATGACTATAATAATGAAGTTTCAAAAAAAGTTTTTTGTTTTTGTTTTTGTTTTGTTTTGTGTTGTTTTAATAAAAGTATTGTTAAGATTAAACTAGTTTTAAAATGTTAAAAGAGGAAAGAGGAGGGGTGCCTGGGTGGCTCAGTGGGTTAAAGCCTCTGCCTTCGCTCAGGTCATGATGCCAGGGACCTGGGATCAAGCTCTACATCAGGCTCTTTCAGGCTCTCTGCTCAACAGGAGGTCTGCTTCCTCCTCTCTCTGTCTGCCTCTCTGCCTACTTGTGATCTCTATCAGTCAAATACATAAATAAAATCTTTTAAAAAAAAGAGGAAAGAAGAAAAGTTAAAAAAATTTTAACATAGGAAAAAAATAAAATTAAAAACATTAATTAACTTTTCAAGGGTAAAGAATCATGGGAAGAGAGCCATGAATTCCATGTTTTGCTTTTTCCTCCTCTGGAATTATGCTGTTTTCCTTGGTAAGTGAAGTTAGTCTTGGCTGGGTTTCTTGCTGATCTTCTGGGGAAGGGGACTGTTGTAGTGATTCTCAAGTGTCTTTGCCGGAGGCTGAATTGCACCACCCTTACCAGGGACTGGGCTAAGAATCTGCTAGGGTTCGGGTTCGCTTTTGGGAGCCTTTGTTCCCTGAACGCTTTCCATAGAGTTCCAGAGGGTGGGAATGAATGTGGCAGACTCCCAATTTCCACCCCAGAGAAGCTGAGAGCTTTGGGCCCCACTCCTCAGTGCACCCTCAGAGAAAAGTGCTCAATCACTCCCATATCCCTGGTCTCTGGCTGCACTCCGAGCTCACCCAGCCTGTGACCAAGTGTCTCTGTCTCTGGCACACAGCCCCACCAGGAGTCTCCAAACCCCACAGATCCCTGAATTCTTCCAGGGGTGTCTCTCTGTATCTTGTGGGGTCCCTTCTCAAAGAGCAGTGGTCTGACTGTGCCACACCTCACAGTTTAAGGTAACCCCAAGTTGAGAGCTCACTCCTCAGCTCTGTCACTGTATCCAGCTTCCCCACTCTAATACCTGCAAGCTCTGTGACACTCAGACCCCCCCCCCCAATCCTTCTGTGACCCCATGGGACCTGAGACCACACTGTCCCTGTGTGGGCTTCACCCCAGCTTAGCCTCTGGATGTCCCTCAGTGGAGCACACTTTTAAAAGTTCTAATTTTGTGCTCCATTGCTCCACCACTTGCTGGGAGACGGGCCCTTCCCCCGCAGTCTATCCTCCCGTTGCTTTGGATTCACTCCTCCACCAGTCCTATCTTTCAGAAAGTGGTTGATTTTCTGTTTCTAGAATTGCTCTCTTCTCTTCAATCTCCTGTTGGGTTTGTAAGGTGTACAGAACGGTTTGATAAACTATCTAGCTGATCTCCTGCTACCTGATGTCATCTCAGCTTGCTACTTCTCTGCTATCTTGACTCCTGATAATTTTATTCTATTTACAAGTTTATTGAGTGCTTATGCTATGCTTCATTAGTTACACAAAAACACAGAAATCTTTCCTTTAAAAAATTTCTTTTATGTAGCTATACTAAAACATGCATGTAGTCATTAATAAAAAACATAGTAACTCTATTATTCTTAGGTATATAGTATTTTTCAGCCTAAAACTCAATCCTAATTCTTGTTATATTATATTATAATCAATTCTATACATTACAATAGATTAATATAGTTAAAGGTTTATTTAACAAAATGATTGGGAATAAAGTAAAATTGTATATATAATGATATATATATATATATATATCATCATATAATATGATGATTCCTTGGAAAAATTACAAATCATATGCAAAACTAGAAAAAAGCAGTTTTCTGAGATAAAACTTAAAAAACAATACTTCTTTGGCAAGTATACTATGATGTTTTTCTCAAACCTAGATCTACAGTAAATAGAGAATACATTCTGAAGACAAACAGATCATGATTTATTTTAGTGACTCATTCTATGACTCACACATTTCTCATTTTTACACTCTCCTTTGAAAAAACAGCATATCATAGACTCTGAAATGTCCAATATACTTGCCTTGTTACATATTCCATTTCCCCATACTCTCCACCTAACTTCTTTCCCTCTCTGTCCCAATAACTTTCTAATATCCCACCACTCAACACATTCTTTGTGCCTCCAATTTGGTCCTTTTACCTTTTATCAATCAGTATTCTATTCAAGGTGGTAGAATGACTTAGTGCTAGAGTGAGTGTAGTTTTTTGGAAACGGGGTTTCCAGATTTACTGGCAAACTTGAAGCTTAGCATGCCTTATTGAAACTGCAACCTTGAGCAGTATAAAGACAGTTCCCAACTTAGGATGGTTCAATTGACTATTTTTCAACATTATGATTATGCAAAAGTGATATGCATTCAGTAGACACTATACTTTGAGTTTTGGATTTGGATCCTTTCCTGGACTAGAGGCATCAGTGTAATCCTCTCTGGTGACACTGGGCAGTGGCAGGGAGGTACGGCTCTCAGTCAGCCATGTGATCACAAGGGTGAACATCTGATACACTTGCAATCATCCTGTACTCGCACAACCACTCTGTGTCTCACTTTCAGTACAGTATTCAATATTTTACATGAGATAGTCCACACTTCATTACACAATGGGTTTTGTGTTAGATGATTTTCCTAATTGTAGGCTAATCTAAGTGTTCTGACCACATTTAAGTTAGGTGGTCTAAGTCATGATGTTTGGTAGGTTAGGCTTTTAAATGTGTTTTTACTTACAATATTTACAATTTACCACGGATTTACCCTCACAAAACTCCATCATAAGTTAGAAGGATCTGTACAAAATATCTTAATAAGCTTTGAATCTGGATTAGGTTGAGTTATAGTGCTGATTGGGAGGTGCCCAATCGAGTCAGAAATTTCTGAACAACTTTTGAAAATGCAACCAGTTAAGCGACTGGTATCAAGCAGATCAAGTGTCAGGACATGGAACAAATACATCTAGAGAGGGTTTAGTCCAGACAGTTGGAGATCAACATGGAATAAACCCAAGTGAAGTAAATGTATTTCTGATGAGAAGTTTGTTTGTTTCCGAACAAATTTTTGATCAACCAGGTAGATTGAACAAAAAGGAAAAACTCAAACAGCCAAGCCTGTGGAATTATCCTAATATATAGCAATACAGAAATATCACTTAAAAATTTTATTCAATATGAAGAATCACAGTATTTTACCTTTTTTTTCCTCTTACTGCCAGACTTCTTGAAAGTTCTATAGAATGCCCTGCTTTCATATTTTCAACTATAATTCACTATTTCCTCAACTCTTTACATAGTTCTTTTCCTCACAACATTATTAAGATTTCAGTCTTAAGGATCACAGAAAGACTTCAAATCTGTGACTTCCATAAATTGTTCTGAGCCTTCACCTCTGCATTGTTTACTCACACTTGTATTAATGAAGTGCTCTTCTCTTAGACTCAGTGACATAATTTTTTTTTCCTGGTTTTGCTTTTTTGTGAGACATTTGTGCTTTCCTTAGTTTTTAAATCATGTTTAATTTGCTGAACCAGATTATATTACAACTTACTTGTAAAACTTTTCATGTTCTAACTGCTATGGACTTATCTCCAAAATACTTGCTCTCATGTTATGATGCTTCAGACTTACTGAGCTTTTTTTATATGCTTGTACATGACATCTGTGTGAGCCATCCTCTCCACAGGGCCTTTTGTACTTTCCTTTTAAATTATGCTCAGCTAGATGGCCTTAAAATTTCCCCAGCTTGACCAAGCTTTAAACAGGCTTATTCCTGCCTCTAAATCCTGACCTCTCTATCACATAGATCTTTAGAGAACCTAATAACCTAACCACAGAGGTCTATTGCTTCCCTTTTCTTAGAGCACTTATTTAAAAAAAAAAAAAAAAAAAAAAAAAGGAACTGCAAATTATTTCTCTGTCACTTTGAGGTGTAAATCTTTTATAAATCTTCTTACCAGTTTTATATCCCAGGACTATCTTTCTCAAGGACCTGAGAGCCATCCTTTCAAAATGTAATCATTAAGGAAGATAGCAACTTTATCTCTAGTCTCAATGAAAGGGTAACTTCAGTGAGTGCCTTTCTCCAAGTTGTAATATTACCTGCCGTTATATAGATATAAGAAAATTTACTTTTCCTTTGGGTAAGGCCAATGAGCAATAAAAATGGGCTCTAATCTCCCACCCACCTTTATGGAAATGATGACCTGACAGTCTTCAGTAAAGATCTTCGAGTAATGGTCACCTCGAAATCATAGCAACCCTGATAGAAAAAAACTTGGGTGGAAGCAAGCTAGTAGACTAAGCATCCTGATCATACTTGACTCTCTCCCACTATTGGCCTGACAATACCCATCTGAAATTCAGAAGTTAACAGAGCCTATGGATGAGGTCATATGAGCCACAAAGCAAAGTAAGCTAGTTAACTCATCAATCTGTCCATTAACTCTTCAACAATTTTTATGTGACAGACATTATATTATGTCCTAGAGATAGAAAGATGGAATACAACTTTACATTAACAACTGCATTGTAATTGCTCTTATAGCAACATTTCCAAACCCTGTGGAATTCCAAGAAATAAAGCTAGGAAAGTAGTGAAATATTGACTATCACTTGAGATAGAGCTTATAGATAAATACACTGTCAGAAAAGAAGTGGAAGCTTAACCTGCTAGACATGAGGACCTCCATAGATTTGGACAACTTTAATTCATGAATGAGATTTTTTAAAATGTTCAAAAATGTTGGAAAAATCATAGGTAGATAGATAGATAAAACATCACCACTGAGACCAAGAAAGGACAGTTTCCAGTAACACTGTTCAGCAGTGTCCTCAATGTAAAACACTCAAAGGAATTGAAGCTGAAAATTGACCTTTAAGTTTTGATTGTGAGAATTGTTGATCCTCACAAAGTTGAAGAAATCTGAAAAGCCTAAATGATTGTTCCATGACAAATTTTCAAAATGATAATGATAAAAGAAAGTGTTGGTTTGATTTAAAGTACAATTGTTATCTCATTTTTTTCTTTTTTTCTGAAGGAGAGGATTTTAATGGTGGATTTTATCCTTATTGCCTTCCAAACTCTACCTCTGTTATCAGAGAAAAAAGAGGAAACCATTACTCTGCAAATAGCACATGAAACTTTCTACACACCATGCGTATATAGATGTTGAGCCATGTATCATAAAACCTAGATGTCTGAGAAGTAAACTCAGTGTTTTTAATCTATCAGATCCTTCAATAGAATATTTTCCTTTCATTTTCTGTTTTTAACTTACATCAATGAAATTGTCAACTGCAGTCTTTTAATTATGAAATTATTTTATTTTATTGAAAATAATTTTAATGGTACTTCTAGATAGTGTCTGCAAGTTATTAAATATAGTTTTAATTATAGGCACTAGGAAAAAAAAATTTATACCTTAGTATTTTTGAAATTTTATTTTGGAAAATGATACCTGATCTTATTTATAAGATATCCCAGAGAAAATAAATCAAGAGTAAATACAAGGATGGGGCCTATAACAAAGTTTTGTGTTAGATGACAATGTTTTACAACCATTATCATGCATGGTTGTGGATGTCCAGTTGTATCAGAAAAGCTCTGTTGATGAGGTGATATGTGGTGTTGGGGGGAGTGTCTTTAAAAGAAAACAACTATATTCTCAGGGGGGGAAATGAGCATAATGAGTAATCAGAAAAGGAAGTAAAAAAAACAAATGGAGTGATGGTGCATGGCCCTTTCTGAGTAAGCATGTAGAGACTTGATTGATAAACAAAACAACTTATGAATCAACTGCATAATTTAATTTTATATTCTCTAAAACTTTTTTTGTTCTTCATACAAATTGCAACTAATCATCATTTGAACTACTAAATAAAAATGCTTGACGGAATGTCAGAACAACTATTTAAATAGTAGATATAAATTTTAAAAGTTCTATGTGGAAACCCAATTAGATACCACATGCAATTAAGCAGAAAATATGTCACAGTGCTGTTTCTAAAAAAAAAAAAAAACACATCTGACCATTTTTCAAAACTGAAAAATGATTAATTAACCAAGTTAATTCTAGATATAATCCCTAAGTATACTCTGTGTTATTAATTTCTTTAGAAATTTATAAATATTTTACTGGCTTTTGGAAGATAATATACACTACATATTAATAATTTGATAAAAATAAGTATTTATTACCGAAATTCTTTAGTATTCAGAACACTAAGAACTTATTTTGTTTTTACTGCCTTCATCATTATTTTATCAGAACCAAAATATTTTTAATTCTGGAAGCTTATCCTGGGAAAAGAATGGGTGTAGGGGAGTTTTAGACATATATAAGCATGTTAAAGAACTATCTACGGGGTTAGTTAGAGAAGCAGATAAGAATCTATTTGCATGTAGGAGTAGGTATTGAGGGGTTTTCTGAAAGAAAATGAATTCTAAAGTGATATAGACCTGGGATCTACAGATACAAACCTATAATAAAACCAATAAAAGTATAGATAGGAGCAATAATTCTGAACAAACTTTAATGCTTACCAATTCAATTTTTCTTCTAACCTAGCCTATCTATGTGAGGAACTATAAGTAAAAACTGAATTTATAAAACATTGGATGACAAACAATATTGTTTTAAGACATTAAATGCATCACTACAATAGAGTAGTATAAATCTCACAAATAAATCTTCCTAATTCCCGCAGATTATCACCCTCCTTTCCTACCAGGCATCATTGTTAGTATCAAGTAGAACAGCCAAAATAAAATGCAGCAGTCTGACTGTTGGTTTCACCTCAGGTCATGGTTTCAGGGTAATGGGACCATGCTGTGTGATGGGTTCCACACTCAGTGGGGAGTCTGCTTCCCCTCTGCCTCTCCCCTCTGCCTCTCCCACTGCTTCTGTTTTCATGCACTCTCTCTCTTACTCTCTCTCTCAAAAAAATAAATAAATGTTTATTTTTTTAATTTTTAAAAATTTTATTCAAATTCAATTAATTAACATAGTATATTATTAATTTCAGAGGTAATTCATCAGTAATTCATCAGTTGCACATAACACCCAGGGCTCATTATGTCAGGTGCCTTCCTTAATGCCCATCATCCAGTTACCTCAGCCCCCCTACCCTTCCAACAGCCCTCAGTTTGTCTCCTATAGTTAAGGTTCTCTGATGGCTTGTCTCCCTCAAATAAATAAGTCTTTATAATGTTGCAGGGTATTAAGGGGTCTGCAAGAGCATCGATGGTCCTGGAAGGAACCCATGAGTAAGCCATGAAGCACCATCAACACTGATGTTGGCAAGACTGCCTATCCTTCTTTGGAGCAGAAAACGTATCTGCTCCAATGTTTCTGCATATATCCTTTCAACCGACTGAAGCTGTGGTCTGTAGCTCTAGAACGTGTGCATACTACTTATTTGGGATATTCATATCATTTATGTTTCATTTCCTAACATATCCTTTCACACCCTTTTTGTTTCTAGTCCTGAAATACTTTATTCAAGAAGCTTTCTAAATAACTAACATGCTTCCCTGAGGTACTCATTCTGGTATCTGTTGCCTCCGTATTACTGGCAACCCTGTTTTCTACTTCTCTTCTATTATCAGCATGTTTAAATAATTTATTTGTATCATGAAAGCCTGCTTTTATATAATTTATCCAAAAAAAAAAAATCCTTAATCTGTTTTCATAGAGATTTTCTTCCAGGGAAGTTTATTTTCTTTAAGTGTTCCAATGATACCCATATTTGAAGCCACACCAGCCCCCATTCCTTGTACTTATTGGAGATTAAGTTTAGTTAGTTTGGTAGTTAATTTGGATTCTCGAAGTAATTGCGTAAGTCACTGTTAACTTCTTTTAAAAACAAGCTAGAGAAACATGGAAAATTCAGATTTTGTTTCCTTTTGATAGTGCCGAAAAGTCACAAGTTATGCAAACAAGTATCAAAGCTCTAGCCCCCAAAATATAGCTAGAAACTTGGGACAAGTTTATCCTGAAACCCTGAAGTCCGTTAGGGGAGTGAAATTGTTGTTGTTGTTATTTTTACCCTGCAGCATCTGACCTGGGTGATTCCATTTCCCATTGTGACATCCTGTACAATTTTTTTTAGAGGGAAGGTGACTGCTCTTTGCAGACTCATAATTGGTTTAGAAGTTTAAGATATGTTTCATGTCTTTCCTGTTCTTAGCCATCTTTCTGAATTTTCTTTTCTATGGGATTCTTGTCTACTGCTCTCTTAGACTCAAATCTTATCAAATAAACTGTATAGCTAGAGTTTGGGTGTGGGTTTTACTTATTCTGTGGCCAGTGAAAGCATCCTGATTTGTCATCTATACTGCCCTGGCTCTGAAAACATATCAGTGTCAAATGCATGGGCCTATTAGAACACTACATCGGTCCTGAAAGTCATAGATGATAGATAGATAAGTAGGTAGATAGATAAATAAATGGATAGATAGACAGATAGATGATAGGTAGATAGATAAATAAATGGATAGATAGAGAGATAGATAGATGATAGGTAGATAGATGATTGATAAATAGATTGATAGATGATAGATAGATGATAGATGGTGATGATAGATGACAGGTGGTGATGACAGATGATAGATAATAGATAAAGACATCTCTGCATTTACATATATATATGTATATATATGTATAGCTTTATTGAGATACAATTCACATGACATACATATTTTCCAGAGTTGTGCCTCCATCACTGTAATCAATTTTAGAGCATATTTGTTACTTCAAAATGAGAGCCTATACCCTTTATTTATCGCTGTCATATCTCCAAATTCTAGAAAACTTTAGTATAATTTCTGTCTTTATAGATTTGCCTATCAGAACTTTTGTACAGATAGAATTATGTGTGATCTTTTGTGACAAGTTCTTTCTTTTGATGCCATATTTTAAAATTTCATCATGTTATGGCATGTGTTAGTACTTATTTGTTTTTGTGATTGAGCAATATTTCACTGCATGGTTATATGACCTCGTTTGGCATGAAATAATGTAATATAGATATAGATATGTTTATATATGTATTTTAATTTCTGTAATACAATAACTCTATTTCCTTTCTAATGCTAGCAATTTTTATTTCCCCCTTTTATTTTTTCCCTCAATATAACTGAATGCTTATATATTCTATTGATTTTTTTCAAAGAACTAACTTCTGGCTCATTGATTTTCTCTATTGTTTTCTATTTTCTATTAGTTTCTCAATCTAATATTTATTTTTTCCCCTTTTTCTTGTTTTAGGTTTAGTTTGCTCTTATATTTTCAGTCTCTTAAAGTGGAAGTTTAGGTTACTGATTAGAGATCTTTCTTTTTTATTATAGATATTTATTGCTTTAAATTTCCCCCCCAAACATTGTTTTCTTGTATTTTATAAGTTTTGTTATGTTGTGTCCTCATTTTTATTAATGTCAAAATATTTTCTGATTTTTTCCTGATTCTGAGTGTAAGAAAGTTTAAACCCAAGGGCATTCTCAAGATCACTGAAGGCTGTGGTGGAAAGCAATAAAGAGGAGATTGAGATATTTGAGAAAGGTTAAACATATCTCAGCATTTGAAATATGTTAAATCATAGGCCAATTTGTTTGTCAGAGAGAGTGAATAAAATAGAAAAGTAAAAAGAGCCTTCTTGAGGTCAAAGTAAACCTAAAATATTGAACTCAAATAACCTTGGCTATTAGAGGAACAGAAGGAAAGGCTGGTGGCTGTATTATGATACATAAGGAGGAAAATGACTACATATCTTTATCCCCTAATCAAAGTAGCATATGTAAACAGCTAAAATCTAGAGGTAAGTGTTATATAAAAAATAATTCTCATTCTATACCCCAAATTTTACAAATCCTATGAAACATAATTATTTCTAAAATGATCTCCTGTGCCTCTCATGTTTGATTATTATTAAAATATAGATATTTTATGAAGAGAACTATTCTCAAGTTAGATTTCTTTGTTATCCATCTATATCTGATATTGCTCTAAAATGCTTGACATACAATCCATAATATAATAATTCATTTATGTCTGCTCATTGGACCTCTGGCTCATTTACTTTTCTTCTGTAAGTGTCTTAAAACTTCATTTAGGCAGATTATTAATTAACTTGTAATTGTTCCAATCTAGAACAGGTTCAACATTGTCAATCATACAAAGTAGTTGTAGACCCATCATGTAAGAACCCTGGAAATTATGTTGTCTGTCTAAAGAGCAAAGAGAAGTGTATGATTCGTAATAGGAATAAATAGCAGTAAGTTTTGTTGTTATCTTTGATTCTTTCCTTTCTCTCTTCATCACTTTTTCCTTGCATGGGAAGAACCTGAAACAGGTGTTGGGACTATTTTTTGTATATCCTGATGGCAGGCACTGCAGTGGTTCAGGAGGAAATTGTAGCGAAGTGGGAAGCCACAGGTTTTTGTACCAAAATCCTTCAACTTGTGTTTTAGTACTAATTTTTCTTAGTCATATGATCTTTACAAATTTACTCCAATTTCTGAGTATTAGTTAACTTCTTAGATCACTGCTGGTAATAAGATCCCACAGAAAAATGTTGTGAGCACTTAAATAAAGTGAATAGATGAAATATAGAGAAACACTTTAGTAAATGGTTATTGTCATATTATTTACCATTATTTTGCCTAGTTTAACCAAAGAAGTTAAAATATGTAGCTATAGAAACTTTCAAATTACACAATTAAAGTCCCATTTATAAATTTAGTAATCACATTTCTGGCACCTTATTCTAGTTTATGATACATACAGTGATAGACATTTGATAGTTACAGTGTTTTATTACATAGCATATATTCTATTGGAGACTTTGTAACTTCTAGTGACATTTGAAAAAAATTGGCCAGCTCCATAAAAAAAAAAAATGAAGTTTACAAGTTTTTAAAGTTTTTTGTTGTTGTTGTTGGTTTTTGTTTTTGTTTTTGTTTTTTAAAGAACTTCTTTATCCCAAACCAGTACAAGTTAATTTCTGATCTTACTTTAGGGTCTTTTCCATTGTTCTTTAAATCATTTGCAAGACAGAGAGCATGTAGGCACTTGCACTAAAGCCGCATCTGGCACTGTCAGCAGTGGGGAATGGTGCAGGGAGTCAGGAGCATTGGGCCCTGAGAAGGGCAGGCATCAGGTGCTGTTTTCTGTTTAACAGTTAATAATTACATTGAGGAATTTTGCTCACACTCCCGTTGTATTCTAATTATTTATAGTTCAGGTCCCCAGATCTGTCATCCTACTTTCTACACAAGTCTCTTGAGATATCTGAAAGCAACTGTGAGAAGACAGTAACTTCAGGTCACAGACTAAGTTGGATTTAAAGTCTTCAGAATATGTTATGTTGCTTTTTCTTCCTATAATGGTAACAGAACTTTATTGATCATTCCTAAGCTATATCAAAGAGTGACAATCAATAGATAAATTAGAAGAAAAAGAGCAATGCAAAGATATTACATTCATCCAAGACTGCTGCTTATGTTGCTTGACATGATATACTCAGATGCAGCTTTAAGTGTTGGGTAAGGAAAAATATTCCCAAAAAGGCTGTGTTCTTGAAAGATAGAAATCTGATTAAAACAGAGAATCATACCCAGAAAATCTACTGTACCTTTCTTATTCTAAAAATTCACATATTACGTTAAACCGGTCATGCACAAATTTTGGACATGCAGAAGATTAAAAGATTGAGAAAATTTTAAAAATACTAAAATGAAGTAGGAGCAGTTGAAGAAAAAATAAAATAATGACAGACATTGAAGAAAATAGCTCCCTGGCTGAAAGCTTCCATATAGAATAGCATATTGAGTTGTGTCTCAAAGAGTGGCAAAACTATGCTTTGTAACAGATCTATCCACCTGTGGCTAGACATATATATGGAAAATGTAGAAAAATGGAGATCATATTAGATGTCATGTGTAGTTTCTAGTTATATTTCTTAAAAAGGAGGCAATAACTACCCTTTAAGTAGAATTTAAATTGTTACTTTAGAAACTATGAGATAATATCTTATTTAAATATTTTTCAAGCTATGAATTTTATTACAATGAATTCTTCTAGTCTGAAATACTTGTTGGTATAAATCCCTTGAATGAATAAAAGGTATTAATCACAAAAGTGATTCCAAGTTATCCCCATCTTATAATTTTTTTAAATATAAAGTTCAATAACTTGGCTCCAGTAAATTAAGAAAAATTCAAATTCTAATATGATTATGTTTACAACTATGTGTGTAAATATATTGATTTATGTTTATATATGTAAGCTAAGTTAACAAATTAATCTCATTTATAGCCTTTTTTAATATATCATTTTACATCCTTATAAAAGTAACACGTTTCTTGATACTACAGCAGGATAATCCTGATAATGAGATTATGTTAAAGGGCAACTGAAAAAAATGGATAACCCACAAAAGCACCCTATAGAGATCACATCAAATAATTCTCAAATCTGTATGCATTTCTGTACAGTTGCTTTCAATGGAAACATTTCTATCAAAAGTTAAAGTAATATTTAGTTAACTGTAGAACTAATCCAGTTGAAATGATTTAAGAGTATTTCACATAAAGTATCATATGTAGAAATTAGGAGAAAATCAGCTATACTTTCAAAAGGTATTCTTCAATCAGACAGCAAGTTGCTCACAGAGCTTTTCTAAATTCAGGATAAATTAGGAGAGATATAAAAACATAAAAGCATAAATGAATGAAATTGGCAGGTATTTTCAAATATTAAATTTTTTAAATTGCATGACAACATATAAATACACTAATTAACAATAAAAGTAGTTGACAATTGAATCAATGATACAAAGTTATAAATGAAATGAATCCTTTATTTTTTATATAAAACAAAAGGTAAGGTTTCAGAGTAATTTTTCTTTTGCTTTTGTATTTGTCTTTCATTGCTATCTAATTATTAAACCTATACTTTTCACATTGCCTGGCTTATGGAAGAGAAAAAAATACAATAAACTTAATCAGATATCAAAAATTATTAAAAATGTGGCACCATTTGACAATCTTACAATCACAAATATGGTGTTACTGTTGGCTCAGTATAGCCTGAAAGCTGAAATAGAAACTAAAAATTTATCTGATTCAATGGCCCTCAATTAAAGGTTGGATGGGTAAAGACTCAAAGTTCCTAAGATCATGTAGAAAGCTAATGACAAGAACCTGACATAGAAAACTTTCAGATAAAAAAATAATGATGTATTTTATGGTGACTAACATAACACAATAAAAATAATAATACTTTTAAAAAAGAAAGCTTTCTCAATTAATATCCATTTTTTCTTTGGATTAGATATATTTAGTCTCTCAGTTTTCTTTTGGCCTATATTCAGTTTTATTCATTATTCCAAAGTCCATTCACAGATGATGTTTGGTGGGGTAAAGAACCAGAAGGAATTTTAGTATCTAATAAAATGTTTTAAAATGTTGAATACCTAATTTTATTATTTTAAAGTGTGTGTGATTTTCAAGCATGAAATTAACAGTGATCATTTAAAGAAATTTTCTTTAATATATGTGGCTTCAGCCAACTTTGTGAGTTCATCATTCTTATGCACGTTAAATGCATCCTATGTCTTTGCTTAAAAAGTTACCCAAGCATCATTTCTTGTCAAACTTGTTATAATGCCATAGTAATGTGTTTGAAGAGCTATAATTAGGAATGTTAGCAATGTCATTTGAAACTTAAAAGTGAAAGAGGATTAGAGTTTAACCCAATTACTCCATTGCGCATGATCTCAGACTTTTAAGAACTTCTAACTAAATTTTCATCGTATCTTTAGGATACAATGTGAATGTGTGCCACCTAAAAGAATTCTGATGATAAAGCTCCTGATTAAAATCATGTGTTTGAGAAAAAACAAATTGATGACCTCATTTATTAATATAAATATCTAAAAATTTCAAGTTTGATAGTGTTCAAAACTGAGAGAAGCAAAGTTGAACATAATTGAAATAATATGCAATTTTCTATGAATTGGCAACTCGTTCCATTTGTTTTTTGAATTCATAGGAATCGAGCCTGGAAAAATATATCTATATTTTGTCAGGCAAGATTATCTTCTGTTTACAAAATATTTGTGGACCACACTGGAAGAATTTAAATCTTCTCATTCTTGGGGTAAAATGCCAAGCAGAAAAAGGAGAGAAGATAATTCTCTGTCAATTTATCCTCCATAATCGCTTTTTTGCAAGTTGTGTCTAAAGACCATTTATTGTAGGCAGGCAGCCCGGTTCTCAGAGAAAGAATCAAGTGGGGCATCAATAAGCCACTTGCTCAGAAGGGCAGAGGATTTTAGAATGTATTAATTCTCTTGTTCTGCATCTCCCCATCTTTCTGATAATTTCCCATGTCAAATTTTAACAGAGAGAATATGTCTCACTTTCCTTAACTTTTAGGATGTGCCTAAATTGTGGCACACTAAAATCCTAGTGCCTGGGATTGTTCAATTCCTTTGAGATGGGCATTCCTCAAGCTATTTATGGTGAAAAAAAATCTTTTTATTATTAATTTCCAATGTATTGGTTTTGTGCATTGAGACTTTAATAAAATAAAATAAGTAGAAAATTTAAAATGCACACAAACGCAAGCAAATTTCTTCTATTATTGGACCCCAGAGATAATATAATTATCATGCTGTTAAACTTCCAAACACCCATGATGGTATTAATCTCTTTACTGCTCATGGTTTACTGACAGGCACTGCAGTTTGCTTTGAGCAGCACGGCTTACTGAATGGGGTCACAGGAGGGAGAGTTAATTTCTTCCTGGCTTATTCTTACCAGTTCTGTTTCCTGAAAATGGAATCTTTTTCATTGGCTATTGTCTTTTTTCAAGTAGAATTCTTCGATTGGCTTATTTCTCTTTTTCATGTATTTAATCAAGTTCTATAACTCTTTCCCCAAGTCTTACTCCTTTTCAAACTTCTATGTTTTGCCTAAAACTGAAGAGAATCTGTAATCCTTGTTCATATTGGCATTAAGTGACCCCTAGGGCATTGCCCTGCCAACCAAAGAGCTCCCAGCCTAAAGTATCCTAGCTTCCTTTTCAGGCAGTAGTATATTATGATGCTGTATTATTTACCATAACTGAAAGGTTCTCAACTGAGCTTTCTAGACTCCTAGAGCATCTATGGATTTACTTCAGGAGGTTCATGAATCAACTAAATTGCTGGCAACATTTTGTGCATTGGTGCACATGTTCAAGTCTTTTTGTTAAAAAAAAAAAAGATTTACTGTCACAATTTTTATGGAAATGTTATTATGCTGTGAGGCAATAAACTGTAATAGATTTAAAATCCCGATCTTCTGGATAGGCAACTTGGACTCAAGGCAATCAAAGAATTATTATCCATATCATTACCATTCATCATTACAAAGCATTATTTTTCAGGAGTTATTTTTTAAAAATTACACAGCCCTTGCCTTCTAGATTATACTTCTGCTCTACATAGGCCAAATAGAGCACTAACAAAAGACTCAAGCATATTTCTATCAACATTCAAGTCAACACATCAGCATGCGATTGTGAGCAAGAGTCACAATAATGGTTTGAACTTTATTACTGCCGATGCAACATGATACAATATGAGAAAGATGCAATCAGCCATTGCTGGCTTGAAGAGGAAAGGGAATCACAAAAAAATGAGGGCAGCCTTCATAAGCAGGAGAAAGTGAGAACACCTGCTTACCCAGAAATTTATAAAAAGGAAGATAACCCTGCCAACCCCTTATTTTAAGCCCAGTGGGACCCATTTCAGACTTTGGACCCTCAGAATTTTAAGATAATAACTTAGTATTATTTTAAAAGGCAGAAAGAGACCCATGAAGGCAGAGAACAAACTAAAGGAGGAGGCAGGTGATGGGCGAAATAGAAGAAGGAGGAGTGGGAGGTACAGGCTTCCAGTTACGGAGTGAGTAAGTCACGGGGATAAAAGGTACAGCATGAGAAATATAGTCAATGGTACTGGAATAGGGTGTGATCACAGATGGTAGCTACATTTATGGTAAGCATAGCATCATGTATGAATTTATTTGTTGAATCTCTATATTGTATACCTTAAACTAATGTAACATTGTGTGTCAACTATACTTGAATTAGAAAAAATGTGCTGTTTTAAGCTACAAATATGCACTGTGATAAGTTATATATCACACTGTATAATACAAAGGCTACACAAATGTTATAATACAAAATCTGGATTGAAAAACAAATCCAAATTTGTAATGAATACGCCATAAGTATTTTCTTGCTAAAATCTATCCTAAATTCTTCTTTCGCTTCCATTTTTCTTTTTCTTTTTCTTTCTTTTTTTTTTTTTCCCTCCAAAAATCAGTCTCTGGTCCTGGAACTACAGAATAAAGCAACATTTTTAAAGACTATATTTGGTTTTAACATTTTTAATTTCTCAAAAGCTTTTTAGTAAATCAGTATGTCTATGGTTAGTAATTTCAAGAGCTCATTTAATAATCAGATTGGAGATGGGTTTACACTTCCATAGGAAAATGAACTGTTAGACAAATTGAAAGATGAAGGAAGCTATATTTAGGTTTAATTTATTCATTTTCGATGCAGGCCTATGGAGCAGCGAAAACAAATTACAATTTCTAATAAATGATTGCACTGTATAACATTTTCAAGAAACCATGACTAAATAATTCTGGGCACTGCAGAATACATATTGAAATAGCAGGTGTTGTGTGGGCAGTAAGTTTAAAGAGCTACCATAAGTGTCTGTGTGTATGTGAGGGATAGAGAGAGAGAGGAGAATTAATATCTATGTCTATCCTTATTGAAATATTGAAAATGAGTTCTTTTATTTAAAAATATATTCATATCTAAAAATGACTTTTATCTTTTCTTCCACACCAGAACAGAATCAGCTTTATAGGTGACTAAAATAACACCTATTTTAAGAAATAGAAGCACATTCAATAATCATGCCCGATTCATTGCTGTGACCGCATCAATGTTTTATGAGATGAAAATGTTTTGTAAAATGAATTCAAAGGATCATAGCAGGAAATAAATTATTTCCTGCTAATTAGAATATATTTATCAAATGCTTACCGAGTAAAAATCATGGATTTGACATTATTAAAAATGTAATGATATAAGCCATACTTCCTAAGCCCTTCAAATTTATGATCTAGGGGAAAACATTTCACTTTAAAAACATTTTCCCATTAAAGACAAAATAAAAGGAAATATGTCACAAGCTAGTCAGTGTTTATTTGCCAAGTGATTTGCTATGGCATTAAAAATAAGGTTATTGAGGGGTTCCTGGGTGGCTCAGTTGTTAAGTGTCTACCTTTGACTCAAGTCATGATCCCAGGGTCCTGGGATTGAGCCCCGCATCCAGCTCCCTGCTCAGTGGGAAGTCTGCCTCTCCCTCTCTCACTTCCCCCATTTGTGTTCCCTCTCTCGTTGTCTCTCTTCAAATAAATAAATAAAATCTTTAAAAAAAATAAGGTTATTGAAGTAATCTAAATCTATTTAAAGTGGCAAGGAAAAATCTATCTAAAATGGTGAACAAAATGTCAATTCAACAAAATTAATTCCTCAATTGTTATAGTAAATTTGATAAGTGTCTGATGGTGCAAGATTTATATAACCAGGTATAAGAGTCCTTAAAACACAGTATGACCTCAAGTTATGTAAAAATATTTCTATAAATTTTAAAATGCAGATGAAGAAAGAAAGAGAGGAGTGTTGATTATATTTTTTATCTTGATCAATATGCAGAAAATCAATGCATATATTTCCACATTAGATATCTACATGATAACATTAGTATCAATTATTATATTTGACTAGTATGAATTCTCTGAAGTTTCAGTATTTTACATATATTGCTGCCATATTCAGAGAAAAAAAATAATTGTCATAAAACAATAAATAAACATACAAAAATGAGGTCCAGAAGAAAATGATTAACTTCAAACGATATTTATGTATATGTCATAATGAGTGTCTGCATTACCCCAAGCATAGCATTCTCTCTGTCTCTCCCCTCTCTCTCACCCTCTCTCATCTCTATTTCTTGTTCAAATCAGAAAGAATCAAATACAGATTTAAATTTTAGGTAATTACTGTAACTATAGCTTGAAGAATGGACTAAATAGAAAAAAAGAAGCCATTGTAAAAAAGTTGTAGCAAGTTTCCAATGATTGTGGCCTAATTTAGTAAAGTCTCAGCAGAGTTGGAGGAAAATACCATACATGACTGTTTAAAGAGTTATTTAGAAGAAAATAAAGACAGAAAATATGATGGTTCAGTTCATAATATGATGAAGAAAAAATGAATAAGGTGCTATGGCTTCTAACTTAGAAACACAGAGATGATGTTGCAATTCATTGAGATAGGAAACAGTAGTGAAAGTTGGAAAATAGAGTCATATTTGGAATATTTTGTGATGTCTCTATTAGAAATAGTCCAGTTATCTACTAAGCACTCCTATGTACAGGTTTGATTTGAAAGCCATCAATATATAATGTAATTGAATTATCCTACATAGTGGATAAAATAAACTTTAGAGAATATTTACAGATAAGAAGAGAGATTTGGGAGCAGACTATGTAAAATTAAAACATTTAACAATAGAAAGAAGAAAAGCATATCAAAATGGTTGACATCACACCACCCAGGAAGAGTGGATTTCGTTTACTTATACCAATGTTTTATAATATTTTCATTTCAAATAATACAACAAATTGGCATGATAAAAGAATGGAGATATGATTTATTGTTCAATAATAAGAGGTAAATTGATAATGAAATTGTTAAAACTAGGATGTGAGTGTCACCTTCTTTTAGGGTGAAATTTTCTTTCTTGTGCTGTGAAGTGTGTAAACCTGGTGATTCACAGACCTGTACCCCTGGGGATAAAAATATATGTTTATAAAAAATAGAAAATTAAAAAAAAAGTACAGTTCAATGAATTTGATAAATGCATATACTTGGGAAGCCATCACAGAAATAAAGATATATGAAACGTTTCTACCATACTCTGAAGTTCTTTCTTTAAAGAAATATAACAAAATTCTGAATCTCACATTGTGAATCATCATGAACATTATGCAAGGAAAAATTATGAACCATGTGAAAAAACAGGAAAATGTGATTCATTAACTCATGCCAATCAAATAAACAGAGAACTAGTCATGACAGAGATGATGAAATTACCAGGCAAGGATGTGAAAACAAAAGTGCTATTATAGAATTGTCAAAAATTAATGAAAATACAAGTATGAAGAGGACAGAAACTATTAAAAATGAATGAAATGAAAATTGTGAAATGGGCTCAAAAGAAGGCAAGGTGCAAGAAGAACGGATAATTCAGTTTTGAGGCAGGAAAATAGAATCTATCAAAACTGAAATACAGCGAAAACAAGAGTAAAAAAACATTAAATGAACAGTTTCCATGACCTGCCCAACAATGTCAAGGAGTCTATACTCAGAAAGAAGGAGGGAAACAGAAATACAAGAAATAATGGCTGTAAGCTTTCCAAAGACGAATGGAAGATTGAACCCACAGACCCACTGTGCTCAACTAGCATAAATAAATCAACAGCAACATATCGTAATCAGATTTCCAAAAACCTAGAAAACCTTAAAAAGAGCCAGAGGAAAAAATCTGTACAGAGAAACTCTATGTGTGTTTATAAGATTCTCATCAAAACAATGTGAATCAAAATAAAATGGAATGATATCTTTGTAATGATTTAAAAAAAAACTCAATTAAAAATCATGAGACACTATGGACTCTGAAAAACAATCTGAGGGGTTTGAAGTGGCGGGGTGGTGGGAGGTTGGGGGAACCAAGTGGTGGGTATTAGAGAGGGCACAGATTGCATGGAGCACTGGGTGTTCTGCAAAAATAATGAATACTGTTATGCTGAAAATAAATAAAAAATAAATTAAAAAAACAAAACAAACATATATTTAGAGGTCCCTCAATGGCTCAGTCAGTTAAGCATTAAACTCTTGATTTTGGTGCAGGTCATGATCTCAGGGTCCTGAGATAAAGCCCCATGTCAGGCTCCTTGCTGGGCATGAAGCCTGCTTAAGATGTTCTATCTCCCTCCTTCTCCCTCTGCCCATCCCTTCCAGCTCTCTCTCTAAAAAAATAAAAACAACATAAAATAAAATCTGTATTCAACAAAAATATATTTCAAAAACTAATATCAAATCAGGACATAGGGGCACCTGGGTGGCTCAGTGGGTGAAGCTGCTGCCTTCGGCTCAGGTCATGATCTCAGGGTCCTGGGATCGAGTCCCGCATCGGGCTCTCTGCTCAGCAGGAAGCCTGCTTCCCTCTCTCTCTCTCTGCCTGCCTCTCCATCTACTTGTAATTTCTCTCTGTCAAATAAATAAATAAAATCTTTAAAAAAAAAATCAGGACATAGAAAGGTGAGTAAATGATGTTTATAAGTGTGATGCTATTTCTGTCAGAACATTTTAGTGAAGTTAAACACACTGGACCTTACAATGAGGTGGCTTATTAACCAAAGTAAAGCAGCCTTTCCCAATGAAACAAAAATAAACCATGAATCCAAAGAAATGACTTCGGACCCATATAAATCAGAAACCATAATGATTTCTCTGTAGCTGAGTTTCATGTTCATATTTAAAAACAGAAAGCTGAGACTAAATAAACTTTCCCAAACTATATTTTAGGGCACACCAATCCCATAATATGGTTAATTAAATAGAATTTCATGCTGAAATAAAGATTAAAATGTGACTTATAAGTATTAATACATCAAAGGCTACAAGAACTCTTAAAATGAAGACATTTCTTAACAATTATTTAACTGAAAAATATTTGGGTAGTGATGTATTTTTCCTAAAGTAACACTTAATACCATTGTATTTTATTTCTTTAAGGAAATGTTCTTACTTCCATTTCAAATTCTGAATTTTATACCTTGAGTTCAATATACTACTATATCCCAAACGGAATAATATTGGCTTGCAAGGGTATGATTATTATAATGCTCAGAGGCAATGGAACATATCAAACAACATAAAGGCAATATGATTTTTACGTGAAAATGATGTTTTTATATAATAGGTCAGATATCTGGGAGAATTTAAATTTTCCTACTACTACTGTAACAAATTACCAAAATTTGATGGCTTAAAACACAAACACAAGCTTATTATCCTTTCTTTTGGGATGGTAGAAATCTGAAATAGTTTTCACTGGTTTAAAATTAAGGTGTGTGAAGGCCACATTCCATTCTGGAGGCTCTAAGGAAGAATCTGTTTTCTTATCTTTTCTAGTTTCTTGGCGACAGCTCCTTTCTCCATCTTCGAAGTCAGCTGCGTATTATCTTCATATCTTTGTCTCTGTGATATTCTTGTATTCCTCTTTTACTTCTATTTAGGACCTTTCGGGTTACATTGACCAGCTGGAAAACCCAGAATAATCTCTCCATCTCAAACTCCTTAATTTGTTTGCATCCTGCAAATTCCTTTTTGCCACATAAAGTAACATATTCCCAGGTTCTAGAGATTAGGTCATGGACATCTTTGGCAGGTCATTTTTCTGACAGCTACATTAATAAATAGTAATTTAGTATCTTCTGGTACTGGGCACTGTGCACAGTCTTCCTTCCTACAAGGTGATCATCAGTGACATAGTAGCAAAACAGATTCACGTTTTTACTCTTATAGCGTTTACAGTGTAGCAGAAGGAGACAGACAATAAACAATAAATGTAATAAGTAAATATTTTAGAAGGAGATAAGTACTAGGAGATTAAAAAAAAGCAAAGTAAGATGGGACAGGCTTGAGGGGTGGGAGGAAGTGATCTTTTATATTGGGTAGTCAGAATAGAAAACACTGAAAGAGAACATTTGGTTAATTCCATGCAAATATCTGGAGGAAGAACATCTCAGTCAGAGGGAATCACTATTGCAAAGACCCCCAGGCAGTAGCAAGCTTGGTATTCTAAGAAAGAAAGGAGAATAGGTAGCTGGACTGCAGTGAAAGAACGTTGGCCAGTGGAGAACAGCATCCTAAGAGGTCAGAAAAGTAATACAAAGAATAAACAAACTAATTATATAGGAACTTGTAAGCATAAGTAAGGAGCTTGACTTTTCTGTGTATGAAATAGAAAGTATCATAGGATTTTCAGCCATGGGCAAATTGGTTTCATTCATTTTGTGAATAATCATTGCCACTTACATGTCAGAGAAGGGAGTTAGTGATGTAGCTATTAGGCAGTCACTCGGGCAAACTTTGGTGATGTTTTACAGCAAGATACAGCAGCCTCATGATTAAGTGTCTGGATGAGATATTTTGAAGGAGGACCAATAAAATGTTCTGAAAGAATGGATGTGCAGTGTGAGAAGAAAGAAAAAAAGAAGGAACTGGGTGACTCCAAGGGTCTGACTTGAGTGACTGCAGCAGCCAGCAACTAAATTCAGAAGGCTACCTGTGGAACTCGTTGTGAAAGTGTTGGGTATGGCTTAGCAGGAGAAATCTATTGGAACTACAAGTGACAACGTCATATAGGAAGGTAGGTAAAAGATTTCAAGTGTAGGAAAGATTTTCATGCTCAAAGCTTATGTTATTATATTCCAGAGATAGAGAACTCCTGTGATGAATTTGTCTATTTATATCTCCATCAATTTATTTATTTATTTATTTATTTATTTATTTATAAAAGATTTTGTTTATTTATTTGAGAGATTTTATTTATTTGAGAGCGAGAGTACAAGTAGAGGGGTAAAGGGAGGAGGAGAGGGAGAAGCAGGCTCCCTACCGAGCAGGAAGCCCAATGCAGGGCTCCATCCCAGGATCCTGAGATCATGACCTGAGCCAAAGTTCAAGAAAAGGCTTAACTGGGTGACTGAGCCACCCAGACTTCCCTATTTATGTCTCTTTTTAGAAGAAGAGATACATAATCGATAACAGACAAGAGTGATAAAATGAGCACTGAGAAAAAATAAAAGTTGTCCTGAGAGTGTTTAAATAACCAACACAACTCTCTAGAAATCCTTCAAGATTCCAAATTTCCAAGCAGATAAAAAATATGATTGAATGTGCCCAGCAAACAGCTGCTACCACCTCAGAGTGGGATGAGGGAGTAAGAAACTCTCACTTTGGCAAGAGATACATCCACTCCTTCCTTCCTTCCTTCCTTCCTTCCTTCCTTCCTTCCTTCCTTCCTTTCTCCTTTTTAATACTTTATTTAATTTTTTGACAGAGAAATAGAAAGTAGGCAGAGCAGCAGGCAGAGGGAGAGGGAGAAGCAGGCTCCCAGCTGAGGAAGGAGCCCATATGGGACTCAATCCCAGGACCCTGAGATCACGACCTGAGCCGAAGGCAGCTGCTTAACCGACTGAGCCACCCAGGCAACCCCACTTCTTTCTTTTCTACAATATAAGTGAAATTGAAAAAAAAAAGAAAAAAGAAAAAACAGTCTAGAGCATATGTGCTTGAAAAATGACTGCAAAGCTAGGCAGAGCTCTAGGCCAATTTTGGAGTACATAAAAAATATTGATCAACAAAATGAATATATCTCATACAATCTGATGTATGTAGATGTGGGCCTCTTTAAGGGAAATAATTTTTGCTCTAAGAAAAGTCCATCTCGTGTGAGTTAAATAAAGTTCCAAGAATACTTAACGAATGGTCGTTGAGATTGCATGTGTATTTATATATCTCTCTCTCTTTGTGCATAAGTGTGTGTGAGATAGAGACAGAGAGAGGAAGGAAAAGGAAAAAGGGGGAAAGGGATAAAAGGCAACATAAAAATTCAAATGGGAATCCAAAAACACACTTTTTTCTATGTAAATAAGTCACAGTTGACCCCTCAACAATAGCGATTGGAACTACATGGGTCCACTTACATGTAAACTTTTTTCAACAAATATGGTACCATCTATAAACATACTTTGTCTTCCTCGTGATTTTCTTAATAACATTTTCTTACCTTTAGCTTACTTTATCATAAGAATATGGTATATAATACGCATACAAAACATGTGTTTTTTGTTTATGTCATAAGTAAGGCTTCCAGTCAAGTAGTTAAGTTTGAGGGGAATTAACATTTATACTCAGATTTTCCACCACAAAGGAGTTGGTGCCCCTCACCGTCATGTTGTTCAAGCGTCAACTGTAATTCTAATTCTATAGTGGAATTTTCTCTCTGGTGTTCTGCCAATGTTTCTCAACTTAATAAATCTCATTGCAATAAGGCATGCCGAAAAGAAATTCACTCGAATGAAGTAACATACTTGGAAGTAGTATTTAGAGGAAATGTAATTAGAATTTTACCACTTGCTTAGACATTTCATGGTTTTTCTAAAAATTGAACTGGTGTTTGGTACAATGCTAGATCAGCGAGCTGGTGTGAATGACAGTGTTGAGCCTGCTCCCAGTTTACTTTCGAAATGCAATTCCATTTTTCCTTGCTTGTTAAACTATTTCTACACAATTGTTCCCAAATTTATCTGTTTATGATTAGATGTGGTATTTAAATTTATAAAATAAAATGTAATTTAAAGCACACAGTTCAGTGTTTTCAGGAGTTTCTCTTTTTGAGACCACGGAAGTACCTCACAGATTCCTAATTCTTCATGGTCTCATTTGTCCATGATGAAACCTGTGATTTCCTCAGCATTTAACTTAGGACTATCAAGGTCAGACTGACAAATAAGTTTATAATAAAAATAAATAAATAAATGCTCACAAATACGTAAAGCATTACAAGCCAAATTTATTGTGGATATTTTCCTAAAATCACGTTTACATAAACTGTCAGTGATTATAATTCACAGACAAATCGTCTGCTCATTATAGCATCATTTTCTTGAATGATGAGGTTAAATGAGACTTTGAGAAAAGTTGGTCCAGATACGAGTATAGCAGAGTGGTTTTCCTAATAGAGCCTCAGCTTTCTTCTTGCAAGTTAATTCTCTGTTTGATAAGTAAAGCTTAGTGTATTGTTTTAATCCCATCCCAAAATGTTGTGTATAAAGTATATTGCAATGAATCAGTATGAGACAACACTGATGCATATTTAAGGCATAAAGTTTTAACTAAAGCACTTCTAAACTACAATGTGTATTATTCATTTGTGGACTTTATAAAAGATGCATGCCCATTTTCTGCTCACTCAGAATCTTTATTTATGGAACTAACTGGAAAAAAATTAATCTGTTTCTAGTGTGATTCAAAAAACACATTAAGCATACTGAATTTTAGAACAACTGAACTAAAATATTCTTGCTTGATAACAAGTTTAAAAAGTGTTGTACATTGCTGTAAAATGAAGTTTGACTTTTAAAAACTGCTACATTGTCACCAAGTAGTATCAAACATTGACATTACCAGTTTATTAATAGGTGTTACATAAAATGATAAAAGCGGACTTTCTGCATGTGGGGGTGGTATGGAGGGGATAAGCAGTTTCTTTAATAAGACTTCATCTATAACTGATGTTTTGTAGTATTACCCAAGTCAATGAACAATCTTCACCGAATGTATAATAGTATTTTTTTCTCTATGTTATGTATCTACTGAGATTATGATATAACAAGCAAGGAAAAAAATGGTCAAGAATACATTTATTTTATTTTTAATTTATATGCAACTGTCTTAACTTTTATAGTGTGCAGTTCTGTAAATTTTGATGAATATATAGTGTCATGTAACTGCCATTACAATAAGGATACAGAACAATGTCTTCACTAGAAAAAATTACCTATTGCTCTCTGGGTAATCACACCCTCCCACACCTGCCACCACCACTACCACCAACCCCTGGCAAACACTGATCTATTCTCATTGCCTGTAGAATTTCATTTTCCAAAATGTCATATAATTTTATTTTTGGAAGCTGTAGGTGGGTGAGTAGATCTGGCTTCTTTTGTTAGCATAATGCATTTTAAAATCAGCCATATTTTTGACATTTGGTCATTCATTCAATTTTATTTCTGAAAGGTATTATAGAAGCGCCTGCAGGGCTCAGTCCATTAAGTGTGGGACTCTTGATTTCGACTCAGGTCATGATCTCAGCATAGTGAGATCCGTCTCCTCGGTAGGCTCCCGGTTCAGGATCCCTGAGAAGTCAAGTCCGCTTGATTTCTCTCTCTCCCTCTCCTCCTGCCCCTCCCCGCTTCACATGCACACTCTCAAATAAATAAATCTTTTAAAAAATACGTAAAATAAAATATTATATTTTTTAAAAAAGAAATGAAAGGCTTTATATTCTACTGGTGTGCTAGTATGTTTATCCTTCCACCTGTTAAGGATATTGGGCTCTTTTCAACATGTGATGATTGTGAATAATGGTGATAAGTACACTTGTGCATATGCTTTTGAGTAAACAAAAGTTGTACTTTCTCTAAAGCAAATACTAAGATCAGAACTTTTGAGTCATATAGTAAGTGTCTATATGCACAGTTTTATATAAATATACCAAACTATTTTGCAAAGCGTCTGTATTCACACAGTGATTTATCAAGTTTTCGGCAGTTCTGTATCCTTGTCAGCAGTTAATACTCTGAGCTTTTCATTTATCACTCATTTATTCATTTTTTTCCATTCACATCAGCTAGTTTAAAAGGTATGTGTGGGAATCTCACATTGTTCTAATTTGCGTTTCCTTAATGACTAAAGATGTTTTCATGTGAATTTCTGGCATCTATATATATTTTTTTTAGTAAGGTATTCGTTCAAATCTTTTGCTTATTTTTAAAGTTTGGTTGTTTGTTGGCTAATTTTTTGAATTTTTATAGTTCTTAACATTCCATTTTTTGAACTTTATGATATAATAGACAATTAAAAATTGTGTGTATTTAAGGTGTACAATGTGATGTTTTGATATATATATGCTTTGTGAAGGGATTGTCACCGTGAAACTAGTTAGCATATCCATCATCTCACATAGAAATCTTGTTTTGTGCACGGTGCAGGGGGCAAGAATGCTTAAGCTCTACTCTCTTAAAAAAAAAAAAGAAAAAGAAAAAGAAAAAAAAAGATCTACTCTCTTAGCATATTCAGTCACCATGTGCTGTTAGATCTCCAGAAGTTATTCACCTTTTACAACTGACTTCTGATCAATATATCCCCATTTCCTCTATGCCCAGCCCCTGGTGACCACCATTACTCTTTGTCTTTGTGAGTCAAGGTCTTTTCGATTCCACATGTAAATGACAACGTCCTTAAAGGTTTGACAGGTGGAAAATAAGGGCAGCCTTCCTTGGGGCTGCACAGGTGACTGCAGGGGTCGCACCCGGCATATTTCCAGCATCATGACCTCCTCCACTGAATACAGTGGCTCTACTCTTGAAGTGCAAACCAAGGCCATCCAGGTCTTCCCACCTGCTGCCAACCCATGTGCCGTTTTCTCTCCCTGGTTTACTAATAGCCCCGCTCTGCCTTATAGAAGAGCACGCTTTCCTAAACTTCTGAAGAGCCCACAGCTCCTTACACTGTCACGTTCGCTCTGGGACAAAGTGGCAAGAGAAAAAAAAAAGAAAATAAATGACAGTTGTTCTTTTGTTTTTTTGTTTTTCCTCCCACAATAGCAGAAGTCCTTCTTCCCAGTCCCTCTGAGCAGAGATGTGTATTTTCTCTGGATGTTTCAGGCGTTTGTGTGATTGCCACGCCCGCCCTGCTACCAGGGCCAAGGGAGGGCAGCTTTGGACAGAGGCTGCTTGCAGCTGGGCCGGGAACATACAAAGAGAAAGGGGGAAAAAAAACAAGGATTTCCCCCCACCCAATCTCCTTCCCCAAAAGGCTTCTCTTTCAATTTTATGGCCAGAAAATGGTTCTTGGAACTTCCTATGTCCACAAAGTGTGGGAATTTAGGCTTCCATAAAGTCTAAGTCGGGGTTTGGGAAGGAGAAAAGAAAATGAGAAAAACACGGCTACATGTATCATTCCTTGAGTTGATCTTCCTCCCTAATGCACCTGCTCTTTCTTTCTTTTCAGGCCTCTCTGGTTTCTGCTTCCTGGGCTTTCCCAGGGTTTCCAGCAGTGGTCTGGGAGAGGTGGGGTGGCATGTGCTTACCCCATCTCAGCCAGATCCCCAGTCCCCCACCACGTCATCAAGCTCACTTTATTTGCCCAGGTTCCCTTTCAAGCTGGAAACTACATTTCTCATGAACAGAAATATGCTACCAATGTATTAAAAAAAATAGTTAAGAAACATGTACAGGGATCCCTTCAGTAGTAAACAGTTAAAGTCTTGCTGCCTTAGATCAATTCTTCCAACACCTGATTTTTCCTGGAATGGGGGAGCATTGCATTCCACTCTGTTCAGAAAAGTTGGTTTCTGTACAAGAGTGTGAATCAAAGGCAATCAAAACTGATCTAGGAATTTGTAGAGCGACCAGTAGAGATGTTTGATTATTCCAGTTCACTTAAAGCAGTATGAAAGCATGCCCAGAGATTCAGGAGACTGCAGTTAGGACTCTCGTGTGCCACTTTCATATGAGCATGAATAAAGCACAAAAGAAAGTAGAGTCATTAAGTGATACACCAATATACACAGATAGAGAGGAAGAAAAATAAATCGCACACTGATAACATCATCTGAACTTGGATTTTCTAGAGACTGAAGAATATTTTACTCCCGGGCTTTTCAGTTAAATGATCCAACATATGTTCCTCTCACTCTTCCTCTCTCTTTCTCCTTTATAGGATGCTTAGTTCAAGCATATTTTCTGTCATTTGCAGTAAAAATTTTTCTAACATATCATATAATTCCTTTCATAATTCCTGAATTCCTATCATAATTCAGTGCCTTCAAACTTGCATGGTCATAAAAAAATCAGTTGGTATTTATTTCCCTGAGAATTTTGTTTTTTAGTAGGGGTTCTGTTTTTAAGAATGGTCTGGAGAGGAATTTTATGGTCAAAAAGCATGAAAACCATCATAATAGTATAATACCTGCAAAATAAGAAAAAATACTAATATGCTATCACATCTCACTCACTGAATATACATAATACATAATTCTCTGCTTTTTCCTAGCAACTCAGCATAGAGCCACAGAATTATAAAACCTTAGAGAAGGAAGGAATAATAGTCATAATCTCATCTAACAGACTATTTTTTTACAATGAGAAAATTGTAGCTTAGAGAAGTAAAGTCACACATAAAATCCCGTGGGGATTTAGTAGCAGAATAGATACTATAACATCAATCTCCTGCTAGCTTCAATTTTTTTATTATAGAAATCACATTTCTAAATTAGAAAACCATAAGAAAAAGTACATAAATAGTAGGATTACTATTAATCTAATACTAATTAATAAGGTAATAAAGGTTACTTTATTCTTCAAGGGCATAGCAAATTAATTAAAAGAGCTTATAGGTGTTCTAAATTCTTAGTATCTTTAATATGAATAAGCACTCATTGGTTGACCATTATAAAAACAATGAATCCTTACTATTTAAACAGACTTTAAACTCTTACCCTAATCCATCCTGTGATTTTGTAACCATATCCTTTAATGCTTTTATAACAAGTATTTTATTTATAATAAAATATTGAAAGCTATTACAGGTGAGAAGACTTTAAAGAGTAAATAAATCTTTTTTTTTTTTTTTTAACCTGAGAATTAACACAGGAAATTGCCTGAAGAATCAAGTGCTCTAAATGCAAGGGTCTCAAAAGCAAATTTATAGAGTTTTGGATACTAAATAACAGTTTTCCAATTTTATTTCCCTAGTGTTTGGTAAAAAGCCATATGCAGTAAAGACCCACACAAGAGGTGGCTGCTTACAGAGTTTATATACGATCATTTGATGCACATACAGCAAAAAGGCTTCTTCACATTATAAAATAAAGCATTTAAAACTAAACACCTTAATTTTTCCTCTCCTTAAGGAGCAAAAATCAAATTGAATACCTGCTATTGCTGAAATTGTTAAAGAAAGTCTTCCATTAATGTCACAAAAGGTGATATTCTAAACTATTTATTACCATCTCAAAACTCCAAGGCCCTAAAATATGTAAGCTATTGTACAGATAAAATATCAGTCTTGTGGGGTGCCTGGGTGGCTCAGTTGGTTAAAGCCTCTGCCTTGGGCTCAAGTCATGGTCCCAGGGTCCTGAGGATCGAGCCCCACATCGAGCCCTCTGCTCAGCCTGCCTCCCCTCCACCCCCCACCTGTTTCTCTGCCTACTTGTGATCTGTCAAATAAATAAATAAAATCTTTAAAAAAGTGTATCAATCTTGCTCCTCCAAGTAATTTTTTCAAAGCATCATATTTATTATTACAGGCTGAACAAATACATGTATTAACATAAATATTATAGTCACATAAATTCATTGCACATAAATTCTATTCTTTATAATAATCTTTTCATAGGAAACGTTTGAGTGGATTTAAATGAAAAAGAGCAATCTTATTATCTATTTGTAATGAAAATAACCCAGTCACATAGTTTGAGAATGGGTTTGGAAGAAAACTTAATAAAAGTGTTTATGCCATTGTATAATATTTGTTAACATTATATTGAAATAAAAATGTTCTTTTATTTCTTTTTTTAAGTAAGCACTACACCCAATGTGGGGCTTGATCTCACAATCTTGAGATCAAGAGTCACACGTTCTACCAACTGAGCCAGCCAGGTGCCCCAAAATAAAAATAAAAATAACATATTTTGTCCCCAAATAATCTCAAACATTGTTTTCCAAATTTGGCTGTATATCAGATTTAGCATGGAGGTACTTCAGAAAAGTGGATTCCTTGTTGTAATCTTACTGGAATCTAAGGAAGTGGTGTCATGGGCTCTGTATTTTTTATAGAAAGTTTTCAGCTGGATTGGTCGAGGATCATCAATATGTATCATCACTGAACTCTCCTCATAAATTCTTACAGCTTCTCCACAGGAAATTAGACAGCAGCATCTTTTCCTACAACTTGGGCAGCTCCACATGCCTGCCAAGCCTTTTTGTAGTAATCAATGGTTTGATGACCAAAAGATCACCAAACCTAAATGTGCCTGTACATCTTTTATTCTTGAGCAATAACAGTACCAAAAACTAAAAAGATTGTGTGATGAAAGTATTAGAAGCTAGAATTCATGTTGATTGTTTAAAAGCACTTTAAAAATTCCTGATTTTTCATTTAGTTGAGAGGTGAAAATAAAGGTAGTTTATATAATCTCTAATGTCTATGCATGTGCCATCCAGTTATAGGAGTAGCTCCATACATTTATCATTAATAGAATCAAAAAGTAGGACAGGCACTGGAAGAGTTCTTTACTATGGCCGGTTGCAGTTTAATAAGGTGTTATTTTCATCCTGTGCTTTTCCCAAAACCAATGTCAGTTTGGATCTTCAGGGATTAAAGATAGAAACACTGAATACATTTTTATGTGGTACATCCACTCCTTTGGAGTTTAAACTACCCATTCTTTCTACCATCTGAATTTCAAATCATCTTAAAAGTTGATAGCCTCATTTGAAGTGTTATGCTCTTGGTTTGTTTTGATATGTAAATCACTCTGAGACATCCACATAAGCTTCCTTATTATACAAATGACAGAGACTGGATTTTCATCTTTTAAGTGGTTTATCAACTCACTTCTTTGAATGAGAAAAGTGCAAAGCTCACTGAAGCTTATGCGGGTATGATTTTATTTATTTTGAAGAATATCCAGTTCTCACTATAGTTTGTTATTATGAGGAATTCAAAGAAAATACTACTAGGATATTTTAACATGGGAATTATCATACAGCACATTTCTTTTCTCCCATCAAGTACCTCATGCACTGTAAAAAACATAACAGATATCCTTTTTTTGTTGTTCTTGTTGCCCAAGATATTAACAGTTACCAGCTTCCTTCATTTTCATTTCTCTTTCTTTCTTTACATGGTTTGGCTGCATTCAGTTGGATGGTTTCTTTTTCCTGTTCTTGTTGCTATTGGATCTAATGAGAAATGTTTCTGGTATTATTTTGTTCCAGAACCTGGACTGAATCCTGGTGGAAGAACCAGAGGCACTTGAAGACTTTGCAGGATTGGAGGTTTATTTAACACTGGTGGACTCAGAGGAGGCTGTTCTCCAAAGGTCTGAGCCCTGCGTGCAAGCGGGAAGGGGAATTGATACCCTTCTACTCCCACATACTTGGTACTTTTGGCACGTGCAGGAAATGGGGTAGGAAAGAACTCAGAGGGCTTTGAGATAGGGACTGGAGTTCCTTTGCTGGACTGGTCAGCCTATAGCATATAGTTTTTCTCTTACCGATTTAAGCCAAAGAAAGAAAAAAAAAGGAAGTTTAAGGCAAATGGTGTGAATAAGTATAAGTTCAAATAATATATCTCACAACCACTTTTTAAAAAGATTGATTTATTTATTTAAGTAATCCCACTCAATGTGGGCCTTAAACTCATGATCCGAAAACAAAAGTTGTATGGTTATATGAACCAACCAGGCATGCCACCCACCCCTCCCCCCACTAACTTCTTTATTGAATGAGAACACATTAACAATATGAGAAAAAATATTCAATAAAATTATAAAAACAGATCGAGGAACTTGGTTCAGATTACTTTAGAATTCAGGGTTTAACTGTGTTTTATTTTCACTGTTAACAGGTAGAGAGTGTACCATAGCAGGAAGATTCTTACTTTTCTTTCTTTCTTTTTTTTTTTTTCAAAATTCCTTCCAAACCATAAATATTTGCTTTCTTTCATAATAAACAATCACTTGAATCCACATAATCACGTAAATCTATTACCCACATAAAAACCTTATATAACTTTATCAAACACTTTGCCTTGACTGTAATTGCTCTATGTAGAAGGTTACAATAAGACCTTTTGTCTAAGGAATAGTTGTGAGTATATTCTAAGGATAGCTCTCGAAGCAATTTCCCGAGCTTTTTTTATCCCACAACTTAGTTCATTCTCATGGCCTGCATGAACCATACCTAAATCTAGCACAGTTTCCAAGAGGAGGAACAGAAAACATCCATGGGACCCTATGTCAAGTTGAAGCTCCTAGGCTAGTAAAGTGGCCTTGTCAGAAAGGGGAGACACTGGAGTTCATGGACTGATGCAAGCCTCCTCCTTAATGAGTTATACTGAGACCTTCTGAGCTGACTCTCTGATTAACTTCCTGAAGTGGTGAGCCAATGAGCCTACCAGGCCATCCAGATTTGTCTTCTCAGCGCTGAGGGAGCAAAATCATCAGCACCTCCTGTGTTCCTTAATTAAAACCTTGGACAGACTTTCTTGTCCCAGAATTGTTTTCTAAGTAAGAGAAATCAAGTCTCTTCACCTCATTTTCAGTTATTTGAGATGTTATAAACAAGTATTCCAGAGAGTTCATCAAAATGGGATTGTGAAATAAAATATATTCTAATTTTTCTAAAACAAGTCAAATTTCAAGGTTTCAAAAACAACACAGCAATATTTTAGATTTCTTGACTGACATATCTATTTAATTTCAAATTCTGATGGAAGTATGTACTTTAATGTCTTAGCAAATAAATTCAAAATAAGAACTATCCCAGGAGTAAGACTGATAATGTATGAAAAATGAGTTAATAACTATTAGATTTCATACAATTCTCATTGAGTTAATTCTTCTTAATTAATTCTTACCATATGTATTAATTCTTCTTAATTAATTCTTACCATATGTACTTGGAAAAGCAAAAGGAGTATCTCAGGTGGTTTTGTAATTTTGCATCCTCTTTTCACTTTGTTGAATATTTCCTTTGTGTAGCTTTGGAATTAGCATTGGCAGATACATACTAAGGTAAACATAAATATTTTTAATTGTTTAGATGCTGACTTTTCTATTTCAGTTAAACAATCCCCTCTTGTTCTGAAATTGAAAAACCAGATGAGTACCTTCATTTCTCAAGACTATTATTTTAAGATAACTAATTTTATTATTGCTTTTGAAAGCTTTAAGTGAATCTTGGAATCTACTTAGGAAAATAATCAACACACTAGAATTATTAAGATGGCATTATGACATGGATTGAGCTAGAGTGTAGTGTTAAGTGAAATAAGTCAGTTAGAGAAAGAAAAATACCATATGACTTCATTCATATGTGGAATCTAAGAAGTAAAACAAAGAAGCAAAGGCAAAAAATAAGAGAGAAAGGAACAAATACAGGCTCTTAATTAGAGAAAACAAACTGACCATTACCAGAGAGGAGGTAAGTGGGTGGATGGGCTGATAAATGACGGGGATTAAGAGCACACTTGTGTGATGAGCACAGGGCAATGCATGGAATCACCATATCATACACCTGAAACTAATATAGCACTGTATGTTAACTAACTGGAGTTAAAACTTAAAATTAAAAAATGACATTATAAATGCTCACTATTCTTAACGTAGGGCTAATTATTAACAAGAGGGAACCATTCCATTCAGAACAGGACAAGAAAAATTGGCTCCTCCTGGCTCATCGGTATGGTAGAAAAATATCTGCAAATATATAAATGTGGTAAAGGAAAATAAACTAAAAGTGATTTATAATAAAAATATGAAAATATGTTTTAGAATATATAAAGTCTTAAGATTTTCTTTCTTCTGTTTTTATGTTTAAATATTTAAGTATGAAAAATAAATATTTAAGTATGAAGATCAGAGGCCATTCCTTACAAGAAGAATAGGAAAATGTATGGTTAGAGATATGAGGGAAGGGACTCTATAATTAAAGCAAATATTAAACAATGTCAATATTTGAAAAATCAATTCTATAACCACACATTAGTTATAAACAATTGAAAGTCAAAACTTGCAAATGACAGATATATTTAGATGTGATTCAAACAATTAATAAGCAAAAATGTATCTTAAACATTAGAAAACAATAAAGAAAATCAAAGAATGCTTAAATAAATTCAAAGATATACTACATACATAGATTGCACAACTGAATATAGTTAACATGCCAAGACTCTTCAAAGTGATTTACACAGTCAACAATTCAAATCAAAATATCATTAGTCTATTCAGTAGATATAGAAAAGCTGAATCTAAAAATTATATAAAAAGCCATAGGAACTAGCATAGCCCAAGGATTTCAAAGAATAGAAATAAAGATGAAAGACTCTCCCTAGTTGACTTCAAACTTAATTTACTTTTACTCCTTTTTTTTTTTTTTCTTTTAAAGTTAGTCCTACATCCAACATGGGCTTTGAACTCATGATACCAAGATCAGGAGTCACATGCTCTACCAGCTGAGCCAGGCAGACAACAATGAATCACAGACCTACAGCCCTGAAACAAATAGTACAGTATATGTTATTTTTTTAAGTGGGAAAAAAAAAACAGGCAAAAAAATTTCTAAAATAATTGAGACAGTATATATTGACAAAAAGAGCATCTATCAGTGGAATAGAGTTTAGAAATAAACCCATATATATGGTCATCTGATTTTGGAGAAAAGTGCAAAAACAAACATTGAGGAATGGATAGTCTTTTCTAATAATAGTGTTGAAACAACTGAACATTTATATATAAACAAATTCATCTCAACCCATACCACCACACCTTACACAAATATTAATGTAGAATGGGTCAGGGATTGAAATATAAATCCTAAAATTATAAAAGTTCTATAATAAAACCTAGTAGAAAAATTTTTGTGGCTTTGAATTAGGAAAAAATTTTAGGTATGATACCAAGTGCACAAACAAATTGATAAATTAGAACTCAACAGAACAATATTGTTTTTCCATGAAAGACACTGTTAAGAATAAAAAGACAAGTTGCAGTCCATGAAAAACTTTGACAACTGCATATCAGACAAAAAAACCAAGAAGGCCGAATGTTAAAGAGCTTTCAATTCTCAATAATAAGAAAACAAATGACAAGAAGATATTGAACAAGTAGAACTCCCATACATTGCTGGTGGAAACACAAAATGGTATACTCATCTTGGAAAATAATTCGGCATGTCTTCTGAAGTTTAAACAATACTTATTCTATGACCCATCAATACCATACCATCGATACTTATGCAAGAAGAGTAAAAACTCATGATTACAAAGAGCCTGTGAGAATATTTACAGCAGCTTTGTTCATAACCACCAAAAACTGGAAATAGCTCAACTGTCCACCAACTGGGTGAATGGAGAGATAAACTGTGGTACAGCCATGGTGTGGAATATGATTCAGCAATAAAAGGTAATGGGCAATTGATACAATAACAACATAGATGACTCCAAACACAGTATGTTAGGTGAAAGAGCCAGACTCAAATGTCTAATGAGCTATATGATTCCACTTTCCATGTATCCAGGACATAGCATAAGTAAAAGAATAGAAAATAGGCCAGTGGCTTAAAGGGGTTATTGTTGGCAGTAAGAGGGATTTAAGGGGTTGAAGGACCTGTTCTGTATATCGACTGATGGTGATATTTATACAAACCCTTGCATTTATTAACTGCCCAATGGTTAATACTGACATCATGTTGACATATCAGCTTACTGATAAAACCGTTAAACTGGTAGACTGAATTTTACTATACATAAACTTTAAAAAATGAATTAAAATTTTTAAAATAATAGACAGACAATAGCAGACTACATTTGTGCTCAGAGTGAACTAACATTCAAATCATAGAAACATTCCAAAACACATGACAGACCATTGCCATGAAGTGACACATAATGAAGTGTGATGTGCTCAAAGACAAGCTTCCCTTATTTACATTGTGACACAGGATAAAATAGTGACAGATTGTCACCTGACCTACTTTTCCTATCTTGAAATATCACCATCTGATGGAAATACACTTTGTCTCTTTGTATTTAAAAACACCTCAGAGATCATATCTTTAGACTGACAGCAGGGAAAAGATGTAATGGGGGCTAGGGGAGTGGGATTGGGTGGACAAAATGGTCACATAAGAAACAATGGGGAAACTGATCTAATTTTTCCAATAGTGTATGGCTCAGCATAGTCCAAGGTCATTTGTGCTATTCCTAAAGAAACAATAGTCTCTCTCTCACTCTTTTTTTTTTTTCTTTAGTGCTAAGGTTCTTTTTTTTTTTTAACACGAAAATTACAGTTATAGAGTTTTTTTTTAATTTTCTCTAAATATTGAATTTAGAGAAATTTTTTTTAATTTCTCTAAATATTTCTCTAAATTCTCTATTTGTCCACTTGATCAGCATGTTTCATTATAAAATAATATATTCAACTTAATTTTTAATTGTTTCATTAGAATAAAAATAGTCAGCAGCATAGATACATTTGACTATTATTTGTGGCAGATATTTAAAACCCAATTTGAAATATACAATCAAAAATATTGTTATATATTATCTGTAGTATGTATGTAATATGTTGGAATAAGCAGTAAATCCATAAGAAACAAATATTTCCTTTTTCTTAAGAAATAAACATTTTCAAATATTAATATAAGGTTATGTGAAGACACAGACTGGCATGAGTGAAATGTACTAGTGACTAAAACCCCTCAAATAACTTGGCCGTTAGTGATATGATTTCTAATGTATTCAGTTATACCAGATAAATTTGAACCTAGCTGGAGCATAATCATTCCTTCATTTACTTATGAGATTTATTTGTAAAAAATTAAATATCATTAAAGACAAGCAAAAGTGATTTTGTGTGGGTTTACGTTATAAAAGATAGATTTTATAGATTTGAAATGTACATCATTATCCATCAAACATTTGAAAGTCGTGTGGGATGTGAAGCCACCATTTCTCATTTAAAGTTGTCCAACCCATGGCAAAATGTCTTGTATCTATGGCACTTAACTATTAACTGTCAGCATCACCATCATATCACTGAAATGAGATTCAGATAATTATCCCTTAGAACTACACTGTGCAGACAAAATCTCACCACCAGAACCATGGGCCTCAGTTTTTCCTAAGAGCTTCCAAACCATATTGATCATGTCACTACTCTGCTCAAAATTTACAAAAGTTAGCCTCCAGTTTCCTTAGTCTGGCAGCTAGTATCCTCCATTTTCTGGCCCTAAAACCCAACTCTAGCTCTGCCAAGATATGTTTCAGTTAGTAAAGAATTTTACTCATTTCAAACTGTTTTTCTTTCTTTTGCATTATATTTATGCTGTGCTGCTCTACTCTTGGTATCTGTATGCCTACTTTGATTTGCACACTATGTGGACTTGGTATAGATGAATTATTTATCTAGCTGGTTTTTCCAGAATTTTTAGCCATTGGAAATCAATTCTTAACATACACAAAATTATTATTTATGCCACAAATATTATTCACACACCTACATCCACAAATACAGTAATATTAAGGTGTTAAGAAAACATTCTTCCAGTAAAATCTTTTGGGAATACAGTTTATCCCAAAGCTCAAATAACAAGATACAAAAATCTAAAAATCCTTTTCAGATATTTGACTGCATCTGATCTATGGCAACTTAATTAATAGATTTGCTTGGCTCTCAAACCATTTTTCATTAGAGAATCACATTCTCTCTGATATCCTAGAATTTTCACTGTGTTTCTCCTGGCATAAATGTGACAAGAAGAGATTTAAGCCCAATTAAAAAAATAAAACTTTTAGATTCAGGCTTAGCCTATATGTATGTAGTTGAATCAAAATGATCTATAGGTTTTTAGTGGGGTCAGTTTGCTACAAAGAGTCTGCATGATTCTCCCAGTGACAAAGAAGCTAGATGTGACAGTTTCAGCCATACAAGATACAATGTGCATAAGTCACAGTAAATTGGGTCTATAAAACCACAGAGTGATCTCCCACAGAAATGTAGACTCAGCTGAAGATACTAGTTAAACTCTCTCAAGCCCACAGGGTCCAATACTAAAGAAAAATTTGTTCTCTATGTCATACAGGAGTCCTTGAACTAACAATAGCAAAAATATGCATAGCCTTATATCTATAATTGAAACAGATAAATGAAGGAGAAAATAGAGAACAGAGAGATATGTTAATGTCTAAAGACATAAAGAAAAAAAAAAAAAAGAAGAAGAGGTACTTAGCATGTTAAAAGCAAAGTCAAAGGGACACCTGGGTGGCTAAGTCAGTTAAGCTTCTGCCTTTAGCTCAGGTCATGATCCCAGGGTCCTGGTATCTGTCCGAGGCAGGCCCCTGGCCAGGGCGGCCTCCGCCATTAAAAGATGGCGCCTGGCTAGTTGCCAGGTTAGGATTACCTTGTGAGACTAAGCGGAATGCCGGAAGAGGAAGTAAACAGCATTGGTTGCTAGCGAAGTTGTTCGTTGAGGTGCACAACCTGATTCGTTCCCTCCTGTACCCTGCTCGCTGATTGGTCATGTAAACGTATATAAATGTGTAGACTTGCAGAAATAAAGGGAGAGAAGATACATCTGAACTGGGGCTTCTTGTCATCCTTGAAGGTCGAGGGCAATAAATGGTGCCGAAACCCGGGAACTAAATAAAGGAATCTTGCAAGGTAATCTGCAGGAAAGCGGGGAGTAAAGGTCCACAGGTAAGCAGGGACATTAGCCACATTCAAAAGTGGGAATTCCACGGTAAAGCAGGGAGTAAAGGCCACGTTCAAAAGTGGGAATTCTGCGGTAAAGCGGGGAGTAAAGGTCGACTGAAGTATATGCGTGTAAAAAGTTAATGTGCTAGTTAGTGTCTTTAACGTCCGTGTCTGTTGTCTGTGTGTTCATAATGGGATCTGAAGTATCTAAAGTGCGGTTGGAAGGGTCTTTAAAAGACCTGCTGAAAGCCAATGGAACTCCACTAAAAGCAAAAACTGCTCAGGCCTTTTTGAATACAGTGGAAAAGGCGGGTCCATGGTTCCTAGATGAAGGCTTGCTAAACAAACTTCAGTGAGACCACCTGTGATCCAGAGTTTGGCCCCTGTGAAACCTATTAATGCCTCGGGGGCATATCAACCTTTTAAGTTGCCCAGGTGCACCAATAACAGGGTATGGCCACCGGAGTGGTCTGGATGTCAGAGTACCTTGCGCTCAGTTTACATCAATGAAATGCATAGCTTTACATTCACTCCACGCTTTCCTACTTATAAAAATAATACCTTTACAGGGTACAATTATTCCTTTCAAAATCCTATGCAAGGCAATCCCTCCTCTCCCTTTGATGCATGACAGGTCTGTAACTTGCTAGGAGCATGTACTGATATCTCAGCAGTGTCCATGTTAAATGGTGGCAAATTCCTCAGCTGTTCTTATGAACAAAATGACTCTAGTACCTTTGAGACAACAGTTAATGTGTCTTGTCCCAATAATATTACTTATCAGCCCACTCCCATATGCGTCTCGCCACCGTTCCTTTTCCTTGTAACAAATGCTAGCGAGCTGAATGATACATTGAATTGCACTAAGAATTGCTATCTTTCCCAGTGCTGGAATGTCACAGCCTTCAAGCTGGCTATGATTATGCGTATCCCTACCCATGTTCCTATCCCAGTTTCCATTCCAGAGGACAAGTTACCGGGGTGCTATCCAGAAAGAAGAGAGATTTTGGTATCACAGCCGCCGTTGTGACAGCATTGGCTATATCTACAGCAGCTGCCACGGCAGCAGCATTCTCACTTGATGCAAATATACCCACTGCGGAAGCTGTGAACACCCTTGCAGAAGGAACGGTGGCTGCCCTTCAAACACAGACTCAGATCAATGCACATCTGCAAGCAGGAATCCTGATAGTCAACCAGAGAGTGGATTTGATTTAAGAACAAGTGGACATATTGGGGGCTCTATTGGGACTGGGATGTATAGCACCCTTCCCGGCAATTTGTGTAACTCCCATAGCCTATACTAATATGAGTGACTTACAGAATGTCTCCCGACAGCTCTCCCAATACTTGCGGGGGAATTAGTCCGCAGAATTCCAGAACTACACTCAGCACCTGCTACTAGGCATAACAAGGATGAGTAACATCAGAGTTGAGCTTGCAACCCTCCCAGAGATAATCAAAACATTGCAAGATGTGTTAATCTTTACGAAACAATGGGCTAGCGTAATTGGTCTGATGACAATCCTCGTAGTAGGCTTGATTCTACTGTAAGGAAACTGCAAATTTGGAGGCGACAGCAACCTAGGCAACAGCAAGCCATGGTGCAGGCCTTGTTAACCATCGAGGCTGGAACATCCCCCCAAGTGTGGCTAAGTATGCTGGATCGGTAGTCAACGAGGGGAAAGATTGGTGGGGGAAATATACCAACCTAAGACAGGACGCAGATCATTGATATCTGCCGTCTGATGACGGGTAAGGATATTCCCCGCCACTGACAACCTAAGACAGGCACAATACCTGCCATAAAAGAAAAAAGCGGGAGATGTCGGAGGCAGGCCCCTGGCCAGGGTGGCCTCCGCCATTAAAAGATGGCACCTGGCTAGTTGCCAGGTTAGGATTGCCTCGTGAGACTAAACAGAACGCCCGAAGAGGAAGTAAACAGCATTGGTTGCTAGCGAAGTTGTTCGTTTAGGTGCACAGTTTGATTCACTCCCTCCTGTACCCTGCTCGCTGATTGGTCATGTAAGCGTATATAAGTGTGTAGACTTGCGGAAATAAAGGGAGAGAAGATACATCTGAACTGGGGCTTCTTGTCATCCTTGTGGGTCGAGGGCAACAGGGATCGAGTATTACATTGGACTGCCTCAGCAGGGAGTCTGTTTCTACCTCTCCCTCTCCCTCTGCTTGTGTCCTCTCTCTCTGTTAAATAAATAAATAAATTATTTTTTTTAAAAAAGGTAAAAAAACCACAATTTTTTATATTAATTAGGAAGTCAACAAATTAATAGAACAGTTCTTAATCACAAATTTGGACTAGAATAGAGTGGCCTGGTGTCATACATCAACATGCTAAACTAGAATCTCCATTCAACTCTATCACTTATTTGCATAGAGACCTTACTCAAATTATTTAATTTTTGTGAAACTTAGTTTCACCTGATTTCTTTGGACCTTGGTTTCCTTATTTGAAGAAGAGTTGCTGGTCTTTATAACATCTTTCATTATTAAAAATTCAAAGCTTGTTTCTGGCCCAGATCAACACAAAGTTTCCTACTTGGGTTGTTTTCAGAACTAATCTTTTAATGAATCCTTTTCCTGAAAAAGATCTTTGTATATCACATGCTTTGGTTCTCCTCTTAACCACATGTTGGTCTGACACACTATTTTAAAGAATGATATGGACGCGCCTGGGTGGCTCAGTGGGTTAAAGTCTCTGCCTTCGGCTCAGGTCATGATCCCAGGGTCCTGGGATGGAGCCCCACATCGGGCTCTCTGCTCAGCAGGGAGCCTGCTTCCTCCTCTGTCTCTGCCTGCCTCTCTGCCTACTTGTGGTCTTTGTCAAATAAATAAATAAAATCTTTTAAAAAGAAGTGTAAAGAATTATATGTTTTATTTTGTTTGCAAATATATGTGATATTTTAGCTGAATTAATTCCTGAACATACCTGAGTTGGTACAATGGAGTTTCCCCTTCCCCCCTTGGGCACTTAGTTCCTAGGGGAATCAAACCACAACTCTAGGCAATATTTGAAGTCACCCTAGTGTCTCTCTCAACTCACATAAAGTTGTGAGAATCAGAACACTCTGCTATACTACTATTATAAAGAGCATACATGTGACTACATTAAATAAATAGGTACTGCAAAATATATTCTCTAGCACAAAGGGAATACTCTCTCCTATAAAGTGGCAGAAATGCCTATTACTTACATAAGTGTAGCAAACCAAGTTTTTTTTTATGAAGAGCATAAATAAGCACAATCAAATTTTACATATATATTATATAAATTTATATTTGTTTCACATTTATACCCACATATTTTAATATTTCTGGGGTGACCTAGATATTAAGATATATCTGTGGTGATAAAAAGCTATATTATTACAATTTTTTTAGAAGAGTTTTGACTTCAGCAGTGATATTGTACTGGAACAAACTTCCCATCAGAAATAACTATCAAATTGGGTAAAATATATACGACAACTTTTTTTAGGCCTTCACAATTAGTCAGTATTGTCAGCTCAAGACTGCAAGTCCTGAGAAAAGAAAAACTCATGATTTCCCTACTAATTTCCCTATGTCTCTGCCTGAGGAAAATTTCCCAACTGTGATTCAGTGAGCTGGAGTCCAACAGACAATGGCATCTCTTCCGAGAAGAGGAGCCAGAGAAGAGAAAGCTGAAGAGACAACGGAAAGAAGGAAGGCACAGAATGGGGCTTCACTGGGAAGGTCCTGTGCGTACTACCTGGGAGTCCATGCTCTATGGCTGGGCTGAGTGGTTTTAAAAAACCACTGTACTTGGGACGCCTGGGTGGCTCAGTTGGTTAAGCAGCTGCCTTCGGCTCAGGCCATGATCCCAGCATCCTGGGATCGAGTCCCACATCGGGCTCCTTGCTCCGCAGGGAGCCTGCTTCTCCCTCTCCCTCTGACTCTGCCTTCCACTCTGTCTGCCTGTGCTCGCTCTCGCTCTCTCTCTGACAAATAAATAAATAAAATATTAAAAAAAAAACACTGTACAACCTGTATATCATTACAATTAAGGCATTTTCCATTTGAAAACAAAGGAGACAGAGACTTACATGCACTGGAGGAACCTGCCAAATCTCACAGAGCTGATATGTGTTGGTGTTCATGAACCCAGATGTCCCTCCGAGGCCTGATTGCTTCCCACTGCATCTTCTGACTTGACAGTTTGTCAAAACTGGGTCCAGGCAATGACAGTCCATGACTGTCATTATTTGCTGCAGACAGCAAATATAAAATGTTTGGATTTCATTTATGGATGTGAATTAATTATCCTTTCTTACTACTCATTTTCAGGGTTAAATAAAAGAATTGCAATTTTCCTCACCACTTAAGCTTTTTTGATAGATAAAAAACATTTTCTATTTGAAATAGTCTCACTAAATTAGTCTTATATAAAAAAAACAAACAACAAACAAACAAACAAACAACAAAACCCAACAGCAAAGAAAACTGTGGAAGAGCATTTTGAGAATAATGAAAGATAGGAAGGTCATTCTAAATTTAAATTTCTTAGACTCCAACCCTAATATATCTTCCCTCCTTACTTGAAAAAAAAGTTTCTCAATTGAGGTATTCACTTATCTAGAACATCTTTGAGGATGTTCTACAGTATATTATATATAGTATATTATGTATACTTCCCTCTGTTTCCCTGCCCCAGGTTCTGGGATGTGTTTGCCTGAGGCTATTTGCACATATCCACCTATTTCCCAATAAAACCAAACTACATCTAACAGAGTTAAATCTGAATAGTCTCCCCCAATGAATGCTAAACCTATGTGGAATCCATAAGCTTAATTTATTATAGTTGTGAGTTTTAGGAATCTTGAAATCATGTTTCCTTGGTTTCTAAAGATATGCAGTCCTGTGATACTAACATACTATAGAAAATTTTGTGCACACAGAACAAAGTTAGTGTCCCAAATCCTCAGGTTTCTTCTTAAGGAATTAGATTTGCTCTAGTTTTTTTTTTTTTCTTTTCTTTTTTTGTTTTGATTTCTTACTATTGCTAAATTAGTAATCTCTCTTGTTTTACAAACATCCCTTCTCTTTTCTGCCTAATAACCTATGTGGAGCAAACCTATGTTTCCTAAAGTTTACCCAACTATATTTTATACAAGTTAGCTATTTGTTACAGAAATTTATTAAATAAAGTAGATCATTACTATTTTATTACCTAACATTTCATTTCCCTTTTTTGGGGAGTAGTGACCAAATGTTTCATCTTCAATATTTAGGCAATATGCTTCAGTAAATCTCACTCATGCCTAGATCGTGGGTTAGTCATGCGACCAAACTTAACAAGCCAAACTTAACCAAACTTAACATTCCTTTCTCTGAGCACCTGATCCACATCAGACCAATCAGGTCGAAGTAACAGAGGCAGAGGTGCACGTTGGAGGAGTGATTTGAGGTCTGAACCTTGTGCCTGAAGTGGCCTCCAGTTCTTAATTTTTCAGTTGATACGATGCAGTGAATATGTTTTTTGCTGAAGCCAAGTTGGATAGAAGTCATAGCATCTGTAATTTGAAAAATACCATCTGATACAATGTAGGCGGAAGGGGAAGGGAATACTAGGAACAAATTAACATACAGTAAATAGATAGCCCTGTTTAAAAACGTCATCTCATCACCATTATGAATAGCTCAGAGATCATCTTGTAGCTTTCCTTCCAGTCCACAACATCTTTCTGGGCCCTTCCTTTTCTATTACCATTCAACCTGTCCTTTCTTCCTAAGGACTCCTCTCCTCCTTCTCATCTGACTGGATTATTAAATGAAGCATTTTGCTTAGTTTATTATGCAGATGAGATAGAACTTTCACAGGATTGGCCAGACAAATTATTATTATTATTATTATTATTATTGCCATTTTTTAACTTTAAAAGGCAGGACATGGGCCTAGTACAAAATTAGAAAGTCACCAAGGATACACAATGGAAAGAAAGTTTTCCTACCCTTGCTATCTTTCAGATATATATATAGATAGATCTTCTCTCTCTCCCTCTCTCTCTCTCTATATATATAATATATACTTTAAAAGTATATATGTATTTTTTAAAAAGCCATTTAAGGAAAACTTTAAAATTTTCTATGTTTTTTTAAAAAGAATTAGTAGATGATACTTTCATAGAGCATTTCAAAAATATTGCTTTAGTGAAATTACAGTAAATCATTTCGCAAAAAAATATAAAATAATTAGAAATATTATCTTATGTTTCTTAAGGAGTTGACAGATTGATATAATGAATCTAAAGAAAATAATAACCATGGATTGAAAAATTCCCCAAAACAGAGATCCCCAGGAACCAAGACTTAATCGATTTAATTAAACAAATGAGTTATAATCAGATTCAGGCTTTATCTTTATAAATCTGTCTACATTTTTGTCAGTAATGTGTAATTGTGTTTCAATTTTTTTCTGAGTTATTTACATAGGCAATGCATGATTTATCTGCAATCACATATCTTTATGATTTCTTAAGATAGATGACTGTGTGGATGTTCAATTTCAGAAGATGGCGTTTCAGGTGAGCTATGACCTAAAATAGGCGTCTATATGATGTGAGCAAACAGTATAACAAGAAGCATTTCTGTAGAAACAAAAGGAAAGCTGAGGTTAACAGTTCAAGCAAAGTATAAACTCAGTTTCTGAATTTGCACAGCCAGTTAAGAAGGTTTCTAAATTTGAGTTTGAAGCATTTTTAGGTGATGGAATGATGATGTCAGCTTCAACTTGATGGATTTTTCCGAGTTTGTAGTTTGACTGTCTTTGATAATGTCATTGATTTCCGCTTAACTCTCTTGAGTGGCCTGTACAGCAACAGACATTAAGGTTGCCTGTATGTGATCTGTTACAGTGGTTTGTCTGAAGTTTACATGTGGAGAATAAGACCTCAGGACAATAGGACTAGAATCTGATAATAGGAACACTACAGTTTTCTAGTGAAACACGATTTTCTATAGTCGTTTCATTTTTATCAAAGGCAATTACAGTCAAAGAAAATTGTTTATAAAATAAGCATAGTCTTACTAAGCTTCACCTGATTATTTACATAAAGGTACAAGAATGATTCAGTGCATATTCTCAAATACGACATTCCAGTCGAAGTGTTAACATTTAGGATCTTTATTGGGTCCATAAACTCAACTTTATTTATTTAAAATTGTTTGGTAATAAGTAACCTCAGATTAGACTTTGTAAAGTCCCTTTAGGCTAAGAAGCCAAGCTAAAGACTTAACCTAATTGTGTCTTACTAAAAAGAGAACAGATTTTTTTTTTAAGACTTTGTTTACTTATTCATAGAGACAGAGAGAGAGAAAGAGAGAAGGGCAGAAGCAGAGGGAGAAACAGACTCTCCATAGAGCCGGGAACCAGATGTGGGACTCCATCCCAGGTCCTTGGGATCACAACCTGAACCAAAGGCAGGCACTTAACCATAGAGACATGCAGGTGTCCCAGTAGATCAGATTCTTATTGACCATATGCAAATACACCTTTTGCCATGAAAAATAAGAGTATTTAACATGAGTTTCAGAACTTCAGAGGGATCAGGTAGAAAGAAAATTATTTATGTTTCAAAACTATGCTTTTCCAAATTCCTCCAATTTATAGATAGCCTAAAAGAAAGGAGAAAAGAGGAATCTTTTAAATCTGAAAAACAAAACATTAAAGTGCCAACAGTGTTTTAAGTGAAGCCATTAAACCTGAAGTGATCTTTATCAGTTCACCCAGTCTCAAATAATCATTTCTTGTTTTGCTTCATCTTGGGTTAAGAGCTTTATGAATCAATCAATTTTCCATTTGATTTTTAGAAATTCTTACCCAGGGGCATCTGGGTGGCTCAGTGGGTTAAAGTCTCTGCCTTTGGCTCAGGTCATAATCCCAGGGTCCTGGGATCGAGCCCCACATGGGGTTCTCTGCTCAGCAGTGAGCCTGCTTCCACCTCTCTCTCTCCCTGCTTCTCTGCCTACTTGTGATCTGTGTCTGTCAAATAAATAAATAAAATCTTTAAAAAATTAAAAAAAAAAAAGAAACTCTTACCCAGTTCAATGTTCAAATCATAAAGCTATCAGAAACCTATGTTCTAGAATACTTTCCTGGGTCTTTTTCATGAATTTCTTTGAACATGAAGCATTATTTGCCTGTAGTTGATTGTAAATATTTTCAAAGAATTGAAAGTAAGGGAATAACTGACTACAAATGACAAGACTTTAAAATAGTGGTGGTTATAGATGTAGCAAGAGTTTACACACAAAAAAGATGTAATTTACAAATTAAAAAAAGATAAAGAGAAGTGGCCATGAATATACATATAATAATTATTTTCACAATACATACAGTTTAAATAAAACATTTCTATTTATTGAAATAGGGAGCTCAACATAGCATGAAAATATACTTACGGGGAACAGAAATCTTCTACTCATGCTCAAACTTGTGAACCTGAATCTATCCTAGTGTCCAAATAACCACATAGACCCAGCACTCAAGATGAGAGATATCAGCTGCACATCTTTATTCTGAGAGTCAGAGTACATGCAGTGGGAAATGAGAGAAGTAGCAGATCATAAGATGGCTCTTAATACTCATTAGTGGCACAAGTTACATATTTTTTATGCTCATATTCTATTTGGCAAAGCAATTCAGAAGACCCTAGTCTCAATTCTATGGTTTAAAATGCGTAATTTTAGGAGAAGTCAAGATGGCAGAGGGGTAGCAGACTGAGATGACATCAGGTCGCAGGAGTTCAGCTAGATAATTATCAAACCATTCCAAACACCTACAAACTCAAAAGGAGATCAAAGAGAAGAACCATTTTCTGAAGGTAGAATATGCAGAGAAGAGAATCCGAAGTGATGGGAAGATAGACCGTGGGGGGGAGGGGCCGGCTCCCAGCAAGTGGTGGAGCAACGGAGCACAAAATTCCAACTTTTAGAAGTCTGCTCCACTAAGGGACATCACTCCAGAGGCTTTGTGGGGGTGGAGCTCTTGCAGGGATAGTGTGGTCTCAGGTCCTGCAGGTTCACAGAAAGATGGGGCTGTCTGAGTGTGGCAGAGCTCCCAGGTATCAGAGCAGGGAAGCCAGATGCAGAGACAGAGCTGAGGAGAGAGCTCTCAGCTCAGGATTACCTTAAACTGTGATCCATGACACAGTCGGACCATGCTCTTTGAGCAGGGACCCTACAAGTACCAGATCCGGGGAGACTCACCTTCCTTCTCTGATGGCAGGAATTTGCTGAGTTTGGAGACTCCAACTGGGGCTATATGCCAGAGAGAGAAATGCTTGGTCACAGGCCAGGTGAGCTTGAAGAGCAGTCAGAAACCAGGGAGATGGGAGAAATTGACTGTTTCTTTGAGGGCACACTGAGGAGTAGAGCCCCAAGCTCTCAGCTCCTTGGAGCTAGAGATTGGGAGGCTGCCATCTTTATTCCCATCCTCCAAATCTCTATGGAAAGTGTTCAGGGAACAAAAGCTCCCAAGCGCAAACTATAGAAGATTAGTTAGCCCGGCCCCTGGCAAGGGCGGCACAATTCTACCTTGGGTAAAGACATTTGAGAATCACTACAATAGGTCCCTCCCCCAGAGATTAGCAAGAACATCCAGCAAAGACCAAGCTCACTGATCAAGGAGAACTGTGGAATTCCAGGGGAGGGGAAAGCAAAGCATGGAATTCATGGCTTTCTCCCCATGATTCTTTAGTCTTGCAAAGTTAATTAATTTTTTAAATTTTACTTTTTCTTATTCTAATTTTTTAACTTTTCCTCTTTCCTCTTTTAACATTTTTTAACTAGTTTATCTTAACAATGCCTTTCAGAAAAAAATCTTTTTAGACCTTCATTATTATAGTCATATTCTATCCTTCATTGTATTTAAGTTATTTCTTGTGTACATATAGGATTTTTTCTCATAAAAATTTTTGGGATACAATTTCTTCTAATAGATCAAAATATATCCTAAATTTAGAACAGGGCTTTGTTCTAGCCTCCAGCCTGAGAAAATTCTCTCCACATTCTTTTTCAACCTAACATCAATTCCTTTTTTAGAATTTTTTTTTAAATTTTCATCTTTACAGTCATATTCCATCCCTTCATCATGTTTAGTCCTATTTATATATATATATATACATTTTTCTTTCTTTAAAACTTTGGGAGGTAGTTTCCTCTAAGAGACCAAAATACATCCAAAATCAAGTGGGTGGCGCTGTTATATTCAATAGCCTTCATATATAAATATATATATATATATATTTTTAATTTCTGTTTATGCCCTTTCTTCTCCCTCTGATTTGGGGGTTCTCTTCTGATTTGGTTAGCATATATTTTTCTGGGGTCTTTGCCACCAATTTAGTATTTTATTCTCTTGTTTATATATTCTTATGTGGATAAAATGACAAGATGGAAAAACTCACCACACACACAAAAAAAGAAAAAGAGGCAGTACCTAAAGCTAGGGACCTAATCAATACGGACATTGGGAATATGTCAGATCTATAGTTCAGAATGATGATTCTCAAGGTGCTAGCTGGGCTCAAAAAAAGGCATGGAAGATATTAGAGAAAAACTGTCTGGAGAAATAAAAGCCCTTTTGGAGAAATAAAAAACTAAAACCTAACCAAGTTGAAATTTTAAAAAAAGCTATTAATGAGGTGCAATAAAAAATGGAGGCTCTTACTGCTAGGATAAATGAGGCAGAACAGAGAATTAGTAATATAGAAGATCAAATGACAGAGAATAAAGAAGCTGAGAAAAAGACAAACAACTACTGGACCACAAGGAGAGAATTCGAGAAGTAAGTGATACCATAAGATGAAACAACATTAGAATAATTGGGACTCCAGAAGAAGAAGAAAGAGAGAGGGGAACAGAAGGTATATTGGATAGAATTATTATAAAGAATTTCCCTAATATGGCCAAAGGAAAAAGCATCAAAATCCAGAATGCTTGGATTTTGATGGATCCAGGATCCCCCTCAAAATCAGTAAGAATAGGTCCATACCCTATCATCTAATAGTAAAATTTACAAATCTTAGCGACAAAGAGAAATTCCTGAAGGCAGCCCGAGACAAGAAGTCTGTAACATATAATGGTGAAAATATTAGATTGGCAGCAGACTTATCCACAAAGACCTGGCAGGCCAGAAAGAACTGGCTTGATATATTCAGAGCACTAAATGAGAAAAATATGCAGCCAATAATACTATATCCAGCTAAGCTATTGTTGAAAATAGAAGGAGAGATAAAAACCTTCCAGGACAAACAAAAGGTAAAAGAATTTGTAAACACCAAACCAGCTCTACAGAAAATATTGAAAGGAGTCCTCTAAGCAAAAAGAAAGCCTAAAAGTAGTAGACCAGAAAGGAACAGAGAAAATATACAGTAATAGTCACCTTACAGGCAATACAATGACACTAAATGCACACCTCTCAATAGTTACTCTGTATGTAAATGGGCTAAATGCCCCAATCAAAAGACACAGGGTATCAGAATGGATAAAAAGACAAAACCCATCCATATGCTGTCTACAAGAAACTCATTTTATATCCAAAGACACCTCCAGATTTAAAGTGAGGGGGTGGAAAACAACTTACCATGCTAATGGACATCAAAAGAAAGCTGGAGTGGCAATCCTTATATCAGATCAATTAGGTTTTAAGCCAAAACTACAGTAAGAGATGAGGAAGAACACTATATCATACTCAAAGGGTCTGTCCAACAAGAAGATCTAACAATTTTAAATATCTATGGCTCTAACATGGGAGCAGCCAACTATATAAACCAATTAATAACAAAATCAAAGATAAATATTGACAATAACAGAACAATAGGACGGGACTTTAACACCCCTCTCACTGAAATGGACAGATAATCTAAGCAAAAGATCAACAAGGAAATAAAGACTTTAAATGACACACTGAATCACATGGACTTCACAGTTATATTCAGAACATTCCATCCCAAAGCAACAGAATACACATTCTTCTCTAGTGCACATGGAACATTCTCCAGAATAGATCACATCCTGAGTCACAAAGGAGGCCTCAATTGGTCCCAAAAGATTGGGATCATTCCCTGCATATTGTCAGACCACAATGCTCTGAAGCTGGAACTCAACCACAAGAGGAAAGTTGGAAAGAATTCAAATACATGGAGGCTAAGGAGTATCCTACTGAAGAATGAATGGGTCAACCAGGAAATTAAGGAAGAATTGAAAATTTCATGGAGACAAATGATAATGAAAATACAACTCTTCTAAATCTGTAGGACATGCCAAAGGCAATCCTGAGAGGAAAGTGTATAGAGTTATAAGCTTTTCTCAAGAAACAAGAAAGGTCTCAAGTACCTGACCTAACCCTACATCTAAAGGAGCTGGAGAAAGAACAGTAAAGAAAGCCTAAACCCAGCAGGAGAAGAAACATAATAAAGATCAGAGCAGAAATCATTGAAATAAAAACAAACAAACAAAAAAATAGAACAAATCAACAAAACTAAGAGCTGGTTCTTTGAAAGAATTAATAAGATTGAGGGCGCCTGGGTGGCTCAGTGGGTTAAGCCGCTGCCTTCAGCTCAGGTCATGATCTCAGGGTCCTGGGATTGAGGCCCGCATCGGGCTCTCTGCACAGCAGAGAGCCTGCTTCCCTCTCTCTCTCTGCCTGCCTCTGTCTGCTTGTGATCTCTCTCTCTCTCTGTCAAATAAATAAATAAAATCTTTTTTTTTAAAGATTTTTTCTTTATTTATCTGACAGAGATCACAAGTAGGCAGAGAGGCAGGCAGAGAGAGAGGAGGAAGCAGGCTCCCTGCAGAGCAGAGAGCCCGATGTGGGGCTCGATCCCAGGACCCTGGGATCATGACCTGAGCCGAAGGCAGAGGCTTAACCCACTGAGCCACCCAGGTGCCCCAATAAATAAAATCTTAAAAAAAAATAATTAATAAGGTTTATAAACCCCTGGCCAGACTTATCAAGAAGAAAAGAGTAAGGATCCAGATTAATAAAACCATGAATGAAAGAGGAGAGATCACAGCCAATACCAAAGAAATACAAAGAATTATAAGAATACTAGCCAATAGGATCCAATAGTACATTAAAAGGATTATTCACCACTACCAAGTGGGATTTATTCCAGTGCTACCAGGTTGGTTCAACATCTGAAAATCAATCCATTTGATACAATACATTAATAAAAGAAACACAATAACCATATGATGCTCTCAATAGATGATGAAAAAGCACTTGACAAAGTATAGCATCATTTCTTGATTAAAACTCTTCACAGTGTAGGCATAGAGGGTACATACCTCAATATCATCAAAGCCATCTATGAAAAACCCACTGTGAATATCATTCTCAATGGAGAAAAACAGAGAGCTTTTCTGCTAAGGCCAGGAATATGGCAGTGATGTCCATTATCACCACTGCTATTCAACATAGTACTAGAAGTCCTAGCCTCAGCATTCAGACAACAAAAAGAAATAAATACATTCAAATCGGCAAAGAAGAAGTCAAACTATCACTCTTTACAAGTGACATGATAATTTATGTGGAAAATCCAAAAGACTCCACTCCAAATTTTCTAGAACTTGTACAGGAATTCAGTAAACTGTCAGGATATAAAATCAATGCACAGGAATCAGTTGCATTTCTATATTCAAACAACAAGAGAGAAGAAAGAGAAATTAAGGAGTCAATCCCATTTATAATTACACCCAAAACCATAAGATACCTAGGAATAAACCCAACTAAAGAGGCAAAGAATCTATACTCAGAAAACTATAAAGTAGTCATGAAAGAGATTGAGGAAGACACAAAGAAATGGAAAAATGTTCCATGCTTATGGATTGGAAGAATAAATATCATGAAAATGTCTATGCTACCTAAAGCAATCTACACATTTCATTCAATCCCTATCAAAATATCATCAGTTTTGTTCAAAGAAATGGAACAAATAATCCTAAAATTTATATGGAACCAGAAAAGACCTCAAATAGCCAGAGGAATGTTGAAAAAGAAAGCCAAAGTTGGTGGCATCACAATTCCAGACTTTAAAATCTATTACAAAGCTGTCATCATCTAGAAAGTATGGTACTGGCACAAAAACAGACACATAGATCAGTGGAACAGAATAGACACCCCAGAAATGGATCCTCAACTGTATGGTCAACTAATCTTGACAAAGCAGGAAAGGATGTCCAATGGAAAAAAGACAGTCTCTTCAACCAAAAGGTGTTGGGAAAATTGGATAGCCACATGCAGAAAAATGAAAATGGACCAGTTCCTTACACTACACACAAAAATAGACTCAAAATGGTTGAAAGACCTCCATGTGAGACAGGAATCCATCAAAATCCTTGAGAACACAGGCAGCAACCTCTTCAACCTCAGTCACAGCAACTTCGAGAAACATTGCCAAAGGCAAGAGAAGCAAGGGCAAAAATGAACTATTGGGACTTCATCAAGATCAAGAGTTTTTGCACAGCAAAGGAAATAGTCAACAAAACCAAAAGACAACTGACAGAATGGGAGAAGATATTTTCAAAGGACATATCAGACAAAAGGCTAGTATCATAAGTCTATAAAGAACTTATCAAACTCAATACCTAACGGACAAAGAATCCAATCAAGAAATGGGCAGAGACATGAACAGACATTTCTGCAAAGAAGACATCCAAATGGCCAACAGACACATGATAAAGTGCTCCACATCACTCGGCAGCAGGGAAATACAAATAAAAACCACAATGAGATACCACCTCACGCCAGACACCAGTCAGAATGGCTAAAATTAACAAGTCGGTAAACGACAGATGCTGGTGAAGATGTGGAGAAAAGGGAACCCTTGTACAGTGTTTGGTGGGAATGAAAGCTGGGTGCAGCCACTCTGGAAAACATCATGGAGGTTCCTCAAAAAGTTGAAAATAGAGCTACTCTACAACTCAGCAATTGCACTACTGGGTATTTACCCTAAAGTTACAAATGTAGTGATCCGAAGGGGCACGTGCACCCAAATGTTTATAGCAGCAATGTCCACAATAACCAAACTATGGAAAGAACCTAGATGTCCAACAACGGATGAATGGATAAAGAAGATGTGGTATATATATCATGGAATACTATGAAAACATCAAAAGAAATGAACTCTTGCCATTTGCAATGACCTGGTTGAAACCAAAGGGTATTATGCTGAGCAAAATAAGTCAATCAGAGAAAGATAATTATCATATGATCTCCCTGATATGAGGATTTGAGAGGCAAAGAGGAGGGCTTGGGGGGTAGGGAAGGAAAAAATGAAACACGATGGGATCGGGAGGGAAACAAATCATAAGACAGTCTAATCTCACAAAACAAACTGAGGGTTGCTGAGGGGAGAGGAGTATGGACAGGATGGTTGGGTTATGTATATTGGGGAGCTGATGTGCTATGGTGAGTGCTGTGAAGTAAGACTGTATGTGTAAGCCTGACAAATCACAAACCTGTACCCCTGGGGCAAATAATACATTATATGTTAATTAAAAAAAAAAAAAGAGGCCCCAGAAGGCTCCCTCAACCCCTCCTTCTGGAAGGACATGGTGAGAAGACATCTATGAACCAGAAAGTAGGTTCTAACCAGGCACATAATGTATTGGCACTTAGAGCTTGGGTGTTCCAGACCTTACAAATATAATAAATATATTTCAGTTGTCTATAAAATAAAAAATAAAATAAAATATGTAATTCTTGTGCAGCAAGGAGCTTGATAAAGGGAAGTTGAACGTTTTCAGAAGAATACAGTCTACCAAAAGAAAGTTTAAATTTCATTTATCTCTGTCTTTTCTACAGTTCACTGTCAATAATATGTCATTTATCTCTGGCTGCTTTCAAGATATTTTTCTTTATCTTTAGTCTTCAGAAGCTTAATTATAATGCATCTTAGCATGGATTTCTTAAAGTTGATTACATTTGGGCTTCTCACAGCTTCTTTAATCACTATGTTTGTGTCTTTCTCCAATTTTGGAAAGGATTCAGCAGTTATATATTTGGTTACTCTTTCAACCTGCTGTTTCTCTCTTAGGATTTTAGAACTCTGGTGATAAGAATTTTGGAATGTTGTTGTTGTTGTTGCTGTTGCTGTTGTTGTTCCACAGGTCCCTGATAGTTTGTTTTCTCTTGATGATCAGACTCGGGAAACACTATTATAGGCATCCCTAGAAGATATTGCAGGTTTTGCACCTGATGACTACAATAAAGGAAATGTCTCAATAAAGTGAGTCAAGTGGATATTTTGCTTTCCCAGTCCATGCAAAAGTTATGTGTACACTATATTATAATTTATTAAGCGTGCAATAGCATTGTGTCTACAAACAATGTATATGCCATGATTTAAAACACTTTATTGCTGGGTTATGGACAGGGTGGTTGGGTTATGGACATTGGGGAGGGTATATGAAATGGTGAGTGCTGTGAATTGTGTAAGCCTGATGATTCATAGACCTGTACCCTGAGGAAAATAATACATTATATTTTATTAAAAAATAATTAATAAAAAACCACTTTATTGCTAAATGTTAATGATAATCAGAGCTTTCAAGGAGTTATAATCTTTTGCAACTAGAGGGTCTTGCCTCAATATTGATGGTTGCTGACAGAATTGCTGAAGGTTGGGATGGCTGTGGCAATTTAAAGAAATAATACAACAGTGAAGTTCACCACCTAAATTCCTTTTGGAAACTATTTCTGTGTGCTATGAGATGTGGTTTGATAGCATTTTATTTATAGTAGAACTTATTGCAAAATTGGAATCAATGCTCTCAAATTCTGTCTCTACTTTATCAACTAAGTGTATATTATATTCTAAATCCTTTGTTGTCATTACAACAATCTACACAGAATCTTCACTAGGAGTAAATTCCATCTCCAGAAACCCTTTTCTCTCCTCATCCATAAGAGGAAACTCCTCATTTGTTAAAGATTTATCATAAGAGTGTAGCAATTCAGTCACATCTTCAGGCTCCACTTTCAATTCTAGTTCCCTTGCAATTTTCACTGTATCTGCTGTTACCTGTTCCACTGAAGTTTTGAACCCTTCAAAGTCATCCATGAACATTTAAACCAACTTATTTCCAACTCTTGTTAATACTAACATTTGGAGCTCTTTCTATGAATCATAAATGTTTTTGATGATATCAAGAACGGTGAATCTTTCCAGGTGTCCGACTTACTTCATCAAGATTCATCAGAGGAATCCGTATCTATGGCAGCTATAAACTTTGGAAAATATTTCTTAAATAATAAAGCTTGAAAGTTGAAATTGATCCTTGATCTGTGGGGTACAGAATGGATGTTTTGTTAGCAGGCATGAAAACATTAATCTCATTGTACAATTTCATCAAAACACTTTGGTGACCAAGAAAGAGTATTGTCAATTAGTGGTAGTGTTCTCAAAGGAATCTCTTTCTGAGCAATAACTCCCAACAATAAGCTTAAAATATTCAACAAACCATGTTGTAAACAGGTGTACTATCATCCAGGTTTTGTTTTTTAGTTCATAGAGCATTTGCAGAATAGATTTAGGAAGTAACAAATATGTAGCAAAATATAGGAAATAACATTTAAGATGTATAGACATAAATATAAAATACATAAACTTAGACTCCAAGGAGGTAAGCAAAAGGAAAATGAGGCACAAAAATATATTGAGAAATAATAGTCTAACATTTTCTAAAATGAATGAGACATCAAGCCCCAGTTTCAAGATTGTAATGAACTTTAAGCAAGGTTAGCACAAAGAAAGTAAAGCCTGCAACCAAAATAAAGGAAAAGAAAGGAGAAAAAATCCAACCAAAAGAAATGAAAAAAAAAAAGAAAGAAAAATAGCTAGATTAAAAGAAGATAGTGAATGACATCCTCAAAATGATGAATAAAATAGCTGACAAATTAGAGCTCTATATTTATCAAAAATACCCTTCAAAAAGGAAAGCAAAGTACAGACAAATAAAGACTGGGAGAAATTTTCACCAGAAGACTGACATGAATGCAAATATTGAAGGAAGTTATTAATTCAGAGAGGAACCGGCCCACAGATAAAAACACGATTAACATTGTACTTAATGGTGAACAATTAAAAACATCTTCCCCACCCTTGAAATTAAGAACAAGACAAGGCTGCCTGCTATCATCAGTTCTATTTAACATCATACCAGAGATCTTATTTGGAACAAAAGACAGGAAAGAAGAAGAAGGAGGAGGAGGAGGAGAGGAAGGAGAAAGAGGAGGAGAAAAAGAAAGAGAAGAAGAAGTGGTGTAATGAGTGGCCCATAAGATATAAAATAGTCATTATTAACAGATAACACATCCATAAGAAATTAGAAGCAAAAACATGTCTATTGTATTAGCAGTCACATTAAGTATATCTTGGTGAGAAAGCTAAATGGTTGTGAAAGAGGAATTGGAAAAGACATAAGAAAGACTCCTGAGTCTTATTCTGTACTAAGTTTTAATCTAAATGGTGATTACATGGGCATGTTCACTTGGTAAAAATTCTTTTGACTCCCTAGGTTATACTTTGGTGAAAATTTTTATACATGCATACACACATATATACGTGGAAGAAAGCAAGTCTACAAGATTGTCAGAAGCAAGAAATTTTTTCTACAATGCTCCCTTTTAAAATATTAACTAATAAAAGAGGCAGAACTTAAATAAAAGCATTTATTTAGGGATTCAAAATTCTAATTGGAAAAAAAAGAAAAAGAATTGCAATTCAGGGAGCATAGATTTGGGTAATAACCCAGAGTGTGTCCCCCTAGAGAACAAAATTCAAATGTCTTTAAAGACAAAAAGGAGTGCTTATATGTGTTGTTTACAAAGAATTTTGTTTGGTGTTGGTGGCAGAAAACTGATCTGAATATAACTGGGTGCTAAGGCCATCACTAAGCAGTCCTACTGTAGCAAATTGCAAGTGCTTGGGTGGTGTCCCTGGTACACTTGAAGTTTAGCCCTTTTCAAAGTTCATGGTTTGAATCTGTGAGGACATTCATGAAGTTCACTTCCTTAATGGCTTCCCAGATACATAAGGGCCTTTGTTACATAAGTAACATAATGAACATAAGTTACATGACTAACATCATGAAGCTCACTTCCTTAATGGCTTCCCAGTTACATAAGTCCCTTAACATAAGGGATTCTGTTGACATTTACCTTTCACAAAAACAAGGTTAAAACTTTCATAATTGGGGAATTACTAATTTTTGAGTCACCTATGCAAACCAAAATATTTGTAATTCTCTGCCTGGTGGATGAGAGATGGATTTCATTATTCATTATTTATATTTTATAGATATTTAACAATCAAAATATACTGCATATAAAGTAGGAAAATGAAAAATTAATTTTATTTTTAAAGAAAAATAATTACCAATGAACAGAAAGTGAGTAACACCTTGTGATAGAAACCAAAGTGAGAGAATTGCCTATTGTTGGTCCAACTAAAAAATGCCAACTTGTGAAGGCAGGTGGCAGGACCCTTTGTAGTTGCTCTCACATCATGGCATTAAGAAAATGAAGACTTTTTCTTAATGAGAAAGATAAAATTAGCGTCTGATATCTGGAACTGACCTGATGTTCACAACTAAATATCAATGTTATTATTAGCTAGCCATTTTATTCTCAATTTGGTCATAAACAATCTTGCCATGTGCTAAACTCAGATAAGGACCAAATAAAGTCATCTCACAATGATAGGAAAAAACTGTACTCTAAGATGGCTAACCAAACCAGCAAGGGAATTCCAGTCCTTGTCTCAAAGCCCTTCCAGGTTCTTCTTTCCTACCCCATTTCCCACATGTGCCAAAAGTACCAAGTATGTGGAAACAGAAGGGTATAAATTCCTCTCCCTGCTTGTGCTGGGGCTCAGACCTTTGGAGAACAACCTCCTCTGATGCCATCAGTGTTAAATAAACCTCTGATCCTCCAAAGTCTCTGAGTGCCACTTGGTTCTTCCACCAGGATCCATTCTATAACATTCTGTAACATTTGGTCCCTGACCAGGAAATCCAATTGTGCTGACCCATTGTTGCCACTGGTTTGGGGCAATGGTGGGGAACTAGGGATTGTAAGGGAGTCTAATTTTCGTCAGTCTCCCACCCAGTTGCCTCAGGCCGGCCTGCCCCTTGGCTCCCACCTGGACTCAAAGAGACCTGGCAGGTGAGGACCTGGACCTGAAGTTGGATTCTGGTAAGGCCTGGGGCCCCAGGACCCAGTCAGGCCTACCCCTGAGGGTGGAAGGGGAGACTGATCACCTCCCAGAGACCTCTTAGAGGTCTCATAGTTAGGGCCTCCAAAGGGGGGAGGAACTTCGGGTCAGGAACCCTCCCATAAGGGGGAACAGGAAGGAGTTTCCAAAAGGAATTACACAGGTCAGGGTCTCCTGGAGGGGAGGAACTATAATAACTCCAATGTGAATGTGTGAGTGAGTGTGCAATCTGACCTGGCTTGTTGGGTGGACTGATTCTGTGGCTCATGGGTGGGCACCCTTAGGGTCCCCAGAAACCTACAGAGTCTGAGTGGCCCTAACTTGTTTCTGTAATGGGACTAAGACAAGTCCCTTCGGGGTGCCAGTCTGGGGTTTATATGGACTCACTAAGGCTAAGAGGCACCCAGGTGTCCTCTGGGATGGTAGAGGTGGGCATCTGACTGGTCTCTCCATTGGAGGGACACCCACCCTTTGTTTGTCTGTATGTCAAAAACACAGGAAGAGAACACACAGGGTGCCCAAGAGAGCCTCCCTGCTCATCATAGGTGGAAGCTCTTCAAAGTCTATGGTCTTAAACTGTATGCTCAAAATTTTACGAAGGTATTCTCAGGAGACTATGGGATCAAAACATCTGGAAAAGTAGACACATTATATGTATTTGAATAGGCCACTTTTGGGGTCGACTGGCCCTCCAAGGGGCTCTAAGAACTATCCATTATCCAGATCATTTACAAAATTATGGTTGGGACTCCCAGACAATCCAACCGATTCCCATATATTGATCCTTGGCTTCAGATAGCCCAAACTTTGCCCCCATGGGTCTGCTTCTGTGCTAATAGGAAGGAAAAAAGTAGGACATTTGTAACCCAAGTAAAAGAGCCCAAAGGCTGTAAGGAAACAAAGCCTATCAAGGAGGCCCTGCCCAGGGGGCATCAGGGGCAGCAACGTGGATGAGCTCTGCACAAGGATGAACCAATCAGAAAGTGTGGGGACAACAGTCCTCTGACCTAGGGCTTAAAGCTGAGCTGTAGGAAGATTGTGCTTCTATTTCTTGTAAGTGGCATTCGTGGGGAGATACCCAACTTAGCAGCTCTGACAACCCACAGGAAACTTGATCCAGACAGAAACAGGGTGTAAAATAAAAGGAGCGCTCAAATTTACCTTTAAGAGAAAGTGGGGGAGGCACCTGGGTGGCTCAGTCAGTTAAGTCTCTGCCTTCCATTCAGGTCATGATTCCAGGTGTCCTTCAGGATGGGGACTTTAAGGAATATTCCCAAGCGGCTGCCAAAACTCCTTTGTTTTGGGGAAATTCCCTGTCTTCTCTGGCCCAATATGGATTGTGTATCCCCCCTCCACTTGTTGGCGTCTGCTCATCTGTAGCTACTCATCTTCTGAACCGGGAGCCCTTTCTCTGCCCTCTGCAGCACTTTGTCTCTTCTGCCTCCCCATCCCCCTTTTCCTGTTTCTGCACCGGGGTGCAGCTGGCATTATTGGCTTCTAGACCATCTTCAGTGCTTCGGGCACCATGGCTCCTTCCTTTACTGTCGAGGAGCAAGAAGAGCACTCCCAGGCCCTAACATCACCCACTCCAGATTTCCCCATGTGTCTGAGGTGAAAACTGACCATGGGGGAGATCCTGGTGGAACATAATTCAGCATTTAAACTAAGTTTGTTGGTTTAGTTCAGAGAGATAAGCCTTTTAAGTTATCAATGGTAAATGTGAAACTTATTCTATCAAGGTTTACTGAAGGTCAAATAACCTCGTGTTACCTCTGTTGGGTTGTGGGTAAAAAGATGACTAAAATGGTTAGTTGTCTCATCAAAGTTTTCATGGATAATTGTTAAAGTAGCTTTCAAAGTCTTTGGTAACCTGAAACCTAAAGTTTTGGTTGGATGACAAATGGAATTAAATTTTTGGACATATAGGTCTTTTCCAAATGGGGTAAAGTGCTAAAGCATTGATTACTGGACATAGTTTTGTGCTTTTGACTTAATGCAAAGAACTAAGGATATTTAAATCTGTTGGTAAACATGTTTTGTGCTTAACTGATTCACAGATTTGCCATTTAAAAGTTCTAATGGAACAGTTCACAATTGGTTGCTCCTTAGTCTTCACTGGAGATGAAGGTTTCTAAAGAGTGCAAAATTCTGCTAACTATAACTAAGACTGATGGAAATAAGGGAAACAACTCTGTATATGGAAAAGTAGGAGATATGTAAGAAAGATAATACATTTTGTTGAAAGTAAGAGATGGTAATTTTGTCCTAAATGAGATGGTTGTTTGGAAAGAAAGGGCTTGGGAAAAAACCTGAATGCAAAGGAAAGTTGTAGAAGGTTTGTGATGGGAAATCTTTGGAAATGAATTTTAGGTGTGGTCAGTATGGACTAAGATTGAAATGAATTTTAAAAAGACACTGGTATAGAAAGTTGGTTTTCTCTCTGTTTAAAAGACAAGGTGTTCTCAGTTGTCGGTCTCCTCTTGATAAGAAAATGGAAATAGTTGTTTTCCCTCTGCCTGCTTAGAAAAAACAGTTTCTATGTCTTGAGTTAATCAGGTCTTTTACATCACTAATTCTATGTAGGCATGTGCTTTAAAACTTTCTAAGGTCTTAACAAACTTCCTCAAGATTTAAATCATGAACAAAGTATTGTTGACTAATTAGACTTGCTTGTTTGGTATGTAACATTCTGGTTCTGGCTGTTGAAGTTTTATGGATCACAGAATAACTGAGTTTTCTTGTCTATCATATCGTAGTGAACTCTCCTATCAGATCATTAACCATGTCTATTATGAGTTTGTCAGAATTGTCAGAATTGTGTCAATTCTCTTGTAAATTGAGTTATATCTTCAAAGAGATTCAAATAAAGGACTTTTAAGGACAGATAGAGATATTCAGTATATTAAAAAATCCTAATACTGAAATGAGTAAGAACTTCCAGAACTAAGAAGCTGCATTCAGACTGAACAAGAAACTGTAACATGGGAATAAGTGAACTAAAAAGAAGATTATAGTTTTGTGATCCTTGTTTGGAAAAACATTGCTGGTTCCTTAATGTTGACTCTTCCTGATTAAGGAGATGTAAGATTTCTATGACCTACAGAAACATGATAAAATAATCATTTGTAAGCAAATTAAAGCATTCGACTTTTCTCTCTATTTGAACCCTCTGAAACTCAAAAGGTCTCAGCAAGTATACCTTCTTCCATGGCAATCCTAGTCATTTGCATAAGTTCAGTAAGAATCTGTTCTCTTTGTAACAGGACACCATTGGAAACATTGATTATTTTACCAAGGCTTTGACTCGAATTTCATATTTGAGAAAGACATGCAAAGACTCAGATATGAACAGACAGTTTTAAGGAGCTAAATTTATGAATTTATGAAACCTGAAGCCATAAAGCCCCTTGGAACTTTTGGCCTGATACCTTGCTTACAGAGGTCCCAGGAACATCACCAAGATGAATAAAGGATGTCACTTCCTGGCAGGTGCAGGAACCTCAGCATATTTGGGGGACCTCATGAAGAGGAATCTGTCCAAATCTTAGAGGTATTTGCAGGCATGTCTGATGACAAGTACATGGCTTAGGACATGGCTTGACTTCTGGCCTGGAGAGGCTACTAAAAGTTCAACATAGAGGGCGCCTGGGTGGCTCAGTGGGTTAAGCCGCTGCCTTTGGCTCAGGTCATGATCTCAGGGTCCTGGGATCGAGTCCCGCATCGGGCTCTCTGCTCAGCGGAGAGCCTGCTTCCCTCTCTCTCTGGCTGCCTCTCCATCTACTTGTGATTTCTCTCTGTCAAATTAATAAATAAAATCTTTAAAAAAAAAAAAAAAAAAAAAAAAGTTCAACATAGAGATTCCTTATAAAGTTCCAGCAAAGCAGATACTAAAAGATCTATATGATCACTCACTGTTCTTGCTGAGTTTATGTAAAAAATTAGGCCAGGTTGGTTAGAATTGGACTTATTTCTCAAATAAATTAGTCCTGATTTGGGCATCTCTGGAAATGATAGATATTTTAGAAAAATTGTTTAAATAATACCCACCTTTGTGGATATTAAATTCTAGATATGATTGTCTTTACATGTTTGTTTTTTACCTCAGCTAGACAACTTGAGACAAACTTAAGAGAAATTAACACAGTAACTCATACATAGATAATCTTCTTGCTTATTATTCTGTGGGGATAATGATAACAAGACCCAGGGCACATGACTAAACAATTGGAAAATGGAACTGATTTCCCAACAATTGTGTCACTTATCACCTTGACCAGCTCTGTGTGGTTGGAATAATGAAATAATTTCCTAAAAGCCAGAACATACCCCGCTGTGGACTTGTGGAGATAATGGATAATATCACTTTCTTTATGATTGGTTGGGTAATGCATGTAGGGATAGCCTTATCTCTTGAGACAAGTTTTCTCCCACTTGCCAGTGATCCCTTGTAATTAGAATGTTAATACCTCAAACAAAGAGCTTAACAGTATTTTTCAGCTATATTTATCCTAGAAGACACCTCTATAGAGGAACAATTGCAAACAAAGGCTTTAGCTAAGCACACAACAGTGCTCCTGGTAAAAGGAGCCTCAAAGCTTGCTATGGGACAACCCCAACTATAATGACTTCACATCAAGTCCAGAGTGTCTTAGAAACCAAAGGCTGCTGATGGATGATGGAGGCCAACTTATCAAATACCAGGCTACACTGATAGATATGCCTGAAATAATACCTAAAACCTGTCAGACTTTAAATCCAGCTACCCTTATACATGGACCTGAACGTCATACTTCTATAAAGCATAACTCTTGAGGGTCATTGATATTGTCTATTCTAGTCAGCTGGATTTAAACGATTGCCACAACTATAATTCACCTCAAAGGCTTTATGGCAGACCACCCCCTGTAGTAAGTAGGCTTAGAGAAGAGCTCGAGCAGATTTGAAACTTAGAAGTGTCCCAACACCTCCAAGCCCTGGGAAAAACTTAAAGGTGAATCTCCCAAGAAGCTTTAGAAAGGACTCCCTCAAACCATGGTGGACAGGGCCGCATACAGTTGGTCCAACCATTCCCTACTGCCCTCAGGGTCTTAGGTGTCACCAAATGGGTCCATTGCTCTAGAGTAAAAAAGACTCTCACTGGTTGGATGAATCCCAGCAGTGGAAAACCCATCCAGACCCTAAGGACCTGCTCCAGCTCCACCTTTGATGAGACCCCACTGACTGATGGACATCTGTTCATCGTGGTCCCTGGCTTTTGCTGGTATGACCCTGACACCCTCACCTCAGGAGTTGGACTTTACATTGCTGCCCGTTCTAATTGGACTTTCTCCCAGAAACTCATTATTGTTATTGCTTATTGGGCAGCCTTAGGAACCTTGAGATGGATTGCTAAGTTCATAGAAAACGCTGTTACCAGACAAGCCACTGCCCAAATACTAGCTTTGCAGAGCCTTCATAATGGATGATAATGATGCCCTCTAAATTAAGTGTTTTAAGGGCCATCAAAGGGGGGCATGATATGGAAAAACTGTACTCTAAGATGGCTAACCAAACCAGCAAGGGAATTCCAGTCCCTGTCTCAAAGCCCTTCTGGGTTCTTCTTTCCTACCCCATTTCCTGCACGTGCTAAAAGTACCAAGTATGCAGAAGCAGAAGGGTATAAATTCCCCTCCCTGCTTGTGCTGGGGCTCAGACCTTTGGAGAACAGCCTCCTCTGAGCCCACCAGTGTTAAATAAACCTCTGATTCTTCAAAGTCTCCGAGTGCTGCTTGGTTTTTCCACCAGGATACAATCTAGTTTCCATAACAACAATTTTGTCTAAGCACAGACAGGATCAAAGTTATCCCCTCTCTTGGTTAAAAGGAGTGACTGCTACTTCAATACCAATTACAAATTTATCTTCATTCTAGTCTTCCTTTCCTGTACATGAGATATGTTGGTTGAGGTGGTTTTTGGTATATAGGTGAGGTTCAGTAGGGTGAGGTCCACAGCTGATAGTCAAGAAAGAATTCTTGAGATGTCTTTGGTTCAAAAAGGTGGTTTTATTAAAGTACAGGGACATGACCCATGGGCAAAAGAATCTGTCCTGGGGTTGTGAGGGGAAATTGATTATATACTCCAGGGTTGGGGGAGATAATGAAAACTGGAGGTTTTCAAAAAAGCACTTACATATGCTAAATAGGACCTTTCACATGCTAAAGAAACTGGAGGTCTTGCCATTGTCAAGTTAAGGTTGTTTTTCCATCTAGTAAAATAATAACATTAAGATAGTAGGGAGCTTCCTGGAAGAATAACACACATAACTCACCCAGGAGTGGGGTTTGAGGGGGGTTGCAGGGTGTCAGTTTGTACTTTGTCCTCAACTAGCCTTCTGCTCCCTCATCATTGAGACACTGAATTACAGAATTCCCCCTGATTTATGACAGCATCCAATCTAGAACAAATCCCTGTTTCCTTAGACCCTCTCCCAAATCATATATTAAATCTTAAACTGAAATACTCATGTTTCCCCATAGTGTGTATTGTCCTCTGATGCAATAAATAATAAACTTAACTCATCTAGTTATTTATTTATTTTTTAAGATTTTATTTATTTGACAGAGAGAGATAACGAGAGAGGGAACACTAACAGGGGGAGTGGGAGAGAGAGAAGAAGGCTCCCAGACAAGCAGGGAGTCCAATGCGGGGCTCAATCCCAGGACCCTGGGATCATGACCTGAGCTGAAGGCAGATGCTGAATGACTGAGCCACCCAGGTGCCCATAACTTGTATAGTTTTAAATGTCTTCCTTGTGAACATTTGCTAAGGACACTGACATACATAGAAGTGTCTAATTTCTCGATAATTTGTACACTGACATACATAGAAGTTTCTAATTCCTTGATAATTTATTGACTAACCTTATTGAGCAATACTCAAATTTGCTGAGATTTATGGTCAAATTCCTTTCTATGCCTGGCATCCTTGGTAAAACAGATAAAGTATAACATTATTTTTTGCAATTTCTATATTAGTCACAGGCAGAGAGTTATTTGTATTGGTAAACTCTATTTGTCTACATAGTTAAACACAAACATGGAGGTCATTTCTTAAAATTGGTCTAGAATTAATAAAATTTAAATTTAGCAATATTGTAGAATTCATTTGATTTGAAACTTACAGTGGTTCTCACGTTACTCTTAATCTAGTGATTAAAAATAAATCATCTGCAGGTACATAGGTAATCTAAGAATATAAATGCCTTATCTTATATGTAGATGGATACTTAAGTTTAGAAAAGTTTTTATTTTTTAAATGACTAAGTTATAAATTTTAACCATTTCTGTCAGGTTATTATAGCATATTTCCTTATCATTCTTTTTTCCCCTGTTTTCTTGATATATGATTAACATAACATTGTGTAAGTTTTCAGTGTACAGTGTGATAAGTTAATACATACGCATGGGTAAGTGATGACCAATTTAACACCTCTATCACCTCACATCATTACAACTTTTTCTTCTGCCTTTGTTTTGATCTGAGAACTTTTAAGACTTTTTTAACCATTTTCAAGTATGTAATATAGTAACCTTAAATGTAGTCACATACTATACCTTAGATCTCCTAAACTTGCAAATGACAGGATATCCTTCTTTTTTATGGCTTAATTATATTTCATTGTGTAAGTTTACATGTATGAATTATATATGTAATTTATATATAATTATAAAGAAATTATACGCTATATAAAACACACATACACATTTTCTCTATCTCCACTCATCAACTGATGGGTACTGAAGTTATTTCCTTGTCTTGGCTATTGTGAATAATAATGCAATGGACATGACAATGCAGATATCTCTGCAATAAAGTGATTTATTTTCCTTCAGATATATACCCAGAAATGAAATTGCTAGGCCATATAGTAGTTTAATTTTTTAGGAACCTCTATACTTTTTTTTTTCATAGTGGCTGTACCAGTTTACATTCCCATCAACACTATACAAGCGTTCCCTTTTCTCCACATCTTGCCAGCACTTGTATTTTATATTTTAATGATAACCATCCTAACATGTGAGAGGTGATATTTCATTGTGGTTTTGATGTGCATTTCCCTGATGATTAGTGATGGTAAACATCTTTTCATGCACCTACTGGCCATTTGGATGTCATCTTTGGAAAAATGTTTATTCAGATTTTCTGACATTTTTTTTTTTTTTTCCCAGACAGAGAGAGAGATCACAAGTAGGCAGAGAGGCAGGCAGAGACAGAGGGGGAAGAGGCTCCCAGCTGAGTAGAGAGCTCGATGTGGGGCTCAATCCCAGGACCCTGAGATCATGACCTGAGCTGAAGGCAGAGGCTTAACCAACTGAGCCACCCAGGTGCCTTTCTTCTGACCATTTTAAAAATCATATTATTTGGTTTTTTTGTTGCTGTGTTGTATGAGCTTCTTATATATTTTAGATATTATTCCTTATCAGATGGATGGTTTGCAAATATTTTCTCTCATTCTATAGATTGCCTTTCATTTTGTTGATTGTTTCTTTTGCCATGTGTATGCTTTTTAGTTTGATGTAGTTCCACTTGGTTATTTTTGGTTTTGTTGTGTGTACTTTTGGTGTCATATCCCATAAGTTGCTAGCAAAGCCAACTTTAAGGAGTTTTTTCTCCATATTTTTTTCTAGGAATTTTACCATTTCAGCTCTTCATTTAGGTGTTTATTTCATTTCAAGTTAATTTCTGTGAATGGTGTACAGTGGGAGCCCAATTTCATTCTTTTGCATATGGTTCCCCAGTCTTCCCAGCACCATATACCGAAAAGAACATTTTTTTTCCACTGAATATCTTTCATTTCTTTGTCAAATATTAATTGACTGAAGATGTGTGGGTTTGTTTTGTGGATCTTAATTTTATTCCAGTAATCTATGTTTCTGTTTTTATGTCATATACATATTGTTTTGATTAGTATAGCTTTGTAATAATGGTGGAAATCAGAAATTGTGATGTCTTCAACATTATTCTTTTTCTCAGGATTTTTTTTTTTTTTTTTTTTTTGCAGTTCAAGGTCTTTTGTGGTTCCTTACAAATTTGAGGAATGTTGTTTTCTTTTTCTGTGAAAAATGTCATTGGAACTTTTATAGGGATTTCATTAAATCTATGGATAGCATTAGGTATAATGAACATCTTAATATTAATTCTTCCAATCCAGGAACATAAAATAAATTTTCATTTATTGATGTCTTCACCAATTTCAACTTCTAGTTTTCCTTCCTATTACTGGCTTCTAATTTCATACTGTCTTCTCAAATTTGGTAAGACTTATTTTATGACCTAATAAATGCACTATCCTGGGCTAAAGAAAAATGTCTATTTTGCTGCCATTGGATAGAATGTCCTAAATATGTCTGTTAGGTTCATGTAGCTTAAAGTGTAGTTCATACCCAATATTTCTTTATTGATTTTCTGTCTGAATGATCTGTCCATTGTTGAAACAAGGTTTTGAAGTCCTCGACCATTATTATAGTGTTGTCTATTTCTCCCTTCATATTTGTTAGTATTAGCTTAATATATTTGAATGCTACACCATTGGGTGGATATATATTTACAATTGTTATATCCTCTTGACAAAATAACCCTTTTATCATTATATAATGATCTTTGTCTCTTGGAACAGTTTTTTTTTTTTTTTCTTATAGTCTATTTTGTCTGATATAAGCATGACCACCTCTGCCCTCTTTTTGTTTTCATTTGTGTAGAATATCTTTTTCTATTCCTTCATTTTAATTCTATGCTTGTTCTTAAAGCTAAAGTGAGTCCCTTGCAGGTAGCTAGGGTTAGGTATTGTTTTTATATCCATTCAGTTCAATTATTTGATAATGTAATTCATTTATTCTTAAGGTAATTATTAGGGATGCCTAGGTGGCTAGTCCTTAAGTGTCTGCCTTCTGCTCATGTCATAATCCCAGGGTCCTGGGATCGAGCCCCACATCAGACTCCCTTCTCAGCGGGAAGCCTGCTTCTCCCTCTTCCACTCCCCCCTGCTTCTCTTCCCTCTCTTGCTGTGTCTCTTTCTGTCAAATAAATAAATAAAATCTTTAAAAATAAAATAAATAAGAAAAGGTAATTATTAATAGGTAAGGACTTATCAAACACCATGTTATTAATTGATTTCTGGTTGTTTTGTAGTTCCTTCATTTCTTTCTTCTTCACTTGCTGTCTTCATTTGTAAATTTATAATTTTCCATACTGATACCCTTTGATTCTCTTCTCTTTATATTTTGTGCATTTACTATAAGTTTTTGCTTCATGGATACCCTAAGACTAGCTTAAAATGTCTTAAAGATATAACAGTCTATTTTACACTAATAACTTAATTTCAATTACATGCAAAAATTCACCCTTTTACTCCCCTCTCAATATTTTGGTTTTAATGTTACAATTTGCATTTGTATTTTGTATCCATCAACAAATTACTATAAGTAAAGTTATTTTTAATACTTTAGTTCTATAACCTTTATAATAGGGTTCTGTTTAACACACCATCAGATTATAGTATTAGAGTATTCCGAATTTGATTATATACTTACTTTTGCTTGTGTGCTCTATATTTTCATCTGTTTTCATGTTATTACTTAGTATCCTTTAATTTCAGCTCAAAGATTTTCGGCATTTCTTGTAAGACAAGTCTACTGGTGATAGTCTCCTCAGTTTTTATTTGTTTGGGAAAATCTTTATCTAGCCTTCATTTCTGAAGGACAGCTTTGACAAATAAATTATTATTATTATTATTTTCATTTTATTTATTTGACAGAGATCACAAGTAGGCAGAGAGGCAGACAGAGAGAGAGAGGAAGAAGCAGCCTCCCCACTAAGCAGAGAGAACCTGATGTGGGGCTCTATCTCAGAACCCTGGGATCGTGACCTGAGCCAAATGCAGAGGCTTTAAACCACTGAGCCACCCAGGTGCCCCAACAGGTAAATTATTTAACAGTTTCTTTCTTTTTTTTTTTTTTCCCCCTTTCAGAATTTGAATATATCATCCCATTCTCTCCTGACCTGTAAGGTTTTGCTGAGAATTCCACTGACAGTCGTATAGATGTGAGTAATTGTTTTCTCTTGCTGCTTTTAAAGTTCTTTCTTTGTCATTTAGACAATTATATTATTATGTGTCTTAGATGGTATTTCTTTGAGTTGTATCTGATTGTGGGTCTATGAGCTCACACTTAGAACTTAGATGTTCTAATCTCCCCCCAGATTTAGGAAGTTGTCAGCCATTATTTTTTTTTAAATAAGTTTTCTGGCCCTTTCTTCTCTTCTGTGACTCAAATGATACATAGATTTTTTTTTTTCCTTTTAAAGATAGCCCATATTTCACATAGGTTTTCTTATCTTTTTTTTCATTCTTTTTTCTTGGTTCTCTTATAAATGGAAATTTCAAAGGATGTACCTTTTATCTCACAGATGCCTTTTACAGCTTGACTGAGTTTGTTGTTAATGCTTTCTATAGCATTTTTCATTTCTTTTCTTGTATTCTTCAACTCCAGAATTTATGCTTATGTTTGTTTGTTTGTTTGATTCCCATCTCTCTGTTAAACTTCTCATTTTGTGTATGTGTTGTCTATCTGATTTCATTGAATGTCTTTCGGTGTGCTTTGCAACTCACTGACATTCCTTAAAAAACCTATTTTCAATCCTTTGCTGGGAAACTCTCTAATCTCCGTTACTTTATGGTCAGTTTTTTGGAAAATGATTGTGTACATAGTGGTGCCATGTTTCTGTGATTTGTCATACTCTGACCCCTTTCGCTGCTGTTTTTACTCATTAAGAATTTATTATCTCCTTTAGTCTTTAATGACTTACATTGTGAGAGAGATTCCTTCCACCAGCCCTGTTAGAAATACTGAGGATTTCTCAAACCATTTCTATAGGCATCCCCACTCCATGCTTCTCATTCCCTGTCGTAGGGGAATTCTTAAGACTGAATGCCTCCTCTCAATCCATTCTCTGTGCAGACGACCTCCTTTGAGTGGTGCTGAATGTTCAAATTTGTGTTGTTTCTCCTAATCCTGCAAAATCAGGCCAGCATTCTACACATGCTTACCAGCCACTTGCAAAGGCTCTCTTACTCTGATCATGGGAATGCACACAGGGAGCTGGCCACAGGGCGGTCAGGGTGTGAGTGAGGCACATGGTGTTTTAGGAATGCCCATGGCCAGTTGAGGGGATCAGTAGGTGAGGAGACACTGGTGCCTTGTATGTTACCTAATGCAGTTCTTGACATAGTTAGTAGGATCTATGTCCCTTTGATGCCAGTCAAAAGCTCTATCTGCTTTTCTTGCTGTTACCCACCCTGCAGATACATATCTTGATGTATTCTGAAAAGGGTGAGAAAAAAGTGGGCCTCTCTCACTCTCCCTTACAAGAGTAATCACAGGCCAAGAAGGTCTCTCCTGTCTTTGAGATGTGACACAATAGGCGAGGGGTAATATGGGTAAAGTGAAATGATCCCACTTACCGTCTTCAGTGAATTCAATTCAGGAATATTTTGATCCAGTTATGTCTTGTCAGACTTCTGGACTTCCACAAAGGTTCTAATTGTCAATGTGTATTTGTCTAAATGGGTGTTCTTTGAGAGGAAGACTATAGAAATCTCTTATTCTGCCATAATGAATCACCTCTTCCCTTACATCAATTATTTAAAGTCAATTTCTCATAGAATATTTAGTTCATGCCTCCAAAGTGTCATTATTTTCATAAAGAAAATAATTGATTTATTTGACTGTTTTTATGACAAAAAGCTTTTCCCCCAGTTTTTGATTTTCAAGACTCATGAAAATAAAGAATACAAATAAAGCAATTATAGTAAACAGCAATTAACATATCAGAAACTCAAGGAGTGATATGCTGATAATGTGTGATAGTTGGATAATAGATAGTATCCAATAATTATATTATTTTTCTAAAATTTATTCAGTTGATGAGAAGTACTAAGAGATGTTGGGTTTCATACATGGAAATAGTTACAAATACTGAATTTTTGGACATGTTATATTTTAGACTAACAGGTTTTAAGTCATTGAGTTATAAACTGTATTTCTTAATGCATCTTAGGATATTACTACTAGTAAGCTATTTAGAAATTATACAGTACATCACAAATTTGCAGTTCAATTCTATTTAGGAATTCTTTAAATGCACAAATGAGAATAAAAATTGTCTATTATGTGAAATCCAAATATACGTTATCTTCATTGAAGGAAATTTTATAAGCTGATAAGAATTTAAGATTTCTGTGTTTTTATCACATAGCTCCATTGATTTTAGATCTGATATGGTCATTTTTTTCAAAATCTCATTATGTTTATTTTTCCTAATTTACTAATTCTGTAAGTGCTTTCGCACTTACAGAATGTCATTTCCCTGCAGAGAGGAAATGAGATTGCTCTCCATACATAGTTATTTTAATTCTCTGTTTATAAGTACATATGCATGTTCAACAATAGATCATTCATTTATCCATTAAAGTCAATGTTTTGAAAATAACAAATAACATAATAATATTTTTGCATTATGCCAGATACATATTATACATTTATGAAAACAAAAAGCCACAAAAAAGTTAATTCCCTTATGTGCATTTGTAATTTAAACAGTTAAAATTTTTGTCTTTACATCAAAATGGAATGAAGTGTCTATCACTTAAGTAGTTTTAAAGTGTCAAAATTCCATACATCATTTTGAAAGTCATACCCGGATGGATTAGTAACACAATATGGAACATTTTTCCCTTCAGGGGAATCTATTAACCTAATAAACTATAACAGATGACAACTGCATCATGTTGCAATTTGCTGTTGCACAACACAATAAGAAACCAAAACATTTTTAAAAAATGAAATTATCAGTTGCCTACATTATCATTTTATGTAAGATTTTGGACAACATTTTTCTGACTCAAATTTAAAAGTAATGGTTCTCAATTCTAGCTGATATAGTGAATCGTCTAGACAACTTTTAGAATTCTGATGGCTGAAGTGTTTTTTTGTTTTATTTTGTTTTGTTTTGTTAGTAATTTTGATATAAATGCTCTGGATATTCTGAAGTATTCTCTGGGTACAAGTTTTTTTTATTTAGTTATTGCCATAAGTATAAAACATAGCCAGAATTGATCAACATTACCTTAAAGGTCAGCTGTTTACTTTTAACATATTTCTAATTAAAATAAATGGTTGTTATACCCACTCTTCCTAGACCCTGCAGAATATTACAAACTATGTCTTGTTATGACATCAGTTGAGCACTTCGCATTTGGGAGAAAGTCGGGGTGAAGAAAAATAATTTCAAAATGTTGGAACATCATAACATTTTAGAAGTGCTTCTTTTCAAGGGCACAAATGACTATTTCTATAGGCAATGAAATACTCTACAAAATGATACCTGAAACACATTATCTTTAAATCAGGCCATTATGGAAACACGGGCTTTATTGCTTAATATTAGTTCAGCTACTTACTTTCCTTAAACCTTGATTTCTTTTTCTCTGGATTTAAAAAAATTCAATATAGTCATTTTGAAAATTAATTTAAGGTAACAAAGAATTTAATAAGTACATTGTGAATGCCAGTTTTCCCCCAAAGTGATCTTGCTTTTTTAGTATTAGAAAATTAATCACACAACTGAAAGTCAGATAGCTTAATTCTTAAATAAAATATGTATGATTCTTCTTTGAAGTCCACCTAGTAATTATATGCTAATTAATTCAAACTAATTAAATCAATGAAGTAAGAAATGACGACTGAAATTTCAAAAGGAGTTGTTTTATAAGTGCTCCCACACATAAATACTGCAGTAACAACCCAAGTCTCATAATATGATTTAATCAAATATTAATTAGCTCTCAAGTTTTCATAAATATATCAGTTATGTAAAGTAAATTACATCTCTAGTTTTTCAGGACTATTAAATGATAGAATTTGTTCCTTTTGGCTTATTACAGACCTTTTTGCCTTGATCACATAATACTTCTCCATTATACACACATTTTCATTCTTCTTGCTGTGCTATTGATTTTCAGACTCAGAGTTTTTCTCTATGGCCAATACATTCAAAATTCTGTTGCAAATCTATATGGTCATAATCTATAAGTATTTTTATATAAGGAGAAAAGTTATATTCATTTCCCAGAGATCCAGAAAGCTAAATTGAAAAACCCAAAAAAGTCATTAATTCTATAAATTAGATGTCTTTGCTCAAATGCCCAGCTTAAGAAGTTCAGGGTCAGGGCCATGGGATATGGAATGTGACCACCTATAAAACAGGGAACTCTTTGGGCAATGCCTTTCACACAGAGAGATGCTGAACTATAGCTTTTGAGTATAAGGAGCAGAAGAGCTTTGTTCATTATAATCCCTTGCTGTTGCCAATTCTGCTGTCCAAGTCTACAGTTTTTGAATATCATAATCTCTCTTACTCCTATGGTTTGCAGAATTTCAGTTCTGTCTACCAGAAATGACCTTTCATTTTCTTTCCCCGAAGTTACCTATTCTTCCTCTAAGGGAGGAAGAATAGTTAACTTCCCTCTTTGGGGAATCCACCTCTCCATTCTGCCTGCTGACTGGTTAGAAAGTCTCACCTGTGCTTCTGATAACATAGTATACTCATTCCATATAAGATATATTCCACTTCTCACAGTCTGCAGATCTCTAAGTAGACACCTAGTCCACAGGCTAGTTAATTTGCCTGGCATACATCTTAACTGTATCTGAATCGATAAATAATAATAAAGACATTTCACAGAAAAGTTCAGATAACCAGCTTCTCAGGAAAAACACTTATAGCCACTAACATTGACATGGGATTATAATTGTTAGGACCAAGTAGATGCTGTCTCCCTAAAGGGGGAATGACTACAGCTTTTATAAATACCATTTTAAAACTAAACCTGTGCTTTCTAGCTAAATGTTAAAATGTGTCCATGTAATGGTCAAGATAGCAATCCAAGACCAATATTGTCAATGTAAAAATTACATTTAAAATTCAGTGTTATTGAAGAAACAGAATAACTACAAAATAATAAAAATAGTAAGTCAGCAGAATATACATACATTTAAGACACATCAATCATTACATGCAAGGAATATTAGTGGAAGTATTGAACAAAAGCAATTCTTCACTTAGTAATGGTCTAAGTGAATATAGTTTATGTGAAACAATGAAAAAAATCTTATAATGGTAACATTATTGTAGCTTCATGACCTAAAATTTAATGATTTAATGGAAAGAAAAGTGAACTCTGCCCATGGTGTACTTAATAAAGGCTGAGAATCAAACCTAAGCATAATCAAAATAAAGATGTATTACTCCTATCAAACTAAATTTAACATGAAGGAGGAAAATGCAACAAAATGTATTATGTATATTAAATCAAGACTACATTAGTCATAAAGAAAATCTATACTTATAATTTATACAAAAGAAATAATAATTGCTTTCATGAAAATCCAAGCCTACAAAAATCTAAATATTGAAAAATCTCTTGCTTACTTTATAAAATCATTATTCTGAGATGATTCTTTATAAAGAAAGTATCTTTTTCATGCAGAACATTCTAATAGATGCTCATTACATATACCAATATACAGAGTATACCTATTAATATTAAACATTTCATGGAGTGAAATAGACATCAGAAAATTGAAAAGTTATTTTTTTAACTGTGCATACCTTGAGCTGTAAGAAAAGGCAATATATACAATTAAAAACAACTTCTTAAAATGTATTATGTCAGTTTTAACATTTTAAACATTTTTGTTTGCAATTAGATGCAAATGTCTTCAAATATCAGAAAAATGAAACTTTCCTTATAAAGTTGTTTCTGACACACATTTACTATACCTTACCCTAAAGTGCAAAGATGAAGATTCATGTGTCTCCTATACAAGACCAGGTGAATTAATCTATTTTCTTTTCAGCATGGATTACCGTGTTGAGTAGCTTCTGGTTTCGAAGAGTCTAGAATAGGAAGAGGGAGCAGGAGAAAGAGAAAGGGAGAAAATGCATTCCAGTTGGAACATATTACCTTTACAAAAATGGAGCACATATGAGAAATGGTCAGAAAGCAGTTGAAAATATATATCTGAAAATCAAGACAGAGTCCAGACCTAGACATAAATATATGAGCCTTATCTTTATGAAGATACAGGAGGATTTTTGTCATCAAATCTTTCTGCTATCTGGCCCTTGTTTGTTTCTCCCTCTGCTCCTTTTTCTACAACTGATACTTTGAACATAGTGAACAATTTAAAATAACCCCAAATGTATCATATTTCTTCGAGATACTTCCTGGAATGCCCTCCGTATTTTCTTCCCCCACCATAATTCTAGAAAACTTCTACATCTCATGTAGGACCCTGCTGAAAAGTTTATCTTTGTAAGAATTTCCATGCTCTCTGAAATGAGAATGACTCGCTCTGTTTATTTTTACTCCCCTTTAGTATTTACTAGCATTAACTATAGTTACGTATTTCGTTGTATCAGCACTTAAGTTGTTTTAGGGAAGGTTATATCTTATTTACCAAGAACATAAGCAAATGTTTGACATATTTGTTGAATAAATGGATTAATTAAGTAATTAAACATATAACATTGCTTTCCTGCTAATTCACTACAGCATATTTGCTTTTGCAAAAATTCTACAAATGTGTTTGCAACCATTCTCCACCTGAACTGGATATAAGTGATTCTAAGTGTCCTTATCTGGAAATAGACTTGAATTTATCAAAGTCGATTTTTAAATCAGCGGTAGAGAAATTGAAGAGCAATTTATGTAGCTACTCAGTTGTAGCCTATGAAACTTCAAATTTGTCTCAGTCTCCATTTTGACTGAGGTAACAGCAAAAGGCAGGAGAAAATACTTTCACATATGCATATGAGCTGTTACTGTTAAACTTATCTTTAATAAGGGCATCTGGGTGGCTCAGTGGGTTAAAGCCTCTGCCTTCAGCTCAGGTCATGATCCCAGGTTCCTGGGACCGAACCCCGCATGGGGTGCTCTGCTCAGTGGGGAGCCTGCTTCCTCTTCTCTCTCTCTCTGCCTGCCTCTCTGCCTACTTGTGATCTCTCTTTCTTTCTCAAATAAATAAATAAAATATTTTTTAAAAAATTTAAAAAATCAACTTCTCTCTGATAATACCATGTGACACCCCTTTAACCGGTCCAATTTCATGTTTGTTTGACATTTACTTAGGGCCCACTATATACCAGGCACTGCACTACTTGCTTTAATTCCTGCCTGGTGATTCTTGGGAAACCTGTGAAGAAATTAAAATCTTGTTACATATCAATAATAGCAAACAATGAAAAGGTTTAGAACGAATTGAAAATAAATACTATCCTATAGCTAGAAATGTGAACATCACTATACTTGATAGATTATATTTAACCAAAATTATTGATTTTGAAATTTCCATTCTTATTGTAAAATATGTTCACATTGACATTGGGCTTCTATCCAGTTCTCATATAGAATATGATAAACAAAATAAGTACATAAAAGGAGCTCACTGCCTTCAAGAAAATCTCCCTCCTTGCTCTTAAACGTAATCAAGTTAGAATAAAATGTTTAACAACTGAGAAAACTATAAAAAGTAAACATGACCAAAAGTGAATTTCATATGTAGTCTATACTTGGAAAACATAAGACATATTTAAAGTTACATTTGTTTGAATAAACTGTGGTCCTACAATACAGATGTGTTACCCTAAAGGATGTTAATTGAATTACTATAGTGTAATTTAATAGAAACTTCTCTTTATAAATCATTTTGTGAAATGGAGGATTTTTCTGAAGTTTTTATCTTTTCACTTGGATTTGATTCTATAAGCTGAAAAACGGATGGGTTCATGTGACCTCCAAACCTAGAAAAAGGCATAAGAAAGAATGCCTATGGATTTAGCTGAAGGCAACATAACTCCTAATACTTACAGTGTCTGGCACCTTCATGCATTATGTTTGTGGCTCTAATCACGGATTTGTATATTCTTGTTTATCCCTCACCATCTCAAAAAACTGAATTATTTTTAAGGCAATTTGTGACAGATTAAAGGAATATCAGTGGTGACAGGGTGGTTTCCTAGGGCCTTTTGTGGACTCAGCTTGTTCCAAGAGAGGAAATGCGATGTACACTTAGCAGGGATTTTTTTTTAGATTCCAATTTTAGGGGCAATCCAACATCTTTACAGTAAACAAGATAGGTTATTATCCACCTCCCATGGCTTAAAACCACCTGTTTGGATCACAAACTCAAGATCCACTTGGGTCTTAAGAAAACACTTCATACAAAATAAAACTTGTTTCTGATAACGAATAGAATTACAAATTAATATTTTTAAAGTAAACAAGATTTCTTTGCTATTTGTATTAGACAACACACATATAGATAACCTTTTAATCAGAAAAGAAATCAAAGTAAAATAAGATATGGAAGGTAATAAAATGGAGCTTGTGAACATCAAAATACGTATATTTAAGTGGAAACTATTTTAATTAAAATAATGAAGACAAGGACGTTTATATTCACCTAAGAACTTTGTAAAAAAAAATGAGATTAGGGGTGACTGGGTGGCTCAGTGAGCTAAGCTGCTGCCTTTGGCTCAGGTCATGATCCCAGGGTCCTGGGATCGAGTCCCGCATTGGGCTCTCTGCGAAGCAGGGAGCCTGCTTCCCCCACCTCTCTCTCTGCCTGCCTCTGTGCCTACTTGTGATCTCTCTGTCAAATAAATAAATAAAATCTTTAAAAACAAAATGAGATTAATCAAAATAAATTAATCATAACATGTAAAAGACATTAAGAAAAGAAATTAAGTAGAGTATAAGCTGAAATTAATAAAAACCAGTAAAATAGTTCCTTGTAAAACTTACAAAAGATGGAATATAGATAAAAATACATATTAGGACTGAGAAAAAGTACAGACACATAAAAAGTACATTCTACTCTGTCTTGCCCATTGAATACAGCTAAATGTGGAGAGAATGAACAAGAGCAGCAATTTGAGGATTTGGGGGGTAAAAATGGTAAGACAGATCAGGGAAGATGACCAGAATCTGGACTATCACTGAATGGGTTTAAGATTTATCTTTTTCTTCCCCATTTCTTCACCCTTTTCCTCCCCCACCCCCACCTGATCTTAACAGATACTAAAATCTAGAAGTATTCAACAGTGTAAAGACATAGACATTTCCAAGAGCACAACAATTCTAGTTGTGGTTCCAGAAGAGGGCAGTAGAAGTCCTAACACTCAGAGTGTGAAATTCCTCGTTTATTTTTTCTCTCTCCAGCTGTCCTGGTTCCCAAGAAACCCTATGGAGGTTGTGGCCTCAGTGGCTAAGGAAGTGCAGAGCAATTTCCAGGGAAGGGTAATCTTCCTCTCCAGCTGGTGGAGCTGTAGTTCAAGAGTTTGGGGCAACACCCCTCACCCATTTGCCTTTTTCTCTTTCTGTCCCCCTGGTACTTAGCCTAAAGATATGGATGCATTTTTGGAATCACACAGCAGAGCAAGATAACAAAAGCGTACACCTTCTGACCAGAAGACTACAAGGAACCAGTAAATAGCAGGGAGATTGCAGAGATTGAGAAGAAAAAATAACCTCATAAAGTCAGGTGTGAAAATTCTCTCACTTTCAAATTGTACATACGTGGATGTGACCCTGAACAACTGAAAACTGATGTAAAAACTAAACAAATGCCAAATCTCAGTTAATTTTCCCTTTCACTTTAACAAATCATAGCAAAATGAATGGACTTTTTTTTCCTCTTACAGTTCTGATGGTCAGAGATCTAAAATGAGTCCCATGGTTCTAAACTCAATGTATTGGTAGAGCTGGTAGATCTCTATGTAATCTATGCAATCTATGAATCTGCTGAATTGCATCATTTAAAAAAATAAAACCATCGATTCTGACTTGAGCAAAATTTTAACAAGAATTTGTCATCAAAAGCATCTTAATATGCTATCTGAATCGGACATGACAAAACTATTTTTAAATCTCTTCATATGATTAATAGATATTTATTGAGTGCCTATTATGCCTAGAGTAGTAGAATAACATTACTTTAATTACATATATTATGCAGTACACGTTTATTTTTTTGTGACCAGTATATAGTCTATAGTACATTAGAGTTTCCCGGAAACTCTGCAGTTCATTTAAGAGCCTGTGTATATTATTTTTAAGTCAATATGAAAGTTTATTTATTGAGTAAAAAACTCCTTAGTCAGAAATATAACATCAGTCTTCAAAGAAAGCAGTGTGTTTCTCATGGCAATTCCCAAAATGACCTAGTTTCCAGGTAGGTGTTTTACTGAGAAGTGATGTGGACTCTACAGAGATGTCCCTAGCAGAAATGTTTCCCCCTCAGCTTACTTGAATCAAAACACTGCTAGAAATATTTCACAATTATTACTGAAAAGTATTCTGAGGAAAATCAAAACAAAAATAGGGCTTCTTCATTATTTGCTAGTGGATTCGTGCTGGCACTCACAGGGGGACAGAAGGAAACATCCGGAATAGCAACAACAGGCTTTCCAGGTTCTTATGCCTCCATTTTCTCCCAAATACCAACAACTGCACCCACGTGTGTGTGCGTATGCGGATGTGTGTGCACGCATGTGCGTGTTCCATATTGGGACATAAGATAATTTTATGGGAGCTGAATATTTTTGTGTGAGCCTGTTTAAGAACTTTGCATAATGAAACCGGCGAACAAAAATTTTAATTTAGGTGAAGTATTTAAGGGAGATGCTTATCTAAGGATGTTTTCCCAAGGTATTTAGGGGATTTACTCTCTCTCTCTCTCTCTCTCTCTTTTTTTTTTTTTTTTTGTTACTATCTATTTATAGAGCAATACATCTAACAAAAATAGAAGATTATTGAAAACTAGTAAACACAGTGAGGTCTTGGCTGCCTTTATTTGGCTTAAGATCCTGGAAATTCTTACAAAAGATATGTCCCCTAACTTCCTTCCCCTACTCGCTTCACCTTTGTGCTCTCCTAATCACACTCAAGTAGCCATGAAAACCTTCGGTGTGTTATTCCTGTGTGTTGAAGAATATAAATGTGATGGTAAAATGTTTTAAGGGTTGTCAATAATCTAAATGTGATCACCTTGTTTTCCAGGTGTTCTTGATGCTGCTGGGAGTGGAGTCAGTTGTGGGGAGTGAATGAAATATAAGGGAGAATTGGTCCTTTAGCGAAACTGTGAACAAATTATGTCAACCTTGACTGTTAAACACAGAGAAGTAAACTGTGGTTGCCAGAGGGGAAGTGGGTGGGGGTATGACCAAAATAGATAATGGGGATTAAGAGGAGCAAACTTCCAGTTATAAAGTAAATAAGTCACGGAGATGAAAAATACAGGACAGAGAATATAATCAACAATATTGTAAAACCATTGTTTGGTGACAGATGGTGACTACATTTACCATGTTGAGCACAGAGTAATAGATTGTCAAATCAATACGTTGTACACCTAAAACTAATATAATATTTTATGTCAGTTACACATCAAAAATACACGAAAAGATATGATAGAAAAAAATAGTAAAATGGCAAAAATAAATAAGTAAATAATGTTAAGCAGTGCCTTGCATTTTGTGATCAATATATATAAATACACAGATTTAATGCTTTAAGGAAGAGGGTTTTAGTTTTGTCTTTCTGTATTACTTAAATCCCTGTCCAAGGGTGTAGAAGTCATTTCTAGATTAACAGAGGATTTTGTTGTAGTTCTGATCTGACATAGATGTGTATAAGAAACAAAGACACTTAAAACATTTTCTATACTGTTAACTGGAATGAAACTTTCACAAAATAAATTCAATTTTCAGGAGGCCAATTTCTGGACTAGTTTAACCTTTAAATAATAAATAAGATCCCCAAGAAAGAGTCTCCTAGATGATTAACCTCTGTCATTTCAAGTAGGACAATTCTAAAGAGAAGTAAGTCTAAGATAGTCCTGCGTGCAGACCCCGCGGTAAAGCAGAGACCCCCTTTTTAACTTAAGAAGCTTGTGATTGTTGTGTTCACACCAAAAAAAGAAAAATCAATGGATATTATGGAATTCCACTTTCTCTGTGGAAAACTTGGCAGTAAAAAGGAAACTCAAGAGTGTTAGAAAATAATGGGGAAAATAGTTCAGACTGACAGCTATAAATGAATTTCAATTTTGCCAGGTTAAAAGAAATAGAAGGCTATCGAGTGTCATGGAAAGTATCAACAAAGTAATAGTATTCCAAGTATGTACTCTATAAATGAAGACCAAATTGATGCCACTCCCTGGTTTATATTTTAGTGTGTGTGTGTGTGTGTGTGTGTGTGTGTGCGCGCGCGCATATGTATTTATGTCAATACACTCCTGAGTTCACTTCTGAGCTGTTTTCTTAGTTGTATCTTATTAGAGTTTTTCTTTCTCCTCTCTTCTATGTAGAAGGATATATGCATATTTCCTTTATTAACATGAGGTAATTTTATGTTCTGCCATGACAACTGTTAAAAACCTACGATTATGCACATGCAAAATACACAATACTAAACATTCATGTACCTAGTCCAAATTTGAAGTTAATTTTTTAATTCTTGAGTGCTGGGTTTCTTTTGACCTTCATTTCAAGCCTATTCAACATCTTTTGTTCTGCTCATCTGTTCCCAATAATGTTAAAGTTGAAACAAAGGTATTAAATACCTGTGAGTCACAGCAGGTTCTGTGGGAAATGTTCTGCTATTATTGAGGTAAATGTAAATTTAGTATAATCTTAATTCTTCCCTAGCATTACTCTCTAGCTTGAGGAATTTTGCAGTATCTAGACAGTTTACTGGAAATATATGTGATTAGATGCCCTGTTGTGAGCAGATGTGTCCTGAAAAAGAATTTAAGATTTTTGACAAGCTTCCCAGAAATTCTGAAACTACAAACACGTGGGGTTTTTACTTTCTAACCACGGTGGTAAAATCTCCTCTTGGAATTTAAGAAGCATGGTCAGGGCAGGAGGAAGAAAGGTGCCACTGTATGGTTCACACAAACTTGAGTCTTTCCTGAAATAGGTAAATTCTTTGAGCCCTGTTGTAGCTGATGCTGGAAGATCCAATAGGAACATAACAGAGAAATATCAAATGGTGCGCTTCCCTTGAACTAATAACATTATTTTATCTGTTGACCTAAGCCTTTGAGAATTCTGAACCAATCTAGCATCATCTGTAGTTCTTAAAAAATACCTGCTAATGATATAACTGTTTGGGCCTCTACCTCAGGAATTTATGCCACCAAAGCTGCCACTATGAACATTTATGGAGAACAAGATTGGAAAAACAAAAGCAACCAATGGAATAGAACATATATGTATATGTAGTAACATGTTATGTACAATATGTAATATTTTGTCTACTGTAAATAATACAGCAATAAACATAGAGGTGCATGTATACTTTTAAATTAGTGTTTTTGTATTCTTTGGGTAAATATACAGTAGTGTGACTACTGGATAGTTCAATTTTTAAATTTCCGAGGAAACTCCATACTGTTTTCCACAGTGTTGGTACTAGTTTGCATTCCCACCAACAGTTCATGAACATTCCATTTTCTCCACATACACATCCACACTTGTTGTTTCTTGTGTTTTTTATTTTAACCATTCTGACAGGTGTCAGGTGATACCTCATCATTTTGATTTGCAGTTCCCTGATGCTAAGTGATGATGAGCATCTTTTCATGTGTCTGTTGGCTATCTGTGTGTCTTCTTTGGAGAATTGTCTGTTCATGTGTTCTGCTCATTTTGAATTCTATAATATGCAATATATATTAGCAGGTGGAAAATTTACCCACTTTAGAATCTGAAAATATATGTCTGTTGACATAGTGACTGACTAAAAAAAAATGTAAAAGATGAATTATATATTATTTTTAGCTCTTGGACTAGAGGATGGGGTTTTAGTTTTTTTTTTTTTTTTTAAGATTTTATTTACTTATTTGACAGACAGAGATCACAAGTAGGCAGAGAGGCAGGAGGCAGAGAGAGAGAAAGGGAAGCAGGCTCCCCGCTGAGCAGAGAGCCCAATGCAGGACTTGATCCCAGGACCCTGAGATCATGACCTGAGCTGAAGGCAGTGGCTTAATCCACTGAACCACCCAGGCGTCCAGGGGCTTTAGGTTTTATGAAGGTACCAAAAATAGCATCACATTTACCAATCTGAATTGTGTACCCACTGACTAAGACAAAGGAGTATGAAAAATAGAGGTCAAAGATCATCCTCGTTACCACTAAAGGCTCAATATTACAGATTAATTATTTTGGAGACAAATTTATTCACCCACTCAACCCTAAGTAATACTGGCTGGGGGTATGGCTTTCAAGATGTGGCCTTGCTCCAAGAGTCAGAGAAAAGAATGTCTATGTCTTGCAACCAGCTCGATCACCATAAGATTAACTATCCCATCATGCATTTCCTATAATTGATGCTCTTTATTCTTTGTGTAGATCCAAATTTCCATATAATAGTTTTCTTCCTGCAAGAATCAACATTGTGAAGGTATCTGTTCTTTTTTTCTTTTAGGAAAATGAAAACTAAAAGTGCAATGAGATTCCACTATATATGTATTACCAGAGCTAATATATAAACAAAATGACAATGCCTATTCCTGGCAGGTATAAGGACCCAACAACTAGACCTCTCATATGCTGATGTTGGTAATAGAAAATGCTGTGGCCATTTCTGAAAAAAATGGCAATTTCTTATAAAGTAAATCATACACTTACCATAAGACTCAGCAATCCTATTCCTAGGTATGATTTATCAAAACTAATGAGAACTCATTTTCATATAAAAAACAAATGTACATGTTCATAGAGAGTTTATTCATAATTGCTAAAACCTAGAAATAATCTAGAAGTCCTCCAACATGTGAATTGATAATATACTAGATACATCTTTGCAATGGAATATTACACAGCAATAAGAAGCAATGAACTTTTGATTCATGGAAGAACATATAAATGAACTATGATAACTGACAGAAGGTCAACTCAGATGGTGCTCTGATTCTGGAGAGGCATTTCTACACACAAGGAGATAGTCTGTGTTGAGGTAACTCTTAATCTTGATTAGGGCAGTAATTGTATGGCTGTAATTATTTATCAAAACTCAGGACTATATAGCAGGATGTGTGGATTTTGGTGTATAATTACATCACAATTAAAAAAAAACATGAATTGGTATGTAGGAGAATTTTGTTTTTGATAGTGTGATAAAAGAAAGTTTTTCCAACATTTGCCTTATTATGATAATATTTGCTGTATTATCAATACCCACACAGCTTGCTTGTTTAAGAAACAAATCTGAGTTCAACTGCATATAGTCACTAAAATATTTAATTTAATTAAAAAAGCATTCTTGCAAAAAACTTAATAAGACTATTAAATACTTGTATGAGAATTGAAGCAGCATACTGGAAAGAGCTAATTTCTTTATTATTATTATTTATTATTATTGATAGAATAAGTACACAAAGGAAATGTCATTTGTGAAAGGAACTCTTGAATTTCTGGTAATCGTTCCCTTATAAAAATGGTATAAATAAAATTATTGATTAGATTCATTATTAATCTACCCACATGGGTATAGGTCAGACAATACTCTTAGCATTTCTGGTTCTCTTTTCATTATTCATTTCAAATTCTATTTAAGTTATTGTCATATATAGCAGCATTATTGTATTAGGAAAACTAGAAGTTATCTAGTCCAATCACTTGTGTGGTGTTCTTCCTTTTCACTAAATGCAGAACAAATGTGGTGAAGTGAAGGAACATGTAACGCAAATCTGTCAAAAGGGTCTTTCGACTATTCAACCATTTATTATGAATTGTCAATTTCTAGGACTTTCAAAAACTTCACTTAAATATAAAGAAAAATTCTTGAGCCATAGAAACTTGCATTCATTGCATTCATATAAAGGATATTCCTAAGGATTTGAAGGCAAAGACACAGAGACTTTCATATGGAGTTTGGAAAGACTGAGAAAAGTAAGCAAAGATATGTATTATCAGACTGGGGAGTGTCCCCCACAGGCACACTGAAGTGTACCTATAGAGTGCTTGCAAAATAACCCAAAAAGAAAAAATCAACATGTCTACCTCCACAGGACTGGGTTTGTGTTCTTTTGTTTACTTACTCTTGAAGGAATCATATCATATTCATCTTTGGATCAGAAGAGCTAACTCATAGTACTTACCACAGGTTCTTGAGAGAGAACTAACTACTGCTAACTACTAAATTTAACCCAGTCAGCATACACACTTTTTATGACTAAAATCAAGTCTGACTTATAAATATGAGGGCTGCCTGGCTGGCTCAGTCAGTAGTAGAGCATGCAACTCTTGATCTTGGGTCATGATGTCAAGCCCCACTTTGGGCATAGAGTTTACTTAATTAAAAAAAAAAAAAAAATCTGGGAGCGCCTGAGTGGTTCAATGAGTTAAAGCCTCTGCCTTGGGCTCAGGTCAACATCCCAGGGTCCTGGGATCAAGTCCTGCATGGGGCTCTCTGCTCAGCCAGGAGCCTGCTTCCCTTCCTCTCTCTCTGCCTACTTGTGATCTCTGTCTGTCAAATAAACAAATAAAATCTTAAAAAAAAAATCTGACTTACAAATATAATATTCCCTGAAAATAGTAAAATTCTGGACTTGCTTTTTCTCCAGATTTTACATATGATTAGAATAAGGTAGAAAAATTAATCATAAAGTGACTGAAATTAATTGCTTACATAATACAGAATCTCTTGTAAATCAATTTTACATTCCTGGCCCTAAGGAGCACTTGATTAAAACACTGAATAACTTAGATCCAAGATAATATAACATAATGTAACACAGTAAGCACTAGCTAAATTAGCTTATAATAAAAGAAGTATGTGTAAGTAATTGTTAAATTAAAAGACAAACATACAAATAAATACAGACAGAGGAAACAAACATATCAACTATTTAGGTTAATATGATTGTTATGAGTCAAAGCCAAAAGAAAAAAAACAGCTTTAACAACTTACATTCTATAGGAAAAAGAAGTACCTCAGTTTTGGTTATATATATATATATAAATATATTATTAATATAATAGAACTATAATCTATATCTATATTAATAGTTATAAATATAAATATATATAAACATAAACCAAATATGTATAAAATAAATATACAATAAAATATAATAAATAAATGATAAATTAAAATATGTATTTGTCTTGCCTTGAGCAAAATTGTGAATATTGCTTGAGCAATAATTTGAGCTGCTAACACATTATGTCCCTCACTATTGTAGCTCAAGCAGTTTTACTGACCCTGAGGCCTAATAAGAACTGCATATTAGTATCATGAGCTTTTATAACTGAAGACCCATCAATTTTTTCACATGTTCTTTTTCCAGCAGTATATTTGTTTAATAGTTATTTGTTCTATTCTTGTTCTAAGACTTACACACGCTAAATACCTAAAATTACTTTAGTTTTATAGAATAAAGTAAAAGCCTTCTTGATTTTGGCAAAGGGAGATGAATTCTCACCTAAGATTTTTATATGATGCTGGTTTGAACTATTTTAGCAGTTTTTAAGCTCAATCTATTGAAATAACATGTACCTTCTAATTTATCCAAAATAGCATTCAGAAACAGTTGGAAAACCCCAGAATCTTGGACGGTTTTTCATTTTTCCTCACACCATTTCAAATAATTGGCATTAATACAAATGTTTACTGCTGGGTATGGTGTGTTGCTGGGCAAATTAGTGGGCCCTTACTACATATTATAACTTCTCAAAAAGAAATCATACAGTCATTTTCTTGAGAAATCAATAATGTTTATGATGATTACACTTATTTTTAGCAATAATGCCATGTAAATGTACTCTAAGAGCTATACACGTATATGTAAAATGCATAATACTTGTATAGAAGTTGAAGTTTTCTGTGTGTCAAAAGGAACTGATAACAGACACAACAAGGCTAGGCTGAATGAGGATATATGCCCATCAGAAATAAACCAATGTCAATATGTACTAGCAGTCCCTTCCCTGAGCCATTTTCAGAGCTCTGAAGGACAGGTAAAGCTCTTACATTATTGCAACTGGAAAGCAACAACCATTAATATATAGATAGATAGATAGATAGATAGATATAGATGATATAGATATAGATATATCTTCCCTATGAAAAGCTTTGTTTCTCAAACACAGATTATTTTTGGTCTTGCTTGGAAACAAATAATTTAGATGACCTCTGAGTAGCAATAATGGAGTCACAGAAGGTAACTCTGTTAAAAATACCAGTTGGGCTAATAGCTTGCTCTGTGTCATGTAAAGTAGTGCTTTGTGAATTGAATTTCTTTGCTGGTATTTTTAGCTCTGAATCCATCACTTAATGGGGATCATCCATCTCTTAACTAATGCAGTTTCCATGTCCTATCTTAGCCTAGGAATCAATTGAAAGTGATTGAAAGAACAGGGAATTCTATTTGCGCCTATAAGACTCTCAGCGGTTTTGACAAACAATATAGTCTACAATAGTCTGATCTTATCCTACGCAGCCAATATTTCCCAACAAGTCCAACCTGCAATCATTTATTACAGTCAGAGTGATCTCTTTGCTGCCCTCCAAATGTGGCAGGGCAATGCCAGCTCTGTATTTTAGAGCCTTCATCCCAAAGCCAGACAGCCTGAATTTGAGTCCTAAGGCTGCCTCTTAGTATACTTTGGCAGTCCCCTATTTTGAACCTGTTTCCACATCCTCAAGTGAAATAATAATGTTACCTTCTCACAAAGTAAGTGTGGAAATTAATATATAATACAGGTAAAATTATAAAAATGAGATCTGACACACAGTAAATACTCTATCAGTATTTATTCAACTCTTTGTTCAAATTCTTTTCCATCTTTCAAGTGTCAGTTTTATGCTTTTCAATTGCCAACTTGAGCAACAATGTTATCTAACTATCATAGTTTATTCAGACTTTGATTTTTGAATTTCTAAAGCATTTTGATAATATCACTTTCATGTACTTAGTGATTTGCTAATTGTTTCATACATTTCATCACTATACAAAGAAACTGCTAATATTTTAAGTAGGTAAATTTTCCTTTATTTCTATGCATTCTAAATTTAGCTCGGTGCCAGGAAAAATGGACCCAAATTATTTTTAAATGAATGACTTATAAAACCCAATTTATAAAATTGAAGAATGTATTCCATTGCAATTGACTAGAAAATGTCAGTTTCATAGATTACTTTTTTTTTTGAAGCCCCAGTATGCAGTTAAGCCCATTCAAGGAAACTTCTGTTCCAAAAACTGTATTTTGAATTTAAGAATTCCATTTTTTTATGTTTTGGGGCTTATATCGTAAATGTACTCATTCATTATGTATATATTTTCCTTTCAATAATGTTAGTAATAACTGTTTTAATGTTTTATGCTAATTTCCACATCGTGTCACTTCTGAATATATTTTTATTGATTCCTAATATACCTACTTATGGGTTATATCATTATGTTTCTTGAAATATTCATAAGATGTTGTGGATATTATATTGTTAATTAATATTTATTCCCTTCATTTAAAGAGTACTATTATTTCTGATTCCTTCCTAGAATACAGGAAGCTGGTAGAAACATCACTTTCATTCTTAAGCCAACTAACCAATAAATTGAAACAAGCTGCATTGTCACAAATTTTCTAAAACTGATCATAGATGGAAGGTCACAGGCAAAATAACCAACCTGAAATCTAAGGAAAGGCAACGGCCTGCAGAAATGAAAGACAAAACATGAGCATTTATGTACTTCAGGCAGATGCAGCTTGACAGAAGTAAAAATTTAGGCCAAAAAGGCCATGAGTTAGTAAATGTAGTGTGTCGGCCAGTGAGAGGGTATAGAAACCGTAGAGGCCACAGATACAAGGAGAATACACATCTGTTGAAAGGTTCCACTCCACAAACCTCACAGGGGCTCACACAAAAAGGATACTGGTAACTGTAGTCCTTCAGAGTCTCGTGTGGTGTATGCCTTCAGAGAGGAACAGCTGCTGCTATGGGAAAACAAAACAAAAGCACTACCTCTCCCCTTATGCTTTTCTTCCCTTTTCTCCCCTAGAGACCAATATCTAAACTGAGGCTAAGCGGGAGGGAAACACTTGTTTCTGTCATGGCACTAGCAAAATCCTTCACACCTAGAAAAGGAACAACAGAGTAACACTCTCCGTATCTGAGAAGAAGTAAAGAAATGGTCACTGAGCACACAACTACAGCTGGGCAGTTGGCAAAACCACTGCCATGAGCACATTTAGGAGGTCTGGAAACACGGGCTTGCCTCAGACTGAAACTTCGCCACGATAGTGAGTACTCCCCATCCTCACCACTAGAGTAAACCCATCAACAAGGAACAGTGAAATACTGAGAAGATGAGAGAGCTTGTAGTGCACCACAAGGGGAGAATGTAAAGCTTAGTGTGAAGCAGACAGTGAGAAAAATCCTCTGCCAAACAAGCACCAACCACAAACACAAGGTAATGCAAAAGGAATTGGAAACTTGAACTGCTGTGTGGGAAAGCAGTCCAATAGCAAACCCTAACCGTAGCTAATCCTCAACTAGACTGAGTCAATGCCAAAAGCCCAGGAGAAGGAAAAGTTTGCCTGTATCGTGGCATAGTTACCTAAGTACTACGAAAGGTATGATGGCCTATGTTATTTTTACTGTCCTACAAAAGATGCTTTACGTAAGATAACCTGCAAAATTTTGAATAATATTTCCAGGATCCTCACTAGTATGCTTGCCACATTCTTCTAGACCTCGAGAAATCGGTGCTTGTTGTTCCCTCTGCCTAAATAGTTATCCTCACATATTCACTGACTGAAAACTTTGAAGTCACACTCAAAAAGCACCTTCTCATAAAACCTACAATTTCTTATAGAAACACACTTTCTTCACAACTCTTGCTTTTATCAGAAATGATCTTATTTTCTTGATTACTTATTTGTTATGTGTCTTCTCCTTTTATTCTTTGCTAATACATACTTTTTCTTAAACAGGAATCTTGCATGTGAAACTAACATAATATTTCATGTTAACTACACTTCAGAAATAACAATTTTTAAAAGCCCACAAGAATATTTTCTCTCATATTTGATTCTGGCCCTGAATTTCCAGAAATTAGAACAGTGACTGACACAAAGTAGATACTCAGTAATAGTGAATGAATGATAAGCGAATAAATATTTTGCGAAATATATTCCTTTAATAAGATTAAGCATCTGAATTTTTTTTTTAAATTCTTATTTTATTTAAATTTCTTGGACAATTCTTAAAAAAAAAAGATTTATTTATTTAAGAGAGAGAGTGAGTGAGGGATGGGGCAGAGGGTGAGAATTCTGGAGCAGACTCCCCACTGAGCATGGAGCTGAGCTGGGGTTCCATGCAGATCCCACAACCCACAACCATGAGATCACAAAAGTTGTATATCAAACTTCCTGAGCCACACAGATATCTCTTCTTGGATAATTCTTAATTGGGGTATCTATTTGCTTCCTCTCTTGATAACATTTTTATGTTTATGAATACTTAAAAGTTTAGAAACTTGTCTTGCTGTGAAAATCAATATATATTGAATATGGGAGGAAATCAGTTCTTCAGCGATATCTATAGTAACATGGGACTCTTTAAGAAGTTGTATGACTTTTCTTTAACAAAACATTTCTTGGGGTTAAAATAGTTTTCACTCTATATAAATATTCTTTAACCAAACATTTCTTGGGATTGCAATAGTTTTCGTTCCATATAAAATTTTCTAGTTTAATATAGATGGCATTTATTATAATAATTATATCCTTGTTGTTGGGTAGACAAATGTTATAAATAATACCTTCATTTGTCTATCAAAAGCTTTTTTATTTTTTGAAGTTATTATATTTAAATAATTGTGCATTTATGGAAAATTGCCAAGATAGTGCTAAGTTCCTATATACTGTCCCCACAGCTTCTTTTGTTAGCTTCTTACATAACCATGGTACATTCATTAAGATGAAAAATTTTATGTTAACATTTTATGTCTAACTATGTAATCAGACTTCATGCAGTTATCACCAGCTTTTTTTTTAAGTCTTAACTTTTTAGAGAATTTTTGTGTTCATAGCAAAATTGAGAAGAAAGTAGAGAGATTTCCCATATACTCCCTGCTCCCGCACATGCATAGCCTCTCCTGATATTAACATGCCCTCCCCACCAGAGGAGCACATTTGTCACAATCAATGAACCTACACTTGTCCCTCACAATCACAAAAGGACCATAGTTTGCGTTACCGTTTGATCTTGGTCTTTAACAGATGTTTGTCTTATTCACCATTGTAGTGTCCTACAGACTGGTTTTACTGCTCTCAAAGTCCTCTGTGTTCTGCCTACTTATCCCTTCCTCCACATTGGCCCTTGGCAGTCCCTAATAATTGTACTATCTTCACAGTTCTTCGCCTTTTCCAGAATGTCATATAATTGGAATATACGTATGTAGTCTTTTACATTAAGCTTCTTTCACTTAGTAATATGCATTTAAATTTCCGGGGCACCCGGGTGGCTCAGTGGTTTAGCCTCTGCCTCGGCTCAGGTCATGATCCCAGCATCCTGGGATCAAGCCCCACATTGGGCTCTCTGCTAGCAGGGAACCTGCTTCCTCCTCTCTCTGCCTACCTCTCTGCCTACTTGTGATCTCTATCTGTCAAATAAATAAATAAAATCTTTAAAAAAACATGCATTTAAATTTCCTCCATGTCTTTTCGTGACTTGACTGCTCATTTCTTTTTAGCACTGAATGATATTCCATTGTCTGGATGTATCGCAGTTTATTTATACATTCATTTACTGAAGGACATTTTGGTGGCCTCCAAGTTTCAGCAATTATGAATAAAATTCCTATCAAGGCCCATGTGCAGATTTGTATGTAGACATTAGTTTTTAACTAACTCCTTCAGGATGCTACATTGCTTTTTGCCCTTTTCTAAGTTGTTAACTTGTCTTTCATGACCTTAATACTTTTGAAGAGTATTAGGCAGGTATTTCATAAAGTACCCCTCAATTCCAGTTTGTCTGTTTTTCATGATTGGACTGGGGAAAATATGACAGAGAAGGACTCCATCATCATATCAGGGGGTACATGGTATCAACATGCCTTATTATGATAATTTTAACCCTAATCACATTGCTGAGGTGGTATCTGTCAGTTTTCTCCATTATGGTTCGTGTAAGTAACATTTTTTTTAAACATATAATGTATTTTTATCCCCAGGGGTACAGGTCTGTGAATCGCCAGGTTTATACACTTTGTAAGTAACATTTTTAATCATAGTGGGTGCCACTTCTTGATTAACAACATGAATTATGTAACAAATAAAATGAATTTTCATTCTTAGGCCAATAATGTTGATACTGTTGTATTTTTTAGTATAACCATGAGTTAGTTATCAATTTCATTGTAATTCCTCGTGAATCTCTCTTGAGTAGTTTTATAAGTTGATCCACTAAATTGCAAGAAAATAGATGTAGAGGAACCCTCAAAATCCTCCTGCTTTTATTCTATTACTACAATGGGGAGATTGATGAAAAGGGAGGAGCTAGAGCAAGTTTTCTATTTAGTTTTTAATAAAGTAGAAGCCAATAAAGGCGTTAGGCTAATTTTAGTATCGTATCTAATCAATATTATTAACATTACTGAATTTTATTTCCTTTGTGTTACTTAAGAAAAATTTGAACCAATAAAATGTTTTCTTTGATGCTTTTTATCTTCATTCAATCTCTCTTTCAAAGAACCTGAAGTTTCTGAGCCTCTTGGTTGGGCCAAAAGCATTCAGTCTTTGTGGCCGACATGTCCCCAACACCATCACCTTCCTTCAGTTTTTCCAAAAACGTTCATCTACATGAGGACACATAGTTAGGCTAAGCACACAGGTGTACATGAAAATTATTTGTGATTAGTATTTCCTAACCACTCACAGTCTAACAAGGAAAGCAATAGTTATTCAAGGAAAGAGTAGGGCGAAACCATAATAAAGGAGGTGGAAATTGAAAATGTGTTTTTTATATAAGTGGAGAAAAGAGTATTTAGGAAACATGATAAAATAACTGGGATATGGCACAGGGGAAGAAGTAAGCATTAGTGAGCCCAAAGAAATAAAAGGAACTTGTCACATTAAGTAACATGATACAAAGCAAGAGATTTTTCTGAATCATCCATCAACCAGTATTATATGGAACAAAAATTAAGTGTTTAGCAATTTTATTTCCAAATGATCTTCATTTTTTTGTAGTTAGCTAATGTGATTAATAAGGTTTGGTAATGGGTACTAATGGCTAATCTGTGATGTGTCTGTAGTTTTAGGCAGTGATCTAAATAAATGGATATGATCAACAAAACTGGATATTGGAGAAAATACTCTGGGTTTGATTATGTCCAATAACACAGAAGTTCAGATATATCTATTCATGCATGTAAACTGACTAGCCTCATCCATTAAATGTAAATCAGTACCCACTTATTGTTAGGCACTACAAATGCCAAAAAAATATCACAGTGCTCTTTTATCTAAAATTTTATCTCATTTTATCTTAAAAACTTTTAATCCAATATAGAATCCAGAATTGTCCATAAAAGAAACTTTTCAAAGATTATTACAAATTGTAAAAATGCGGTGTGAAGGGCGCCTGGGTGGCTCAGTGGGTTAAGCCCCTGCCTTCGGCTCAGGTTATGATCTCAGAGTCCTGGGATCGAGTTCCACATCGGGCTCTCTGCTCAGCAGTGAGCCTGCTTCCCTCTCTCTCTCTCTGCCTGCCTCTCTGTCTCCTTGTGATCTCTCTCTGTCAAATAAATAAATAAAATCTAAAAAAAAAAAAAAATGCAGTGTGAAGTACATGATGCAATCTTTGATCAAATTTGGATATTATTCTTTCTCCTAACATTCAGTTAATTAAATTATTTTAATGACTCTTTTTCCAGTCAGGAGCTGAATCACCGTATTGCCTGATAATAAATGTGCCAGGCATGCTCAAAGTACAAAATGAACATGCTAACAAGTTACTAATTAATATACAATCTTCCAAACGACAAGATTTCTTTCTATGATATCTACTAATCTGTGCACATTGGTCCCTAAAACTCTAGTTATTTTTAAATGATACACTTAAGCTATCTATCTCTACAAAACTAAAATTGTGAAATCCAAAGATCTAGCAATTTTTGATGTAACAATCTTCCATGGTCCGTAGTAAAACTTATATATAAAGCATCTGCACAATGTTATCAAAATACTTTTACTAAGAAATTGTTAGCCAGGGGTGCCTGGGTGGCTCAGTGGGTTAAGCCTCTGACTTCAGCTCAGGTCATGATCTCAGGGTCCTTGGATAGAGTCCCGCATTGGGCTCTCTGCTCAGCAGGAAGCCTGCTTCCCCTCTCTCTCTCTGCCTGCCTCTCTGCCTACTTGTGATTTCTCTCTCTATATCAAATATATTAATAAAGTCTTAAAAAAATAAAAGAAATTATTAGCCATTAGATTACTGCACTAACCTTTCACATAGAGACGGCATTTAAATATTTTCAATTTCTTTATAATTATTCTCAACACCTGGGTTTAGTGGAGTTTACTTTTGCACCATTTCTTCATTCATTATTTATGTTTGATGTCGAGTATAGAGAAGTTGAGACGACAGAACTAGTTTTGGATCTATGTTGTCCATGTGTTTTGTTTTTGTTATTTTAGTTACTCTGTATTTTTTATTGTCCGGTTTGTTTAATTTTTTAAGAAAGAAAGAAAACGATGCTGGCTTAGCTGTCATTTCTCAAAATCCCATCATAATATTAAAAAAATGAATGGGATTATATACTACTATCATTTTCATAATGTTTCAATATCTTTTGCAGTTGAACAAACTGGTAATGATCATGCCCTACGATGAACTTCGTGATGTCGTCCTTCAGTCACGATCCAGTTTTATTTTGCACCTCTTCATTGCTTTGTTCTTTTTCGCTCTCCTTTTTCAGTTCCTCGCACACAGCAGTGCCTACTTTCAGGCCTTCACACTGTGTTTTCTCAGCAAATCGCAGTCTTTCTCTTCTCAGTTCTCTGTTCCAAACCTTACCTGCATACACATGTACGCAAACACGTATTTCCTACACAAGGGTGATTCCTTTTGCCTTGCTTTCTGACAAGCCTATATAAGTAATCTCCCACTGCTTTATTTCTATCATCATGCCCTGTTTTCTTACTCTGTTTTGCCTTCATTACATTTATCACATTTGTAAATCATGCGATCATGGGTTTTTAAAAAAATCTGTTTATCTGCCCCCATTCTAAAATGAAACCTTATAAGAGGAGAGACGGTGCATTTTCTAGCACAGTACTTGGTACGTGTGAGTTGCTCAATAAATATTTCTTAACTAAAATAAACCTTGATTTCTCGCACAATATAATGCCTGTTAAAGTTAGTTGAACCCTTGCTGCAAATCATAGCAATCTACTGTTCAAATTCCCCTCTCATCTCCCCATTCTCATATTCCATAGTTATGAGGACATTGAGTCATATTCCTAGGACTCCCATTATACAAGTTTGTGAAACAGAAGCATATTTTCTTTTATGTAGTGCAGGCAGGAGACAGAAATACTCCAGCATATGCTACCGCTATTCTCTAGTAGGCTTCTGGAAGGATCACCTTTATAGCATGCCAGATAGCTACGAACACCATGGCAAGCTCTGCTCTGCAGATATCCTGGTCCTCTGTTCAGTGACCTGTACCCACATCGTCAGCCATTGTTCTTACCCCGCCCTTACTCAACTCAGGCATTTTCTTCTGGGTTCAGAAGATTTGTACATAGATGACTCTTAACTGTACTCTCTTTTTCAACCAAACTTACATAATATTTCTCTTGTTTGGGGAATTTAAAGAATGTTACTGGGACTGGTCCAAAAATCTGTTTAAGGAGTACCATTGTGTTTTGATGGCTTGTTAATCTTCAATGGCCTTAAAATGTGTGTGCCAACTTCTGTAACTGGGTACTTTTTCTACAATCCTGATGTGAGTTCTCAGGAATTGGGATAGCTTTTATCTATATTTTTGTAATTGTTAACTGTTTTGCTTTTATTCTTCTTTTTCATCTTAACATTGGTATACTACAAGATTGCCAAAACCCTTCATTTTCCCCAGGGGAATGTAGGGTCTTCAAATAAGTCTATATTTTTATCATTCACACTGGCCTTACCTCAAGTGTCTTATTTTTGAGGGGGCAGGTCTGTACTTTGGTGACAATGAGTTTTTAAAAAGAAGGTCTTATCACAGACTTGTTGAATGGATATTGTTTTCCCTTAGATTTTGATCTAGAGATATTTTGTCTTTGTAGATGTATACATATGCTTCCAGATGAAAGGTTACAATCCAATATGTTTTCTCTTTTCCTTTGTTCCAAGAAAACTAAGAATAAATTTTAGTGCCATGTTGTAGCTGTCAGTTTATCTTCAAGAGTTTAGAAATATTTACTCCTTCTGTTTTCTATAAATGTATTTCATTTTGGTTAACCCCTTAATTAATTTATTCTTCCAACAATGTGGGGTTTTTTAAAGAATTTTTTAAAAGATTTTACTTATTTATTTGTCAGAGAGAAAGAGAAAGCACAAGCAGGGAGAGCATGAGGCAGAGAGAGAAGCAGCCCTCACCCCAAGCAAGGAGCTCAATGCAGGACTCCATCCCAGGACTCTGGGATCACAACCTGAGCTGAAGGCAAATGCTTAACTGATTGAGCTACCCAAAGTCCTTAAAATGTGTTTTAAGCCTGTGTTACTTAAATTCTCCTTAGAAACAGAACACTTGTTAAGCCATACACACACGTGCATACATACATATTTGTATACACACAGGTCCTTAAGAAACTAAGGCACTGGCTAAAAGATAATAGTGACATTAGTAGGAATTGATACATTTTTTGAATTAGAAAAATGGAAGTTATATCCCCTTTACATATTAAGGAGTAGCATTAACTAAATATTAAATTCCATGTAGATAATTACAAATCCAAAGAAGATATGAACAAGTCAGGTGTTGGAAAACAAGACAATTAAGTGCACATTAATCAGGAAAAAAATCAAACAAAAGAAAAAGTAAGGAAAATATGGGTAAATTTATAAGATAAAAAGAATGATAACTGAGAATCTTTAAAGCTTTAAACTACACAAATTTTATCAGAAGAAAATAATTTAAAAGATTTTTAAACCACAACTTTCGCACTGCAATTTTGAATTATATATTTTTTCTCTCTGATGGATGGTACCAATCTAGCTGCATGATAAATTTGAAAACTTCATGTTTAAAGGAAGAAATTGGACAGAAACATTTTGTGAACCCAGACATGAAAGTCATCAAAGAAAACTCTAGTGGAAGAGTACAAGATAACCAGTTTCTCAAGGCTCTGTGAGACCCAAAGAATTTTCATAGGTTTTTATGACCTATAAAGATCAAAGAGAATATAATTTTAAAATTCTAAAAGAAGAAACTTTGGGTCTTGTGATAGTCATCCTAACATGACTTATGTAAATCAATATCAATATGTTATTAGACATAACGAAAGTACACCAAAATTCTGCATGAATTAAATTTTCAGATGCATCCATTTTTATGTGTGTGCACACATTTTGTTAGTGAAAGGGAAATCCATAATTATGTGTTATTTGAATTAAGATGAGCAGAATATGATTATTCAGAAACACAGATCCATGGTTGTTTTCCTCTTTCCTCTTATTAATTCCCTGCCAAGAACTTAGAGTTTCAACCTTTTTATGAGCACACAATTAACTGACTTTTTTTCTATTCCTCTGCTGCTTCATTTCCCCTTCCCACCAGAATGATGCATTGATGAGTAGTGTTCTAAGTCCCCAGGAGATTCAGATGGTAAGTAAGCATCCTGTGCTCACATCATGGATCAAAATGTCAGGAACCAGAAATTGATCAATCAACTTACTAACTGCTGTTAGTTTCTCTGAAGCAAAATCATGCCAGCTTTATTTAAATACTCCCACATGAACCATCACTAAAGATAGAAGCTTGCTATCATTATTAAATGCACCTTAAACATAGCTTTGATATTTGGGATACACATGCAGACTAGAAGAGTATACAATTCAGATTACTCACAGTTGCAAATTGAAATAAAAAATGGATATGTGCATAATTATATTGTCCATATGGCACAGCAGCAGTATAATTTTATAAGATTAAATCTTGTACAGGGATGAGAAATGATAAGCCAGTGTTATTATTATGAACCACACAATAACATATGGGATGTGGGCCAATAGCATCACTCTAAATCAACCTTAGAATTTCATAAGCCACTGAATGTCACAGATGGAAGCTATTATTCATTCCACCTGCTTGACATGATGAGAGATAATGATAAAAGTTTAGAAGTAAAATTAAAATGAAGACAGCTAAGCCTCCCTGCACTCTACTGGCTACGGTTATTAGTGATATGGTGGTTGCAGAGGCCAGAGGTTCATATTAATCACCAGGCTATGACAAGATGACAGTCCATTAATTCTAACAAAAAATTTGATAGGTTTCTAATTTCATATTTACATAGTAAAAATAATGCTCACACAATCCTCCTTGTAAGGAAGATCCTGAAAAGAAGAAAGCATGACAGGTTATCTAAATATATATTTTGGACTAAACCAAGTAGAGCTAAGGACTAACTAACTTCTTCCTGGTTACTTCACTTAGCATATTGTCATTCTTCTTAAATTTTTATGCTTTGGATCCAGGTTGCAGGATACAATTTGAAATTGATCAGAAGACTCAACATGCTAATGGGGTCAGTTCTCCCTAAACTGATCTAGGGATTTATCACAATTGCAATCAACTCCCTTTCAGCAAGATTTTGGTATATTTTGACAAGGTAACTAGAAAATCTATACGGAAAGACCAGTGAGCTACTACAAGGAGTTGATTGGCCAAAATAATTTTCATAAAGGAAGACCAAAGATGGAGGAATCAGGCTACCTAGATTTAGGTCTCACTGTACATCTATGGTCAATATGAAAGTACACAATTGGTAAAGGGATAAACACATAGATTGATAGAACAGAAAAGAGTCCAGAAATAGACCCAAACAAATATGGCCAATGGTTTTTATTTAAGTATAAAGGCAAATAAATGGAAAAAAAATTGTCTTTTCAACAAATGGTGTTAAAACAGTTAAATGTATGCAAAAAAAAGAACCTCAATTTCAACTGGATACCTCATATAAAAATTAACTCAAAGTCAATTATAAATCTTAGTTTAAAATATAAAACTAAAGAAAAATACATTGAAGAAAACTTTATGCCCCAAGGTTAGACAAGAACTTCTCAGACAAGGTCAAAGAATTTGCTCTGCTAAAGATACTGTTAATAGAATAAAAAGAATGTCAGGAACTGGTAGCAGATATTTGCCAACTACATTTAATGAAGAATGTGTATCTAGTATATATAAAAAGTACTTAAAACTCCACATTAAGAAAATAAACAGCTCTCAGGGCACCTGGGTGTCTGTCAGTTAATCATCTGACACTTCATTTCTGCTCAGGTCATGATTCAGGGTCCTGGGATTGGGCCCCAAATCCATTGGTCTCTGTGCTCACTCAGGAGTCTGCTTGTCCCTCTCCCCCTTCTCTTCCTCCTGCTCTCTCTCTTTCCCTAAAATAAATAAACAAAATCTTAAAAAAAAAAAAAGAAAGAAAAGAAACAGCTTAGTTAAAAAATGGACAGAAACCTTGAATAAATTGATTGATTGATTGATGAGAATAAGTGAATGTAAAATAATACAAAAAGTTATATTTTTATATTTGTACTCATTAGATATTCAAGATATTCAAGAATTACACATTCAGATATGATGAGATTGTACTATTTACCTAATAGGCTCATTAAAATAATATATTTATATCACTTATGTATATAATATACATATTGTTGATAACAGGAAGGGCTGGTGAAGATTCACAATGAGAACTCTCTTACATTGCCATTGGGAATTCAAAATGAGACAGCCTCCTGGAAAGGAGATAGCCCATGTCTTAGGAATTTACATCTATGCTTATGCCATGACCTTGCAATCTCGGTCCTAGAAATTTACTCAGAAGGATTAAAAATTAATGTTTACACAAAAACCTGCATATTAATGTTCGTAACAGCTCTATTCACAATTGTGAAAAAGCAGAAACAGTACAGAGGTGTTTCACAAGTGACTGGATAAACTGTGCTACATTGATATGATGAATTTATCCTCTGCAGTAAGAAGTAGTGAGTTATGCATCCACACAAAGAATTGGATAGATCTCAAGGGAATTATACTGAGTAAAAAAGTTAGTCTCAAAAGGTGGTATACTATATACTTCCATGTATTTGACATCCTGAAAAAGACAAAACTATAATAATGGAAAGGAAATTAGGGGTTGATGGGGTGCCTAGATGGCTCAGTCGGTTAAGCAACTGCCTTCAGCTCAGATCATGATCCTGGGGTCTTGGAATTGAACCCTGGGTTAGGCTCCCTATTCCCTAGAGATTCTGTTTCTCCCTTTCCCTCTGCCCCTCTGCCCCTCTTGTGTGCGCTCTCTCTCTCTCTCTCAAATAAATAAATAAAATCTGAGGGAAAAAAGGAATTAAGGATTGCTAAAATTGAGGAGTTGAAGGAGGTGTGACTGCAAAGGGATAGCAGAAGATGATTTTGTGGCAGAGGCCATGAAATTGTTCTGAATTCTGATAGTGGTAGTCACAACCACACAAACCTATGTATATGTTAGAATTCATAACATTCTGCACCAAAAAAATGCATGTTAATTTTCAAGAAAATAAACTCTGAGGATAAAGGAAAACAAATTTCTCTTCTCTTCAATTCCAAAAGATTTCCTCCTGCATAACGTTTCATGGGATACTTTTTTCAAATATAGTGAACAATTTGACTTCTACCTTTTGAGACATTCATAAGGTTTGTCACTAAGAGGATAACCAAATCATCTTAGCATCATGGAAGATAATATAGTAAAATGTGGATGCTGTGGACCAATAGTTAACATCCTCCGAATGCCTACGTATCAGGAACTTACACTGAAAAGTTTCTGTTTGAAGTAATGCTTCAAGAATATGAGCAGCAAGTACTCTACGGCAGACTGTATTTTCCAAATGTGGCTACAATATCTCCCATGGGATTTGCTCTTCAACCTACCACTTCTGCATGCAAAGATGACATTCATCTCTCTACCCCCTTCATCAAGTCTGAACAGGCCTTATTATTGCTATAACCAATAAAATACCACAGAGTTCCAGATATGGTCCCTAACAGCCCTGGCTGCTCCTGCTTCCTGTCTGATGGGACCTTCTGATAATGCTAGTTTGAGCTGTTACCTGACACAAACCCATGAGAGCTCTCAAACAAGAGTTCTCCAGCTGAGCAAAAAAATCACAGAATGCCAAGAAATAATTATAAATTGTCATTGCCACTAAGTTTTGTTATACTATAATAGGTAACTAGAACATACTCACCACCTCCAAATAGTGGATTATTTATTCAAATATATACAACTAAATATGTTACCTGCCGCCAACTCCCAGCTCCAGCCTATAGAAGAATCTGGAAAGATCGAGAGAGAATTAGAGTAAAAGAGAGGGAATTTTTGTGGAGAGAGTTGTCAGTGTGTTTCCTCCTTACAGAAAAGTAATGAGGATGGCTCCAAAAAGACCATGGGGAGAACTTTATAAATATTCTCAGGAGTTTGCAGTGAACAATAGGAAGGAGATAGGTATTGATCTCAATATGAGCAAAAATCCTAAGGACAAAGCGGTTTGAGGAAGTAACTTATAGCAGCAGAGTGAGGGACTGTAAAGGGAAACAACTATCCTCTGACCAACAAGAAGTAGAATATTTGTGTTTCAGGTGGGTTCAATGTCTGACTGCTTGGAGGAAGGGCAGGATGGAGAGATAGAGTGAGACACTAGCTAAAAATGAAACTGGTCCCATAAATGCCTGCCAAGACCAGAATATGTCTCCGCTACCATAGCAATAAAAACCCCTTTATGTTTCAGTATCCTGGCCATGTTCCTCACATTTGCTGTGACACGGTAGGGAGTAATAGCCTAACGAAGGTGAATGAAGGAGGAGTGAGGCCATCTCAAGAGAGAAGACCCCTACTGTACTCTTAGTCAAACCCCACCCTGTTTCCATGTTTCCATCTCAAGTTCCTGCCATAAAGAAGTCTGAGCTAGAGAAGGAAGACGATTTTAACTCTAAGTAAACTCTGAAACTTTGGCATCTGTGTGGAACACACATTTTAATTGTGGAAATGACAGTAGTTGTCCATCTTGAAATTCTGAAGGGGAGTTTTTTTTTGTTTTTGTTTTTCATTACCTGAGAATGACCAGAAAGTCTTTGCTAGATTTCAAGCCTGGGTCAGGACAGATTGTGTTGATATGGATGGAGAATAAAGTCTTTTTCTGTTCATCTGATGAGTCTCACTTGTTTATGAGTTAGGTTACAGCTTGTATGTTCTAGGTAATTTTAAATAAGCTCTTTGTTTCTCAGAAACACCCAGTAGTGTAGCCATTAATATCTTCATGAGAAAAATTGAAGGTTGGGAAATTTAATGACCAAAATTGTATAATTGGAGAATGGGAAAGCATAGTCCAAGAGTTCCCTTCTAAGTCATGTAGTAGGACTGCTCATTAGCTGTGGCTTCAGGCATGTCCTCTCTGAGCATTATGAGGGAAGAAGACAGGCAGTGAGAACAGCCTCTCGTGAAATCATGCCTATTCATGTTTAAGATCCTTATTAGAGTGAATGTCATTGCTCTCAACTGGGAAAATTCTTTGCTTTCAGCCTTGCGTCTATAAGAATAGTGACTCATTCTTGAAATCTAGACACAAACATTTTTTAAAATAAATTTTAAAAAGAAAATTAAGTAAAAAAATTTAAAAAATGTCTTGTATTTCTTTAACCATAGTTTTAGGTTTGGGATATTATACTTCTTGCTTATTTAGACCTCATTAATGTCTTTTTGAACGAATCTTATTCAATTTTTAGAAGTATCTTTCCCTGTATTTAGTATACACAATAACTTTATATTTTAAAGAGGCCTCTTCTTGTTTATAACTTGCCATGGAATGTGGGCTTTTTTTTTTTTTTTTTTTTTTAACGATCATGTGTATATCTAAGAGATATGTGATTCCCATATGGTATTTAGCCTAATAAAACCTCACATGCTTTGTAGCCAAAGTGATGTAATTTAGTGACACAATTTCTGGTCACCATGCAATGCCTTTAAACTTCTTCACTTTTCCAAGTTACAAAGGTTATCTCAGTAGATTTTTATTCAAAAATTAGTGTCAAAAGACAAAATGCATACATTCCTTAAGCATTCATATTTGCCCTTATTCACACAAGGTGAACTTGACTTCTGTAAAGTGCTTTCTTGAGAGCAGAGATATGGATGTGGGTACACAAGTGAAAGACAGTGCTCTGGGTGCTGAAGAAGAAGGTGCTTACCAGGGACCACCAACGTAGGTCAGAATAGATTTTGAAAAAGTCATCTTTGATTCAAAATAGTGCGGATAGTTTTGAAATTTTTGGTGGCTAACATTAAATTTCATTTAAAAAATTTTCTCCTTCTATTTCCTTCCTCTTTTAGTTTCATTTCTCTTACCTCTCCTTTTTGGGGCATTTTTTTCTGTTTCTTACCTTTACCTCAAGCCCATTATTAATAACAATGAGCCCCCAACAGTCACTGAATTCCAGGAACTCTGCATCAAGCTCATTAAATTTGTGAAGTTGCTTTATAAGTCTTAATTTTAATTTCTTTTTATTGTCATAAAAAGTAGGCACTTGAAATTGATTTTGAAACATTTCTAAAGTAACATTAGGATTATCATCTTGTTTTCTCAATTATAAAATGTGTTTGATTTCCCTTACCTGCTTAATTTACCACCCAGTAATTGTAGGTGGTGTATTTGTAATAACAGAAGGAAAAAAAATGATAAATCTCCTTTGTGACATCTTTCATTCTGTCAGCAAATCCTGACATTTGCTTTGAAAGGCTTGATATGCTTCTCTGTGGGATAAGCTTTGCAAAATCATCATCTTCATCTACTTTATTGAGTTTTCTCTTAAAATGTCATATAGATTTTCCTTCTAACACAATATAAATACACCTTGCCTCCTCAGAGGATAAATCTAAATAAATTCTTAGTTTCTTTTACATAACCTAATATGTGTGAATAATTTAATTTTGTTAAACACAAAAGACAAAAATAAAGAGCATTTTTACAGTTAAAAGTTTTAAGAGCAAATGTCAAGAAGATCTTAATCACTATTGTCTAAAAATAAATTAAGTTTTCTTTATACATTTACCACATCCCTAAACTACAGCTGAAAGGATATTTAACATTAAGACTTGAGATCTTAAAAATATATATATATATAACAAAAAACTCTGACTAGATACTCAATGCCATTTTTCAAATAGCTACCTAAAGATATTATAAGAATTTATGCTTTATTTAACTTTTATTGGTAAGTACTAGGAAAGAAACAATAGGAAAAAAGGAAATAGGTTCCCCTTTTACATGAGAAGCCAAGTTAAAGCTGTAGAGCTAAAAATGAATAAATAAAAGTCATGACTTTGGCTCAGCTGTCAGTTACTGGGCAACAGGAAAACAGATTTAGTCAACAGGAAAACTGAAAATCCTTTTTACACCATAGCAAAACATTTGGAAAAACAGCAGAAAGATAATAGAATAAGTTTTAGATAAATGGAAGGCTTACAAACTCCCTATTGAGTGTATAATCCTAGATGTTGAAAAAAGAGTCAACATTTGGCACATGTTGGCTTCTTCTTGATTCCAACATGGTATTTCAGAAAGCAGCGAAGAGGGGAAAAAACTTCTGCAAACAAATTGAAGACAATATAGAGAACCCAGAACTTAAGCTCTTCCCGGGTGGAAATGCCAATTGTTCCTGCAGCCCAAACAGCAAAATATGAGACTGAAAAAGACTTTGAACAACAAAGACTCCAGAAAGGAACCCAAAAGAAGAGGAGTAGGGTAAGGAAGGCTTTGAGCAAAAAAAGGCCCTGAAGAAACAGCAAACAGCCCTCAGTTTTGTGACAAATACATAGATAAGTAAATAAGAAAAACATGCCCTCTCTAGTCAGTCTTACTGTTTCAGATGGTTTCAAGGCAGCTGCCATTTCACAGGCAAGGAAAGAGGCAATGACACAAAATACACAAAGAAGTGAAACAGGCTTAAGAACTATTTCCAGAAAATAACTGGGGGCATAGTTGTAATTACATAGAAATGTGTAGAAGCAGCAATGTTGAACAGTATTAAGATTTTAAAATGTGCATCCAAATGTTTATTGCAGTAATGTCCACAATAGCCAAACTATGGGGGAAAAAAACCCTAGGTGTCCATCAACAGATGAACAGATAAAGATGATGTGAGATATATACATATACACACACACAATTGAATACTATGCAGCCACCAAAAGAAATGAAATCTTGCCATTTATAATGATGTGTATGGAACTAGAGGGTATGTTGTTGAGTGAAATAAATCAATCAAAAAAAGACAATTATCATGTGATCTCTCTAATTTGAGGAATTTGAGAGGCAGGATCGGAGGTTGTGGGAGATAGGGAAGGAAAAATGAAACAAGATGGGATTAGGAGGGAGTTAAACCATGAGAGACTCTTAATCCATGAAAAAAAACTGAGGGGTGCTGGGGGGTAGGCATAGGGAGAGGGTGGTTTGGTTATGGACATCAGGGAGGATATGTGCTATGGTCAGTGCTGTGAAATGTGTAAGCCTGATGATTCACAGAATTGTACCCCTGGGGCAAATAATACATTAAATGTTAATAAAAATAAAATAAATAAATAAATAAATAATAAAAATAATACTGGATTATTTATAAAGTATGAACACATAGAGAAAAATGCACAAATTATAAGCTTGATGAAATTTAAAACAGTTAAAAAAAAAATCCCTGTGTAACCATCCCACGGGGAAGAAAAGTCATGTTACCAGCACCACAGATGTCTCCATGCCCATATTTCTATTAATAAAATAAAGAAATATTATCAAATCTATCTTGGGATATATTTTTATTAGAATAGTTTAATGTAGTGTTACTTTTATCTGTCCCCTCAAAATAACTTTCTAATAGGTGTGCTTTGAAAGGAAAAATTGAGAGGCACCTGGGTGGCTCAGTAGGTAGAGTATCTGACTTCAGCTCAGATCATGATCTCAGGGTTCTGAGATGGAGCCCTGCATCGGGCTTCTTGCTCAGTGATGGTCTGCTTCTTCCTCTCCTTCTGCCCCTCCCCTTCCCCATCCTCTCCCTCTCAAATAAATAGATAAAATCTTAAAAAAAAAAAAAAAAAAAAAAAAGGTTTGAAAGGGAAAACTTCATAAGTTTTTTCTGGTTTGCCTTTTTCTATATAAGGCAAGGATGTTTTGATTTTAAAAATTACATATATAGGGGCACCTGATTGGCTCAGTGGGTTAAGCCTCTGCCTTCGGCTCAGGTCATGATCTCAGGGTCCTGCGATTGAGCCTCACATCAGGTTTTCTGCTCAGTAGGGATCCTGCTTTCCCTCTCTCTCTCTCTGCCTGCCTCTCTGCCTATTTGTGATCTTTGTCTGTCAAATAAACAAATAAACTCTTTTTTTAAAAATTGCATATATATGTAATATATGTGTATACTTGGCTAGAATATTAAGACTAGTTAGACAAAATTCATAGGTATGTATCCTTTCTAATAGAGCACAAGTTAATTCTATTTATTATGAAACAAATATAGCTTCACTTCCTTCACTTCCTGGTTTCTTAAACAACATTGAAAAGAAAGTGAAAAAACAAGCCATTCATTTTTGGAAACTGAGCTGACCAGAGCCGAATTACTATCCTCCTGATCTCATCATAAGCTGAAAAGATATGGAAAAAATATATCTCCATATTTTTAGGCTCAAATTAATGAAACTGGGAATCAAAATGTTAAAAATTAAAATAAAATGTTTTAAATCAAAATTAAATTCATCTTCAAAAAAGTTAAATTCATCTTGTTACTTCTAGAGATTCACTTAGTTGACTCACCGAATATTATAATAGATTAGAGAATCAGCCATTCTCTCAAAAATAATCAACACTGAAATAGGCTACCATGAACATTCCTAAAGATTTTTAGATCACAAGGTAGCTATCTGTCTTGCATTGTTTGGATAAACTCTGTTGAAATCAGGAAGTTGATAGGATGATAACTAGTTACAAATCATTTAATGTCTACTATAAGTATTGAATAACTTTGGTATGATATAAAAATTAAGGACTAAAGCTTTGATAGTAGGGATTAGTTGCTACTTATACCCTATTGACTTCTCTAATCTAAGTGTGAAATTCTAGATATAAAAAAGAAAAGTGGTAAATCTTTTATAAATGCAAGCCCAAATATTTAAAAGTGGCAACCACATAATAAAATGATGACAATTAGCAGTTGCCTCATTCAAAGTGTTGGAGAAGTATTAGGAAGTTAGTGTATCCCTTTAGTGCACTTTGATGAAACTCGTATCAAATACTATCAATAGGATTTTTCACTCCTTCAAACTACAAAGAAAATCTGTCGCCAGACAATTTTCACAGCTCTAATTACAGCATTGCTTTTGCAACTCTATAATTAAGAGTGAACTACAATTTTGCTTCCTACTCTCAGCTGTAAAAAATAAAAATAAAATAAAAATAAAAGAGTTAAAAAATAAAACTTGTTCTGAATTTAACATGCTATTTATTTCTATAGTTCTTCCTCTCCAAAATTTTATTGAAATCAAATTTAATTCATTTATAGATATTTCTAATCTGCAATAGATGTTAATCTTCTAAAATGTATGTCTATCTCAAAATGTCAGCTTCTCACAATGTCTATGATTTTTCCTAAATTTCTGTGTAATTATTTCCAGTAGCTCATCTGTATGAATCAACATGCCTGGAAATAAGCTCCTCGATTTCCTGCTTTCATGTCTTTCCAAGGTGTGTGAATGTTTCTCATTATGCTACAATGTGACATATTTTTATCTCGGATTAAGTGCAATTATTTAAAAATTACATGATGTTTCAGATATTCCTCATGCTAGCATCTGGATTCACTTTGTAAGCAACTCTTGAGATTATGGCTACAGCTATTAAGCCGTAATACAATCTGTGATTCCCCCCGCCCCATACTCCATGACTTTGCAAATCTTGATAAAACTTCCAAGTAAGCACAATTCACTTAGCATGGCAATCTGGAAAACAGTTAACCATGCAGTTGAATCCAGCCATAATGCTTTTGCCTACCTCTCCTGGTCTGCAGTGACAGTCATACAAGACTTCAGGAGGAAAGGACGTGGAACCTCAGCTGCAGTCCTGGGAGGTGACAGTTTAGTGTTGTTTCCTCCAAGGATTAAAAGCTGGAGGACTTTGTAGCCCGTTTTTTAAAGATACCAGTATGCGTTCCTATGAATCAAACCCATGCTAAACCAGAGAACTGCTTTGAGTTTCCATCCACTAGGATGCCAAAGAGTCACCCCTCCTATTACTTTAGTCAGAGAGAACTGGCTGCTTGCGGAATACATGTTTCCTGGGTTTGTCGCCTTCCTGCTCCTCTGTAACTGCATCTTTTCTCCTCCCAATTCTTGCTTGGATTCTTCGTACAGTTATTGAACCTCCTCTTGCTCTTTGTCAGCTCTTCTTCCTTCTCTTTGTACCCTTGCTATCATCTTCCTTCTCTTTTCTGGCTCCTGTTCTTTGATATAAGAGACAGTCTAGGTTTAGAAGCAAAGCAAAGTAGAGGGACAAAACATTTGAATAAAAGTCTCATATTCCCCAGGACTGCGAATCTCTGAAATGAGAACTCCAACAGTAACAACAGTAGAGGAGTGGAAGCAGTAATAGTGACCACTCACCACAATTCCTTCAGGTAGATGTTACCATTTCCCCCACTTAACCCAGGGGGCAACTGGTTTGCTGAGAGATTAACAAAGGAACTTTCCTGGGTCAGACAGCTGGTGCATGGAGAAACAGGGATTTGGATCTCTTTATAATTTTAAAGAAGAGATGATTAGCCCTAAAGGATCATCAAGCCGTAAGTTTTCTGTTACAATCAAGGGAAATAGTCAATGTAAATCTTCCAAGATTTACTGGTAAAAGATCTGTTAAAAAATACACTTTACATTCTTGTGATTCTTAATTTTATCTCCAATTACATTGGAGTCATATCCATAAATGTGGATTTTAGCATAATTATTTATGTCAGTTATTACAAACTAACTTTACACATAAAAGTAAAAATCAAGGGGTGCCTGGGTGGCTCAGTAGTGAAATTAAGCATCTGCCTTTGGCTCTTGTCATGATCCCGGGGTCCTGGAATCGAGCCCCACATCGGGCTCCCTGCTCAGCAGAAAGCCTGCTTCTCCCTCTTCCTCTCCCCTACTTGTGTTCCCTCTCTGGCTGTGTATCTCTTGGTCAAATAAATAAATAAATAAAATCTTAAAACAAAACAAAAACAAACAAATCCATGAAGTTCCCCATAAGCTTTTCCCACAGGTCTATGCAAATATGAAGGTAGCTTTTGGGCCACCTGAAACTGTAAATATTAATAACTTTGGATGTCAAAGGATTAGGATCACCAGATACTTGCCCAAACAAGAACATTTTTGGCACTTCTCAATGTGCGAATTTATCACCATTCTTTCTAAACAGCTCTCACTTTTCTGTTTATTGTGATTTATTATGTTTATCTTCCCGTTGCCTGATACAAACTGCTATGTCCTTGCCCATACTTATTTATCGCTTGTCAAATTTATTTCAATTGATTCGTAATTTTATTCTGCATTCTGATGAGAACAAGGGCTCAGGGGTGTGGCTGGGATTGATAACTGGGAGCAAACAGCAGGCTAGCCTTGGCTCCTCCCCTAATTGGCCATGTGTCTTTCTCCTCCTAGGTGTCAGCATTCTGTTCTGCTAATGGGGAGTTGTAGGTGACATCACAGATCCTTTACTAATCTAATAGTCTGATTTTTCCCCTTTATTGGGGAATTAAAATGTAAATGAATGGGTGTACTTCATGAATAGGCTGCTGTTCCCATTGTATTTATTAGCATTTGCAACCCTTTGTTATAGGAGATGAGTGATATTTAAATAAAGATCTCCATCTTGACCAAATGAGGGTTTCATTCTTGCTCTCAGCTGGTAACTATGCTTCTTCGATATCATTTGAAATATTATCTGCCATGTCTTTTTCTGTTTACCTTGAGTACATTATATTTTATTTTCATTCATCAAAAGGCATGGTACAAGTATCTCTCTATAAAATGTTAAGTACATTTTCAAAACTCAACACCATTAAGTTGAATTACATACCAAAAAGACCGTGGGTAAAATCCTCTTTACCTCTTTACTTCATTCACTGTTTCCTTCTGCACTGTGAATGCTGACTACAACATTTTTACCCCTGGGGAAAGTGCTAGAATAGCTGCTAGCATGGTGTTAGTCCCAGAGAAAAAGCTAATTATATGAAGAGGTATCAACTATGAGACTGAAACTTATCAGAATTTCTCTTTATAACACATTGTTGTAATAGTCTTATTCCTTTGGCCATTCAACAAATATTTACTGAGCACCCACTTTCCCCTACACTGGGATCTAGCATGCACACACACATACACACACACACACACTTGGACAGACACACTTCATGTGTTTATACTACAGTAGAAGTAACACTAATAGTAACAACTATAATAATAAAACTATTCGTCAGATGGTGATAAACATAATGAAGTATCATAATACAGAATAAAGGAAGAGAAGGGACTGGGAGAGTGTGAGTTTAACTTCTAAAGACTGACGAAAATCTCTTCTAAGGTAGCATTTGACCAGGGCTGTGAAGACAAGCCAGGTAGAGGCAGCAAGTATAAAGCCCCAGAGATAGGCCTACTTGTGGTGTGACCTGTGAATGGTGAGCTGCCACCTTGGCTGCTGTCAAGGCTGCAAACTGGAAGTAGTGAGAGTTGAAATATGAGTATAAAGAACATGAGGTTGTGGCCCCTGAAATACTTCAGCTTTTGCTCTAAGGCAGATATGCTGCCAGCACAGTATTCTGAACTTTGCAATGACATATTGTAGGGACAATTAAGGTAATCAATTATACTTAGCATCTCTAGACATCCACGTGCAGGTATTCTTCTAAATCATTTTATGCATGTGCTCAGTATGTTTTATTTTTGAAATATTTAGTTATTTATTTATTTACTTATTTTTTAAAATTCAATTAGCCAAGGTACAGTACTTCATTAGTTTTTGATATGTTTAATGATTCCTTTGTTGAGTATATCACCCTGTGCTCATCATATCTCGTGCCCTCTTTAATGCCCATCACCCATTATCCCATTCCCCCACCAACCTCGCTTTCCACAACCCTCAGTTTGTTTCCCAGAGTCAAGAGTCTCATAGGGTTTGTCTCCTTCTCTGATTTCTTTCCATTCAGTTTCCCCCTCTACTCCTATTGTCCCCTGCACTATTCCTTATGTTCTACATGTGAGCGAAACTGTAAGATAGTTGTGTTTCTCTGATTGACTTAATTCACTTAGCATAATACCCTCCAGTTCTATCCATCTCAGTATAAATGGTAGATATTCATCCTTTCTCATGTCTGAATAATATTCCATTATATATGTGGACCACATCTTCTTTATCCATTCATCTGCTGAAGGACATCATGGCTCCTTCCACAGTTAGGATATTGTGGCCATTGCTGCTATGAACATTGGGTTGCATGTGCCCCTTCTTTTCACTACATCTGTATCTTTGGGATAAATACCCAGTGGTGCAATTTCTGGGTCATTAGGTAGCTCTATTTTTAAAGTGCTGAGGAACCACATACTGTTTTTCAGAGTGGCTGCACCAGCTTGCAGTCCCACCAACAGTGTAAGAGGGTTCCCCTTTCTCCACACTCTTGCCAACATTCGTTGTTCCCTGTCTTGTTAATTTTAGCCAACGTCACTGGTGTAAGTTTGTATCTCCTGTGGTTTTGGTTTTGAATTGTAAGCTCAGTATGTTTTAAAAGTCCACTCTAAAAACTCAAGGGTGTGGAAAAGGAGATTATTTGGATGGTATGTGAGAAACATATGCAATCTAATGGATAGGTGTGCATTCTTCATTTGAGCATAAAATACACAGAATGTTCACACAAAAATAACATTTTGAAAGTCTAAGTATATGAATAACTTCAGAAAAATACACAGCTTGATGGTTTTGAAATTCAGTAATGTATTTTTTTAGAGATTTCATTTTTGGGGGGAGTAGTTTTAGGCTTACAAGAAATTTGAGAGAAAGGCATAGAGGTCTCTTGTATACTCCCTGTATCCACACGTGCATACCCGTCTCCTTACCAACATTATTCAACAGGATGGTACTTTTTTTTTTTTTTTTTTTGACCGAGGATGAACTTACATTCACCCATCACAATCACCCAGCATCCATAGTCCACCTTAGTGGACAAGTCTACAGGTTTGGACAAATGGATGATGACATACACCAATCATTTCAATATTATACAGAGTATTTTCACTGACCTAAAAATCCTCCATGCTCTGCTATTCATTTTTCCACCACAATCCTTGGCAGCTATTGATCTTTCTATTGACTCCTTAGTTTTGCCTTTTCCAGAACGCCATATAGTTAGAATCATACAGTGTGTAGCCTTTTCAGACTTGAGTTCTTTCACTTAGTAGTAGACATTTAAGACTCCTTTATATCTTTGCATTGCCTGATAGCTCCTTTTTTTTTTTTTTTTTTTTTTTTTTTTTTTTTAGTGCTGAATAAAATTCCATTTTATGGATGTACCACGGTCTTTTTATCCTTTTATCTACTAAAGGACATATTAGTTGCTTCCAAGTGTAGCATTATGAACAGAGCTGCTATAAACGTCTGTGTGCAGATTTTTGGATGAACAGTAGTGTTCAATTCCTTTGGGCAAATAACAAAGATCCTGATTTCTGGATCATATGGTAAGAGTATATTTACTTTTTTTTTAAGTATTTATTTATTTATTTGAGAGAGAGAGAGACAGTGAGAGGAAGAGGGAGAGAAAATCTGAGGCAGACTCAGCAATGACCATAGAGCCCAATGGGGCTTGATCCTATAACTGGGAGACAACGACCTGAGCTGAAACTGACACTTAAGCAACAGAGCCACCCAGGTACCCCGAGTATGTTCACTTTTGTAAGAAATCTCCAAACTGTCTTCCCAAGTAGCTATATTATCTTTCATTCCTATTAGCAATGAGTGAGAGTTCCTGTTGCTTCACATGCTTGTCAGGATTTGTTATTGTCAGTGTTCCAGATTTGGGCCAATCTAATAGAGGTATAGTGGTTTCCCCACGATACATAAGGTGAAGCATCTTTTCATATGCTTATTTGCAATTTGTGTATCTCCATTGGTAAGATATATCTTAAAGTCTTTGACCCATTTTTAATCTAGATGTTCATTTTCCTATTATTGAATTTAAATGTACTTTGTATATTTTGGATAACAGTGTTTATAGATATGTTTTTTGTAAATATTTCCTCCCAGTTTGAAGTTTGTCTTCTTATTTTCTTGACATTGTCTTTCACAGAGCAGAGGTTTTTATTGAGTTCATTAATTTTAATGAAGTCCAGATATCAATTATTTCTTTCTCAGATTGTGTCTCTGGTGTTGTAGCTAAAAAGGCCACTATACTCAAGGTCGTCTGGGTTTTCTTCCTATAGTATCATCTAAGTGTTTTAGAGTTTCAAATTTTATATTAAGATCGATTATCCATTTTGACTTAGTTTTTGTGAAGGATATAAGGTCTATATCTAGATTTATTCCTTGCACATGGATGTCCAGTTATTCCAGTGTAATAATGTATTTAACAGTGTTTTCTTTAGTTGGAGTTTTTACTAAGATTTGTTAATTTAATTAACAATATTTTAGATAAACTAATATGTATTGTCCCTTTTAATGGAGGGAGAGAAATTTAATACCAAATATATGAACTAAAACATATTTATAATCATTGAATATAGATACATTTTAAAGTAAGTGGAGACAATACTATTTATTTCTATACATTTGCACATATATAGTATACATTGTTTAGAGTGGTTTAAAAATGTATAAATACACAAGGGTACACACACACACACAAACATATATACACTGCCTAGAAATATTTAAATACGCATGTGTGTATACAAAGTCCTTAAATGAAGGATTTTTAGAATGTTTTGACATATCCTGCCACAGTTTTATTTGTACAAATGCACAGATAGACAGCCACCCCATGCAGACAGGAATCCAGGGATCAGGCTAGACCTTCTGTCATCATATCAGCAGACAGAAGTCTCTATGCTGGAGGCTTCCTGGGAGCTTGAGCTACAGCAGAATTCTGGGCCTTGGCTGTTGGCTGGCAGAGCCAGAGACTCTTGGCAATGTAGGTATGAGTATGTTTCTGAGTTTGGGGTGAGTGATGTTGGCAAGTCCACTGAGCTTGCAACTGCCACCCTTTGAGATTTGGGCTTAACAAAGGCTTTGATAGCTTCAGCACGTATACTCGTGGAATTGGCACTGATAGCCTACATTTTCTTCAGACCCTTTTTCTTGTGCTTCTTGGCAAAGTACATGGTCATCAGGAAATTGGGGCTTAACCTCTTAAGAGATTCAGATCTTCATATCTTTCTTGTTGTTGTTTCTGTTCCATTTTCATGAACCGTTGTTCTTGGGGCAGTTCTTGGAATTGGCCATGCCTACACCAAAGCTCATGGCTCCCAAAGCATCTTATACCTTAAGAGAAAGAAAGAATTAGAATGTTTAAAAACTTATTTCTCGGGCACCTGGGTGGCTCAGTGGGTTAAGCCGCTGCCTTCGGCTCAGGTCATGATCTCAGGGTCCTGGGATTAAGTCCCACATTGGGCTCTCTGCTCAGCGGGGAGCCTGTTTCCCTCTCTCAGTCTCTCTCTGCCTGCCTCTCTGCCTACTTGTGATCTCTGTCTGACAAATAAATAAATAAAATCTTTAAAAAAAGAACTTATTTCTCCATGCAGTCATTTTTCTTCTTAAAATATCTTACACAAAGTTCCAAACACAATGGAAGTGCAATGAAGGTAAATGATTAGTCTTTAATCACATGCTTCTGACTATTTGGATGATGCTTTCATTCTCAACATTGTTCAAGTGGGAAATGTCTTATTGAATATTTTACCTACAAACAATTCATGTGCCACTCAAAATGCCTTTAACCTAATCTCAGATTTCTTTTGCTCTCACAATTAATAATGGAATCTAAGTCAAAAGGAAGGTGGCAAATTTTCTACCTGTCAATCATTTTCCAAGTTTTCCACCTCATGGTGTGATTGTTAAATGAGATTATACACATGAAAGCACTTTGAAAAGAGCTGCACAAATGTTAATTATCATTCAGAAATTTTCTTTTCTAAATTTCAGCTCTGTTACCTGACCAGATGCATGACTTCGAAACATCTTTAAAGTGATTGGCTAGATCTGGAAAGCTTTTAACCCCAACATTTCCCAAGTGTTTCATATGACCTTTCTTGTCCTTCACATCTTATTTTCATTATCACCTTCTCAGGGAAGGTCTCCATAACTCACCGAAATAGGTAATTCACTCTTATTTTTCTCTTTCCTAGAATCCTACCCATTTTTTCATCCAATTGACCATGGTTTGTAGGTATATAACTTCAGTTTTTGTGTGGGACAATAATGTCCATGAGACCAAGGACCATATCCATTTTGTTAATCACTGTACCCCCGACACTAAATCATAAGGCCTGACTCAGAACATTGGCCAGAGGGATATAAAAATAATTCATTTATTTGTATTGAACATTGTTATGACGATTGAACAAGATTATTTATGTATAAAAGATTCACAAACTTACAGAGATAAAGAAATGTATGGTGTTACAGTTATTTTGAGAAATAGGTTTAAGATACTAATTATCTCCAACGTGTTCTCCACCAACTCCCCAACGTGAAGTACAAAACACACAGAGGACAAGGACCAATAAATGTAATTGCTTTATCATTCTGGTCTTTGACTTAAAATGACAATGTGCCATCATGGACAAACACCAGGATCACATGAGGGCATTCACATGAGAGGTGGGTAGATGAAAGAGAAGAGATCTGGAATCAAAGCAAGATCAGTAGCCACTACTGCTACGCAGTAGTGACTCAGCAAGGTCTCCCCACCCCTGACCTTGAACTCTCATGACTCAGATAGAAAAAATCATTGTCCAGTGCAAAATACCGCTAATTTGAGCTATTTCATTCTCATTTCCTGTAATGTCTTCTAGTGAGGAAAAGTCTCACTACTTTTATAACATACTTGCTACTTTGTAGCAAGTACTTCTTTGTACTTCTCACTACTTTTATAACATACTCATGACATACTTGCTTCCATTCTGATCTTTTCTGGATTATCTTCTTTGGTAAACTAATTCTGACACCAAAATCTTTGGTAAACTTAATTTGACACTGTGTATTTCATATTTATACAAAGATATGAAAAATTAAACATTTTCAGTATCTTATTTTCAGTAATAAGGCCCCAAACTGTCTAAGTTTGGGGCCTTATTACTGAGTCTCCATCAAAGAAATATACACATAGTAATATTTTACCTGTTGATTATTGTACAGTTTTATGGATGATTAGGAATCTCAACTCCCCTTTAGTTCTGCAATCAACTCTTGCTGCTATGTGCTAGCACCAGAAATGCGCTTTTCTTTATTTTTACATTCTGTAGCAGAAAGAGGAAAAATATGAGGAATTATGTAAACTATTTAGGTTTTTGGAGACTGGGAAACAACGTATGGGCTTGGGACTCAGCATTAATGAAGTCTGCACCCTTTTGGGGTAGCTTCTGGTGTTACAATCACAGGCAACATTCACTATGCCTCCCAGAACATTCAGGGACTAGAGTTTAAATTTTTATTTCTATTTATATGTTGGCAGATGTAGATATTTTAGTCAAAATGAAATGCATATTCTAAGGCAAGAAAGTATAATTAAATCCAAGAAAAGGAGAGATCGCTTGTGGTTTGTATGAGCAGGCGACACATGTTAGAGATGATGGATAGTGATATTTAATCTGGAATGTCAAGCCTCGTGAGATCTCATCAAGTGTATGTCAAGATGAGGGATATTCTAAATACTTGAGGTAAATGTCTGGCGCTTTCCTTCAGGGATATACAAGCATCTAATTTAGTACATGAAGAAGAATAGGAATAAAGAAGACCATAAAGGTAATTTGAGTCCAAATATGGAAGTTCTTTAATAGCAAGTGAAAATACAACCCTTAAGATAAGAAATAATCGATCCCTGCCAGATTTTGAGCAATAAATTGATACAATTAAATCTTTAGTGAAATTTGTTTCACAGCTATAAATTAAAGAGCGACCAGAAACAAAATAGAGATTTTAAAAGTCTAGAGGTTAAGTAATAGGGCCAGATAAGAATGGCTAAACCACGCATTGTGGCTGTTCAAACAGTCACATATCAAGAACTCCCAAAGGACTTTTCATTAGAAATGTGAGGCTCAAGGTCATGTGAAAATAGAGATAAAATTTAATAAATTTGCTGAAATTACGATGTGCTCCCAAATAAAGCATTTAAGTTTCTGCCAACCCACAAATAATAGTAATTCAACAATTAGCATTAATTTAGGCAAAGTCAATGTCAATGTATACTATTAAGTTCTGAGAACAAAACAACGAAAGATGCACAAGAAAATTATATACAAATCAAATGAGAATTATGATAAAAATGGAAACAGCTCTAGACGGTGAGTCAGGAGACACTTTTTCACAAATCATTAAGCTTCCATGGACTTCAATTCTGTAACTACATCATAATAAATGCAGACAGGCTGTCCTACATGGCCTCTTCCAGTTTTCTTAAAGCCCATCACACAGTTAACTCAAGAATTGGGAATTTCAAGCTACATACTCTCTAAGATTATTCCCAGCTATAAAATGATATTATTCCATAAATCTATCTCTTTACATGTTTTCAAAAGTTAAAAATCTCCTATTTTCTTAACTATAATTATATTTACCAATAATTGGATTAACCTTAATTGACATTTCATTGATTGTATACATATTTTGGGAAAATGTTATGAAGTGAATTTTCCATAATTATATTCAATTATCTCCCTCTTAACAGTTTCATCACATGATAGTTGACATGCAATGAACTGCACATATTTAAACTATATAGTCTGATTGGCTTTAACAAATTTATACATCCATGAAACAATTACTACAATCAAGATAATAAGATATCCATTATTTTAGGAAATTTCCTTGGGACTCTGAATAGCTTTCTTCTGTCTACCCTCCATTTCTTTTGGACTTCAGGGTTATTTCCAATTTGGTGATCCTGTAATTTTCTGTGAATACATGTATATAAGCGTTTATTGCATTGTTTTCAACAAGAAATCAGTCATGTTTGTCTTTGTTCCTCTGTACATAATTTATCTATGATGGTTTTTAGATCTTCTCTTTATTACTGCTATGTGAAATTTTTGTATGATTTACCTTGATGTAGTTTCCATCTTATTTCTTGTAATTGGGGTTCATTGATAGTTTTGGATCTATGGGCTTATAGTTGTGGTCAAATTCAGGGAGATTTTGATCCCTACTTCTTCAAATATCATGTTTCCTCTCTCTCCATCCTCTTGTCTCCTTCTTTTATATTCCTCAAGGACTACAAACACACGTATGTTAGGCTTCTTCGAGTTGTCCCAGAGCTCACTGGCACTGTGTTTATTTGTTTTTATTTATTTATTTTTTGTTTCTGTTTCAGTTCAGATTATTTCTATTGCTATATAACCAATTTTACTCATCTTTTCTTCTGCAATATCTAGTGTACTATTAATGCTGTGTACTTTCTACCTTGCATTGTATCATTTTTCATTTCTAGAAGTTTGATTTATTTTTTATTCATATTTTTCCTCTGCATCCTTAAGTTTTAGATGAAATGAAATACAGTTATAATGTTTTAGTGTCATTTTTTGCTAATTCTAACATCTGTCAGTTAAGGGTCAGTCTTTGTCTTTACTATGGTTTGTAATTTTCCTGTTTTTTTTTTTTTTCTTCTTCGGTAATTTTTGAGTGGATGTCATAAATCATTAATCTTAACTTATTGAGTTTTGAGCATTTTTTCCTTCTATAAATATTCTTGGTGTTTCTTTTGGGACAAAATTAAGGTTTTTGGAAAGAGTTTAAACCTTTGAGTCATGCTCTTAAGGCTTATTATTCAAAACAAAGCAGTAGTCAGTCTAAAGGTAATTAATCACTAGGGGCGCCTGGGTGGCTCAGTGGGTTAAGCCTCTGCCTTTGGCTCAGGTCATGGTCTCAGGGTCCTGGGATCGAGCCCTGCATCGGGCTCTCTGCTCATCAGGGAGCTTGCATCTCCCTCTCTCTCTGCTTGCCTCTCTGCCTATTTGTGATCTGTCAAACAAATAAATAAAATCTTTTAAAAAAAAAAGGTAATTAATCACTACTACAGAGACAAAATCTTTCTGAGCACTCTAACCCTTGGTCTGTTAACATTGAGTTTTCCAGTCTTCCTGGTGAAAATAGATACTGTTCTAAGCCCGATGGGATTTCTTATTATTGTTCCCGCTCATCCTTTTGGGTGGTTTTCTCATATATTTACTGATTAGTATTTATCTGAATAATTAAGGAAACGTTCTATGTTTCTCTGGAATCTTTTCTTTTTAAAAGAGATTTTTATTTATTTATTTGAGAAAGAGAGAGAGAGAAAGCAGGGGGGAAGGACAGAGGAGGAAGGGAGAGAAAATCTTAAACAGACTCTGCTGAGCACAGAGACTGACTCGGGGCTGATTTCACAACCCAAAGATTGCGACCTAAGCTGAAACCAAGAGACACTGTTTAACAAACTGCGCCATCTGAATGCCCCTGGAAATCTCTCTAAGAGCAGCTCTCTGCTATACAGAACCTTCTCTTGTGAACTGTATCTGCATCTGCTCAACTCAGAGGGTTCTCTGACCGGTCAGGATCACCTCTCCTTGTTTCCCAACCTGGCAACTCAAGGGAGTGAGCTAGTACAATTGTACAGAATCACTGGTTTGTTTCCATTATGTAGAGATCACTGTCCTTCATTGTCTGATGGTCTTTTTCTGGAAACCATTGTATCATATAGTTTGCCCATTTTTGTCTTGTTGCTGAATGGGAAACAGAGTAAATTATGTTCATGTTTTAGTTCATGTTATTCAAAACTCATTTTCACATTTTTAGTTTAAAACTCTCAATCTCTCATGACTTTTAATAAGTTGCATTTGTATAATTAAATAACTATATAATTAAATAAGTAATTATATAATATATAAAATATATATAATATAATAAATAATTAAATAATATATTGATGTGAATCTTCCATTTGCCTAAGAGTAACAAATTTCTTACAGAGCCATATTCACAGAAACCACTTAAACCATGCTCCCTCTACTTATGGTAACCATGAAAACTGGGTTGTATCACCTAAGAAATGATCACTGACAACCCAAAGGCATCTCCCCAAGATGGCATTTAACTTGAACTCAGTACTGCCAAATATCAGTACGCTTACTTGGCAACTCAGAAAATTAGACATGTCAGTGTGCCTTCCCATGAATAGTGGAGATTCCTAGCTTCAGCTAAAGAATTAGAGAATTCTACACAAAAAGAAGCAAATAAAGGCCAAAAATGAAATAAACAAATGTATATTGAACATCTATTATATGGCTGGGCACAGTTTTAGGCACTGACACTCACATGGAAAAGTAAAATATCCATTTTTAAGTTTACAATGAGAAGCATAACCATTAATGGAAACCACACAGCCCCTTTGTTCTGAAATGTTTGTTCTCTTTCTATATGCAGGCACTGAAAAATCAGCATGCCTAGTGACTAAAAATTTACATCTAGAATGCCATAAAATCAGTTCATTGTAAATGCATTTACCATGGTAATGTCCATAGTGAAAAACAGATTTCCAAATAGAATTAGTGCAGAATATAAATTTGAGTTTATAAAGATAGATTCAAATGCTGCCTTGAGTTGTTAAACCCTCCACTATATCTTAAACATTACACAATTTGAAAACCACTTCTCTCTATATTAGATTTTGAGTGGAATTTGCTTTTGTAAGATAAAAATTGTTCCATCTACTGTGGGCTTTGAAAGAATATTACATTCCAGCTATTAACTGATTCTTCAATATATATAAATGTTTTACAACCCATTTTAAAGAAACTCAAACAAATATTTTTGTTTGTTAAAGTCTCTACTTTGTGCTTAAGATTTTCATGACATGAAGAAACAAATATTTTTGTTTGAGTCTCTACTTTGTACTTAAGATTTTCATGACACGAAGAGAATATTGAACACGAGTGACAGATATTATTATTACATTTAGATCAGTATTATAATTTGCAAATTCTGCTCAAGCTTTTCTGTACTTGATTCTACAACTCTAAGAAACTCTATACATTTCTTAGAAAGGTTGCATACATCTGCATACAGTCTTTTCATAGTACTAGATTGTCCTTGTTTTTGTTTATTTATACCACTCAGAACTCCCTATTGTTTCTGTAATAACAATGCAACAGTAACTAGCTACGTTGTTTTTTCCTTGGAGTATCTGTTTCTATGCTTCTTAGAGAATTTTTTTCTTATTCATTAAAAAAAGAAAACAGAAAAACTATTTTCCATTCAAATTGCTCTACAGTAGAAAGAATATCTGTGTACTTTGAAACTGGTTTTAAAAGGTTGAAGCATGTACCTAATAAGAACCAGGAAGAGAGGAAATGAAGCCTGGCAAACATGAGATGTCGTCAAAATAAAATTAATTAGGTGTAACTCTTCCTACTCCCAGAGTGCAGACTTGAGAACAAGGAACCAGCTAAAGGAGTTAAGCCTGCTGTCCAACCTGAGTTTGCAAGGATGCTTCCAGACTGAGTTTTGGTGCTAGGTCTTGAGAATCAGGACAGTGCTCATGATCATGTATCCCATACACTGTCTCACTTCTAGACTGTATCTCAAATACAGTCAGCTACTTTGTTTATAATCAAAAACTGTGTCAGAGAAAGAGCATGACTCTTTACAGATGAAGAAATAGACACCATTGTCCAGAAGTCTCAATTTACCTCCTTCTCCCCAACATGCACAGACAAATGGCAATTACCCTTTTTTTGAAAAAAAGTTTCAGCAGAATAAGAGAGATTAGGAGCGCTTGGATGGTTCACTCAGTTAAGCCTCTGACTCTTGATTTCAGTTCAGGTCATGATCTCAGGATCTTGAGATTAAATTCCACATCAGGCTCCACTCTGGGTGTGGAGCCTGCTTAAGACTCTCTCTCTCACTCTCCCTCTGCATGCCCCCCCTGCAGTGAAAGAATAGAAGAGACTAATCAATATCAATAAACTGAAAAGCAACTCTACAGTAACAGAGTTAATATATAAAATACTGTTAAAGTTAATAAAATAGATATTCCTGGAATGATTGAAGAAGGAATCACTTTTTGAAATCAAAGCCACATTCCAAAAATCCATAAATGGAAAAACAAGACAAAATCTTCAACACACATATATATTTTTAAAGATATTAGATCCTCATCTCACACCTCACGTGACAACCAACACAACAGAACAAGCGTTGATCAAAATGTTTTATTAAAAAAAATGAACTATATAAGCATTAGGGGGCGTCAATTACAGAGTATCCATTTTTTCATTGTTGAATTTCTAGTCTCTAGAAATGTGTCTCAGAAACAATAGGTGCTCAATGAATAATAAGTAAATTAATGAGTTTTTTACAACCCTTAATTTCAGTCAGTTTATACCTCAACTCTTTTCCTTCACTATGAAACTAGAAAAGTTGAACCAAATAATTTCTGTACTTGGGGACATTCATAATGAGTAGTGTCAACACTGGAATGAAAATAAAGAATTGTGGAAATCTACACACTGAACAATTCAACTATAGCATCTTTCCCTCCGTCTTTCTCTGAAATTCCAGTAGCCAAATATCTATCCTTCCCTCATGATGACCATCAGTTAGGAAATTAAAATATTCATCTCTGCAAAAATTGAATATCCTTAAACTAAAACCACTGCATTCCCATATGGATGTCTTGCAAGGCAGAAGTTATCCTACCTCTTCCACAACCTGGTGAGTAGTGAAGCTCACTGCTCACTCTAGAACCTACAATAAGATTGTTGGTGCCCCCCTATCAAAATCAACACAGCCAATTTTCACCTGACTTTTGGAGAAATCCATGTGAGAGATTCCAAAAATTATGCAGAAAGAAAGGGGGGAAGGAAGGGAGGGGAGGAAGGAAAGAAGGAAGGAAGGAAGAAAAAGGCAAAAAAGACGCATAGACAAAAGCAAAAATGATGCATAGACAATGTAGAGATCAAAAGAAAACTTAAAAAATCTACAGTTTCCAAATCCATCCATAAAATAAAGCAAGGATGCTTATGAAAAAATGGGGCAGAAAACAAAAAAATAATTTTAAAAAATTAATAATTTTAAAAATTAATAATTTTAAAAAATTAAAAGCTAATAAAACAGCACTCAGAAAATCTTACACCAGTTAGAATGGCAAAGATTAATAAGACAGGAAACAACAAATGTTGGAAAGGATGCAGAGAGCAGGGAATCCTCTTACACTGCTTGTAGGAATGCAAGTTGGTGCGGCCACTGTGGAAAACAGTGTGGAGATTCCTCAAAAAATTAAAATAGAGTTTTCCTTAGGACCCTACAATGGCACCACTGGGTATTTACCCCAAAGATACAGATGTAGTGAAAAGAAGGGTCAAATGTATCCCAATGTTCATAGCAGCAATGTCAATAATCGCCAAACTGTGGAAAGAGCCAAGATCCCCTTCAACAGATAAATGGATAAAGATGTGGTCCATATATACAATGGAACATTACTCAGCCATCAGAAAAAAATGATTACCCAACTTTTGTATCTAAATGGATGGGACAGGGACGCCTGGGTGGCTCAGTTGGTTGAGCAACTGCCTTCAGCTCAGGTCATGATCCCAGCGTCATGGGATCGAGTCCCACATCGGGCTCCTTGCCCCGCAGGGAGCCTGCTTCTCCCTCTGACTCTGCCTGCCACTCTGTCTGCCTGTGCTCGCTCTCACTTGCTCTGTCTCTGACAAATAAATAAATAAAATATTTAAAAAATAAATAAATAAATGGATGGGACTGGAGGAGATTATGCTGAGTGAAATAAGTCCAGCAGAGAAAGTCAATTATCATATGATTTCAATTGTGAAACATGAGGAATAACATGAAGGATATTAGGAGAAGGAAAGAAAAAGTGAGTTGGAAATTGGAGGGGGAGACAAACCATGAGAGACTTTGGACTCTGAGAAACAAACTGAGGGTTTTAGAGGGGAGAGGAGTGGAGGGATGGGTGAGCCTGGTGGTGGGTATTCAGGAGAGCACACATTGCATGGAGCACTGGGTGTGGTGCATAAAGAATGAATCTTGGAACACTGAAAAAATAAAGTAAAAATTATTAAAAAACAAAATTTTAAATCTCTACAAAGTGATAAATGGTTGAAAAGAAAGCATGAACAAGTTAGAGGATCCATGTGTCAGAACAATGTTAAGATACCTGAGGCACCATACTGCCTGGCTTTGAAACCTGTATCCTTAAGTTACCAGTAGACTTACCTTACTAGTTACATAACATTAGCAGCCAACTATTTTATTTTTAAATTAGGGATAATAGTTGTATCTTCCTCATATGATTGTAAGAAATAAAATGTTAATATTAACAAAGCTCCAAGAATAGAACCTATTAAGTTATAAATAATATATCATGTTTATTACCAATTGGTGTCCCTTTATACCTTTATTGATCTAATTTTCCTTGAACAGCTTAAGGTTTGTTGAGGTACCCTTCTGATATCATTCAGTTCCGTTCAAATGTCATCTCTTCAGGGAGGCAGCCCTTATCATTGTGTCTAAAATACAGTTCCATATCTTCTTTCTTTATCCAACTTTATTTGTGTTTATAGTATTCATTTCAACTTGAAATTGTATTATAAATGTATTCACTTATTCAGTTATTCTTGTTCTCCATAACTGGAGTATATGTTCCATAAGGCAGGAAATTTGTCTATTATGTTTTTCCCTGCATCTTCAAAGCCTTAAAAAAAAAAAAAAAACAGGCACATTGTAGGTGCTCAATAAATAACTGTTTATATAGTACAGCAGAGTGGTTAAGAATTAAAGCTTTAGAATGAGCCTGCCTGTGTTCAAATCCCATTTCTGCCATTTAGCAGCTCTGTGGGCTTTAGTAATTTACCTAACTTGCATGTCACTCATTTAGCAAAACTGGGATAAAAATAGCAGCACCTGTTTTCTTTTCTTTTTTTTTTTTAAGATTTTATTTATTTATTTGACAGAGAGAGATCACAAGTAGGCAGAGAGGCAGGCAGAGAGAGAGGGGGAAGCAGGCTCCCCACCAAGCAGAGAGCCCAATGTGGGGCTCCATCCCAGGACCCCGGGATCATGACCTGAGCTGAAGGCAGAGGCTTTAAGCCACTAAGCCACCCAGGCGCCCTGAAGCACCTGTTTTTAATGTTGTGTTGTTTCAATACATATAAAACTCTTTGAAGTCTGTTTGGCATTTATCACTTATAGATGACAGCTATTATTATTTCTAACCTACATTAAGAATGAAAGCACAAATGGATTTTTGAATGAATAAATAAATGAAGAATATAGGGGAAAGAGGGCTTTCATTTATGTGCTGCCCCCCTTAATTCTTTTATGACAATCATGTTGCTCTTTGTTACCTTCATAATGCTTAGAAAATTAATTTCAACATTAAGGAAAATGAGGAGTATCTGGGTCTTGTTTTGTTTTCCCCCTATAGAAAAGAAAGTATGTGGTTTAAGATGTGTTTCCCACTTCTCAGTTTTATCTGTCACAAATATACTGCCCTCAACCTTGAAGTTCATTTCAGGTGACTCAAAATGAGAATAACAGCTGAGCGAATATGCCAGTCATTCACTTTTACTCTCTTTTCTCCCCAAACTCATAATCCCAAGTTTGCCCTTCTGTGCCCTGCTTTCTAATTTGAGAGGCTGAATTCTGTGGACTGTGTCGCTTCCACCTTTTTTACTTTCAGGTCTCCAATTGGATTCCACAAATAAGAGATACGGATAGGAAATCAGAGTAAAGGAAAAGAGAGCATGAGGAGAGTGAGCTGTGTCCCCCCATCTCCACTCAGGGTACCAGCAGCATCTATCTGCAGTGACCCTCTGTGACTCATCCCCCTGTGACCAAAGGTCCTACAGTGGACCTACCCCTCCTCTATAGACCCACATTCCACCAATTCTCTGTCCCTTGTCCTTTCCATTTAAAGAGTTTTCCCAACGTCTCATATAGCCACTTACAAAACTGTAGAATTAGTTTTTCCTGGTTCAATAGAAAAGATCTTGTCCAAAAAGCTGAATGTGGAAGATACAGAATTATTATTCTATTTTTAATCAAGAACTAGTTAACTAAAAATATAAATTGGAAATATTCTAAGTGATAAATTTTTAAGGGAGGAAGTAATTAAAACCTCCATTAATAAGATTAATATCTATTTTTTAGACTTAAGAAGTATATCAATCTAGTTTTCCAGCTTGATTAAGTGTCTTTACTCAGAAGAGTCTAAAATTTTTACAAAGACATCTCAGAGGAACATGAATATGTATAAATAAATATATATATATATATATATATATATATATACACACACACACAACCAAAAATAATCAAGTAATCATTAAACAGATGAACTTTTATTCACTTTTTAATTCCTAAAGATTTTTCTCTACAAACTCATGTCACATTGATGTCATTAAAATACAGAAATAGATATTTATTTAGAGTGCATTAACTCTCAGTGTCAATGGCTTTATTCTTCTCTAGTTATTCATCCTTAGAGCCATTTTTTTTCCCCTCAAAATATCAGGTACGTGTGGGAGATAGAGCACATAGTGAATAGAAGGGACAGTATCAGTGCAGTTAAAACACAAAGCACCCCATTTGGCCCTGTCTGAAGCTGACATTAGGAGAGTTTGAGTGGTTATTTTTCGTATTAAAAATGCATACCTAAGAAACTTAACATTTGCTTAGATAGAGGAATGTCTGAACATTTTTATGCCAGGTTATTTTCCCCCATGATCATCAATCGCCAATTGTCATCCAAAATTCCAAAGGATTGATTCCTGAGAATTTAGCTATACCTAATTTCTTCCCAGAGATTTTTAGCAGGACAGTTTGTGGACTTAATCATAAGTAAAGATTTCATTTATAAAATGGTTTGGTGGAAATGGCCATCTTCCATGCACCCCCACTAGGCTTATAACAACTGATGATGAGAAGCCTCAGGAAATGAGGTGGGAGAAAACCAGAACAAAGAATGAAGATGGCTGCGAATTATACAGCCGAAAATGAACAGTCTTCTTCATTGGAGGGTCTCTACCTTTGCGCAGTGAGGGCTGACGGTGAGCGCGACGGATTTGTCACATGCTCGAGACATCTCACGAAACATAATTTCCTGACTGCCAGTCAAGAAATACATGGGGAGTAGGAGATATAGGATTCCAGCTATGGAATGACTAAGTCACAGGAATAAAAGGCACCACAGAGGGAATATAGACAATGGTGGTATAGTAACATTGTACCGTGACAGATGGAAGCTACAGTTGCGGTGAGCGTAGCGTAAAATGCAGAGAAAAATTGAATCGCTCTGTTGTAACATCTAAAATTAATGGAACAATGTGTGTCAACTATCCTCAAAAAAGCCTTAAAAAATATATGGAGAGAAGTGAGTTGAGGGAAATCGAGGGGGAGACAAACCATGAGAGACTGTGGACTCTGAGAAACAAACCAAGGGTTTTGGAGGGGAGAGGGTGGGGGTTGGATGAGCCTGGTGGTGGGTATTAAGGAGGGCACATATTGTATGGGGCACTGGGTGTGGTACATAAACAGTGAATTTTGGAACACTGAAAAATTAAAAAAAAAAAAAGAGTATATGGCATTTTTAAAAGGCTTTCACTGGATATAATTTAATGAAAGGACTATTTCCAGGGTAATAACTAAATATGGATGGTGAGATAGCCAGAGATTAGAAATAACAAGAAGCCATTTACCTGGCTTTAAAAAAGTCATTCTTTGGAACTTACCTTTGTTCGTTATTTTCTTTATCAGTTGTATGATGCCTTATCAGAATCAGTATTGAAATACATACATATTTTTGTTTTTAAAGATTTTATTTATTTACTTGACACAGAGAGAGAGAGATCACAAGTTGGGCAGAGAAGCAGGCAGAGAGAGGGGGGAAGCAGGCTCCCTGCCAAGCAGAGAGCCCAATGTGGGGCTTGATTCCAGGACCTGAGATCATGACCTGAGCCAAAGGCAGAGGCTTAACCCACTGAGCCACCTGGGCATCCCCATATATTTGCATTTTAATGAACAGAGCCAGGAGTGCATGGGGGAAAGAAGAAACAAGTTTAGAAGGAAAAAGAATCTCAAGTGGTAGAATGTGGTAGCACACATAAAGAAGAAAGGAGAGGGGCGCCTGGGTGGCTCAGTGGGTTAAGCCACTGCCTTTGGCTCAGGTCATGATCTCAGGTCCTAGAATCAAGCCCCACATTGGGCTCTCTGCTTGGCAGGGAGCCTGCTTCCCCCCTCTCTCTGCCTGCCTCTCTGCCTACTTGTGATCTCTCTCTGTCAAATAAATAAATAAAATCTTTAAAAAAAAAAAAGAAGAAGAAGAAGACAGGAGAACATGTTGAGTCATTAGGCCTGCTACAAGAAGAAATGCAAAAGAAAACAAAGTAAAACAAAATAAATGATCAAACAAGCAAGCCAGGAGGAGAGCTGACCTAAGAGTGGAAAATCTCCTGGGTCACTATCCCCATAGGTCACTCAGTGGTAAGGAGCAGGGAGTGAGGAAGAGAGTTTGGATATCTGAATCACTTTCAGCGCACTTTACTTTTTTTCTAGGTCCAGGAGCAGAGAGTCCAAGAGAGGGCCTGTCTCACAATGCTGCAGTTATGAGGAGCATGGTGACCCTGGAGTGGCCCAAGAGAGATGGTTAGAGGGCTCTTCTCTTCACCCTCTTTGTTCACTGGCACCTTGCTGTTCCTTCTGATAGCTGAAGGAAAAGCTGATCAAACAGAAGGAAGGAAGGAAGGAAGGAAGGAAGGAAGGAAGGAAGGGGAAAAGGGAGAGAGGGAAGGAGGAAGGTAGTGGGGGAAGGAAGCCAGGAAGGAAAGAAGGAAGGAACGGGAAGAATTAACAGTTGAAGCCTCATCAGAAATACAGATCCCAGCATGAGAATTTCATCCAGGGCCTTCTGGATAAAAAAGAGGTTTTTGACAGACCAAAGATGGAGAAAATAAGAAAGAAATATAATACCGAGTGTCTGGGAGAATTTGCAATGGGAGGGTAGCCAATGTGGCTGGGGAGGAAGGAGGAGAAAAGTGCAAATTTGGATAGCAAAAATAAAATTAGCTTCTTACTAACTTTGCCTAAAATGACATAATAAAACCTTATCCTGAGCACATGCAACATCTGACCACCTTGAGATGAGAAATTGCCTGAAAAAGACAGAGGGATTTATGTGCTAAGCAGAGTGTTAGAAGAGGATTTCTATCCTTCTGCAGTTGTTGAATCTGTCTATGCTAGGGAATCATGGGACTTTTCCTTTAACTGTCTCTAGGCTCTGTTCTAAAAATATCTATTACATGGCATGCTTGCAGGGCCAAGATTTCATCCCCCAAATTCTCTGACCCTGTCTGCAGAAATTTGAAGATTATAATATTATTGCAAATTCATCAGATTTACTGAACTAGTCAGGAGGACACAAGAAAGTGGCATTAATTCTTTCCCTGTTCCAGAAGGAATGAAGAGCTATGAAAACCAGAGTCCAAACCAACTGGATTCAATGACCAGGTTATCTATTGTTTCAATGGTTTTTATCAATCCTTTGCAGTTTATTTTTTTTTAAAGATTTTATTTACTTATTTGACAGACAGAGATCACAAGTAGGCAAAGAGGCAGGCAGAGACAGAGGGAGAAGCAGGCTCCCCATGAGCAGAGAGCCAGTTGCGGGGCCCCATCCCAGGACCCTCCCCAGAGCCTTCCCAGAACCCTCCCAGGACCCTCCTAGGACCCTGGGATCATGACCTGAGCCGAAGGCAGAGACTTTAACCCACTGAGCCACCCAGGTGCCCCAATCCTTTGTAGTTTAAAATCGAGTTAGTACTTTGTCCCTTATACTGTAATAGATTCTGGTAGGCCATAGAAGGTCTCCAGAATGAATTACTACCACATTCATCGTTGAATTACTACCACATTCATCGTTCTACCAGCCTTCCAATGGTTTTGTCAAATCATCTGCTGGATTCAAATTTTCCATTTCTTCAGTGAGATATCTGACTTCAGTCAGGTGTTTTGCAGCTCCAAAAAAGGGAGCTTGAACCTACAATAAATCATTGAAGGTTATCAGGGAAAGAAAGACCCTGCAGCCTTGAATCAGGGCTCTATTAGAAATATGCTCAGCCGTAGCATAGAATAGTACAGGAGAATCTAGCATATGAGGAACAGATTGGAACATAAACCATAAGTCTTCAGTTCTAACATCCCCTGTGAATTCTTAACAGTGCATGTCTCAGTTTCCTCCTGCAGTAAGACCTACACACACAGCTGAATATAAACTATAGCAACCACCTCAAGGGTTCGACTTGCCTCTATTCCTATACACCAGGTTTTTGGTTTGGGGAACGAACATCCTGGTTTTTGTCCAACTTTTAAATATAGGAATTATCTTTAATTTCTTATTTCCTTTTAATTCCCACATTCATTCATCTATCAAGTTTTGCCGGTTCTGACTCCTACATACTTCCAGAATCCGTCCTCTTTTCTATTTTCACTTCCATTTCTTTAATTTGTGCCCACCTCATCTCTTACCTAGCTTCTTTTAATAGCACTCTAACTAGACCTTCCCTCCCAGTCCATTCTATGCCTATGCAACCTTCACACTGCTTACCAGAATGGTGTTTTTTTTTTTTTTAAGAAAGAAGTTAATTCGTAACAATCTCTTATTTTAAATAAGCCACGGAGATAAAATTCTAAAATATAGCAAGCAAATCTATTCCTTGCAGGATATGGCCTGTTTCTATTTCCTATAAACATCCTTACATACCCCCATATATGCCTTAACATCCCACATGTTGCTGAATGAGTCATTCTCTCTTTTGCTCACTCTTCTGCCTGCAATGCCTTCCTCCCTCTCGTCCATCTAGTATGCATTTACTCATTCTTCGAGATTCATCTCAGGTATCACTTTTCCAGTTAATCCTTCTCCTGAACAAATTTTTTTATAGGCAGAGAAAAATGACCCCCTCTCTTGGCTTCCCAAGACTCACAGTCATGATTCTATTAAACGGTTCCCATGTATTCGTTAAAATTTTCAGAGGTAAAGTTCTTTCCCCCAGACTTGAGCTATAGAAATTTAGGGGCCACATCTTTTTTTTTTTTTTTAAGATTTTATTTATTCATTTGACAGAGAGCAGGCAGAGAGGCAGACAGAGAGAGGAGGGGAGGAAGCAGGCTTCTTGCCGAGCAGAGAGCCTGATGCAGGGCTCTATCCCAGGGTCCTGGGATCATGACCTGAGCCGAAGGCAGAGGCTTAAATCACTGAACCACCCGGGCGCCCCTAGGGACCACATCTTATTCTTGTGGTTTAACAATGTTTCATGACACTTAGGGTGCCCTAACTATTTGTTGAGAGTGAAATCTGAACTCTATGAAAATTTAAGGCAGTTTTGCAGATACTGTGGTTTTTTAAGCTGGGCTGATACTCTTTAATCATGTATATTGTTCAATTACTTTTTGAATCTCTTTTATGAATTTCTATGGAAATTTTATGAACTTTAATTTCTTACTGGTCTAAGCACCTTAGGAATATTAATTAGTCCATTATGATAATCTGTATTGTTTACACAGACCCTCCCATAGCACCAGATTTATGTTGACTCTCAGAAGACCAGAAACCTTGCCTGGGGTATCTGAATGGGGCTGTGTTAATAATCAACATTTCCAGACCATCTTAAATTAGAACTAGCTGGAGAGAGAGAGAGAGAGAGAGAACTTTAAAAAAGATGTTTGCCAGAGAATCATCTGGTAAGAAGCCATTTCTGGAAAATAATCTGTGCTAATGAGAAAAAGAAGTGAAGAAAAAGTGGGCTGTGAGCTTTGCTATTTTCAGCTCTTTGTTTTGCTTTCAGCAAGGTGTCTTCTAATCCTTGCCATGAATATGGTACATGCTGTCTGGGCTGCATACTCTGAGAAGTGCAAATGAAATCATACCAAGCCCCAGCTCCATGATAACGTGTAGGAAGAAGAACCTAAATCATTAACGTGAAGACAATACCTCTGGAGACAGTTCTGCTGAACACAAAAGACACATTAATTTGTTTCATTATTTTGGACATGCAGAGCTCCAAAAGGAACATTGCAAACTGAATAAAGCAGCAAAAATATGGCAAACCATGAACATGGAATTTCAGTTATTAGCCATTCTGTGTTCGGATTTTAAAAAGATGGGATTAGAGAATACAAACTCGTGGTCTGCCTCTGAAAAACTCAGAAAACTGCAGCCTGCATTAATTTTTATTTTTTCCATTTTCTTTATTTTCATGATGCATTTACTCTTTCATTTAAATTCTAGTTAGTTGGCATACGTTTCAATATTGGTTCAGGAGCAGAGTTCAGCAGTTTATCATTTACACCTGCCTGCATCAGTTAAACAAATAATAAGGGAAACATTTTTCAAACAAAATGACCATGAATTTCAGTAGACTGTGTGTAGGAAAAGTTGCCATTTATAACTTTTGACTTAAATTATTTTCCACTAGTCCAAATAAGAAAGCCCAAGTCTTAGGGTCTTCTTATTTTTCTATTCCCTTAGAGCTCACAAATAAATAAGTGGTTCCTCAAACTGCTTTAATATTTCATTTTTAACCATTTTGCTTCACTACACATATCCTTAATAAATAAATAAACAAATAAATCACCCTAGAATCCATTCTTCCCTCCTTATGTGAAATGTCTAAATAAGAGATTTTTTTTTCCTTTTTATCCCTCTGTCATTTCATATTGGGCCACAAACTGCGCTCTGAAGGCTACAATCCCAGAACACACTGAAGCAGAACTAATCCTTTTGTATACGGATACAGCCTCATCGTTTAAAACAGAGAAACAGAATGTGCTCAGATATGTCTTCTAGAATGCCATCCCTTTCCACACTTGTTACAGAACCTAAAATAATTTAGTGAGCTTCTTCAGTGTTAGGTAGCCAACCTGTAAGACCTTTTAGACAAGGCTTTTTCCACGTGAACTGCTTTAAGACAGAAGCATTTCACTTAGATCTGAGAAGTTGATGGGCAGCTATGTTGCCCTGTAAGTAATCAGGTTGTCGTGGTTATCTTTATCTTCCTTTATGAGCAAAAGTGTGAATGGGTGTGCAATAGATATTGTTTTTCTGCCATTTTTAACCCATGTGAGAATAAAGGATTTTCAGACACAAAAAGCCAAAATTATAATTCTATTATTGGGTTGATAGCCTTTATCCCTATACCCAGCAGAGAGCACTTCTGTGTCCTTAACTACCTAGACAATCTTCACATGACCTCATCTTTCCACTAAACTCAAAGATGAAGACATTTCTGGTTTTTAGTCATTCTAATAAGGAGCATGACAGCCTATCATGCATATAATTCGTACCTTACACACTGCAGGGTAACTGACACATAAGTCTTGTTAAGTATATATTATATATTATCCTGTCTTGCATTTTTCAGATGAGAAAACTGCAGCTCCAAAGTTATGGAACCTGATGAACATCGGGTATAGAAGCGGTGAGCACAAGATTTAAATAAAACTCTTCTTTTGGATCTACACAGTCCAGTGGAAGAACCAGTAGCCACATGTGTCTCTTGGACACATGATACGTGGACAGTTTGAATTGAGATTTGTTGCAAGTGCAACACATTAGTTTTACAATTTTACTATACCCATCAGGTATTGAAAACTTGAGATGAAACCAAAGCTGTTAAATAGTTCAATGATATGTATATTCATTGCATATTGAAATGATGTTTTTATATATTAGATTAAATTAAATATATTATTAAAATTTATATCACTCTTTTCTCTTTCATTTTTCATAATGTAGTTACATTAGAAAATTTGAAATTCCATATGTGACTCATATTATATTTGTGTTGGACAGCATTGTATTAGACCATACTGTCTACACCTCTGTAAGAAAATTTTCTTGATTACCTACTGACTTTCTAAGAGAAATAAAACTTTTTAAAACATTGGGTTGTGATTTTAGCCTCTAACATACATATATGCTTCTGATTTATATATACCAAAATGCTGAAAACCCTTGAAAGTAAATCATGTTTTCCCCAGAATGTGCTTCCCAACCTCAACCTGGTGAGACATCATATTCTCTGCTCTGTGTGGGTCCGTGCCCCGCCCCCCCGCAAGGACTGTACTGTGCTCTGCTCTCAAGCATCACCTGTTCTTGTAAGGATTATTTTCATAGCAGAGCTCTCAACACCTGGATGCTCTGCGTGACTGGACAGTTTCTCCAGGTGATCAAAAGTATCCGGAATGACGATCTCATATTGGAGGAAGGTCACAATCAAACCGTGAACAGCAGCTGTTCTCACACTTTGATGTCCATAACAATGATGAAGGCAGCCTGTTAAAACGATCAATTCCCAGGTTTCTACTTCTGTTGAGTTTGACTCAGGAAGTTTGCATAGTATTAAAATGTTCATTTTTGTCAAACTTCCCTAGTAATTCTGATGTAACTAGCCTATAGACAGACTCCTTTCAAAGACATTTCTCTAGACAAAGGGTTGTGGATGCATCTGGAAGCAAGAACATAAATATCTTAAAAAATGAGAGAGATGTCAGTCATCAAAACCCAGGTCTTATTTTTATGTATTTGTTTACAAACCATCAACTTTTTTTATACAGCCCTGACACGAATCAGTGTCATGTTAGGAAATAGAAACCAATCAGAGATGTAATGATTGTGGATAGAAGCAGAGGTTTCAAAGCCCTGGGTTTGAAAATGACATTTGAAAATGACAAGTCTTTTTTAATTCCTGAAATTTCAGTTTCACCACCTATAGAATGAAGTAAAATTATTTATATCACTAAAAATTGCTGTAAATTGTTATTCATTCTTTAAACTGTATACATGAGTAGTACTTTAAATAGATGAATATCTGCTAAGATCCAGTAGATAGCCTTCACTGTAGTTTGGAAAAAAAATACAACCTAAGTAGAAATTTATCAGCATTCTGACATTTATTCTCTGACTCAGATCATACACAAGAAACCTTTCAAAAACATTGAAATGGGATTGATATTTTGTAAATATAGCACTTAATTGCTAAAGAGATTTATATTATATTATATTATATTATATTATATTATATTATATTATATTTCAGATGGTCAATAATTGATCTTCTTGTCCTTTGGCATTTACTGATATTATTTGCAAAATTTATATATGGGTATGCCTGGAGTCCAAAGCAATCTAGCCCTGTATTCTAAAGATAATAATTGAACTTTTCAATTAATTAAATAATGTCAATGGAATACTGAATTAGCAATGATGTGGCATGGGTATGCTGCTACATGATTAGTTTCTAATAATAAAAGACAGGCACATATGACATAGAAAAAGTAAAGTTTTGTTTTTATATTAATAAAATCCAGAAATTCATCTCTGTCCTTTATTTTATTCATCCTATCACAAGGAGATAGAACATGTTAAAGTAAATGTGTCACAGCAATTCTCTCCCAAGAATCATCTTCAGTAGAACTGAGTGATCATAATGTATAATGCATCTTATTAAGTACATTATTATAGGAAAGTAAGTAATGGTCTGTGCCCTGCAACATAAAGCCTGACAAATAAAAAGCCATTTGGACTGTACTCAGCATTCATTAAACATTTGATGAATAAATGAATTAGTGAGTAAACAAATGAACAATATAAATGTAGCTAAACAGTTCTATCAAAATTCAGGGGGGAAGGGGTGCCTGCCTAGCACAGGAGGTTAAGCATCAGACTGAGTTTCAGCTCAGGTCAGGATCTCAGGCTCATGACACGAAGCGCTGGAGTCAGGCTCCTCGCTCAGTGTGGAGTCTGCCTGGGATTCTCCTCCCCACCCCTTCCTTTTGCCCCTCCCCCCACTCACACTCTCTCTTATTGCTCTCTAAAATAAATTTTAAAATCCTTAAAAAAAATTCAGGGAAGGAGACATCCCTTAACTACCAATGCTTTCTTCTTGGGGTATGTGAAACATTTCTTCTCAGGTATCAACAGCCACTCCCTATAAGTGTAGGAAGAAAAATTCTGAATGGTAAATATAATTGTCATAGACACAACTATGTGTAAATACTATAGCACAGGCTGAAGATTATTATAAATAAAAAAAAAAATTTAAAAACCTCCATTTGCCAACTATGGGAGTAGAACCTGAAAAATAAAATAATCCACTCAGTGTCACTTACATGCAGAATTCCCCTTTCCTGGAACTGATAAGGAATGCTGTCTCTTTAGGCAAAGCCTACTCTGACTATGCCTTCCTGCTGCTGGTCTACTCCCCACCATTCCCATTTTTTCAGCAGCATGCCTTAGGAACATCTCTGTTCTTGTGTTTGCCATGATTTGTAGGAATTTATATGCTCATCCACCCCCCCCCCATTTAATTATGAACTCTTGAGAGCAATGACCATGTTTTATTAATTTATTCACTTCATTCTCAAAACGTAGTGCCTGGCACAACTGGAACATGGTTCTTTCAAGCACCAACTTTTCCCCATACCCCCCTACATAGTCCCCACAAAGAATCAGCTTCTTAGTTCCTAACACGTGGTACTTCATGCAGCACCAGTAATGATCTCTTTCAATTATATCCCATTCAAGTTAGTACTTAGGGTTTCAAGGAAGCTGAGTTTTCCCACTTGGGAGGGCATTACAACATCATCCACCCTGAATCTATATGAATTGGCCCATAATTTGGCATCAGTGACCAGGCTTGACTTACCCATGAGCAATAACCAGACATCTAGTTGGCAGTCAAAAAATATTGCTGGCTAAGTTAATATTGAAAATGCAGAATGCCTCGCAAGGATGAATGATGGTATCATACAATCGAACAGAAATTAAGACTGATGCAAATCTATGCACCTAACATTAAAATAAAAAGAAGCTTAACTTACAACCTCAAAATAATTTAAACATATATTAGTCTACCTTAATATAATAATTTCCGAAAGAAACTTCAAAAATATAACACGAGGCAAAACAACAAAATCTGTCATCATTTCTGAAGATTCCTATGCTCAAGCATGGGGAATTATGATGTGAATTAAAATCTAAATTAGTTGTAATTTGCATGGGTTCACAAATCTTCATATGCAATTCCCAGAGCAGCATTCCCAATATGGGCTCATCAAGCTGACTTGGTTTCTAGGGTGTCCCAGTGCTTGTTTTGGATTTGTTCACATGCAGATTCAGATGCATTTTAATCTCCAGCTCAGCCCATATGGTCACCCCATGAGCATTCAGAATAATTCTCAGGTACATAGTCACTCAGCTCTAAAACAAAAGTATGAGGATGTCAGGCGTATAACTTATTCATCATCTTCGATCTGGTAATTCATGAACCTTAAAGAAATGGTACAGGCTCTACTGAAGCCTATTAATTTTCAATTCCATTTAATAGCAGGATCAAAAGCTGCCCTGTACTCCGAATGTGAGGGGCATGCACAGTTAGAGAATGGATACTCAGAAACGCTTTCACCACCAAGCTGAGGTAGGAAGCTTCCATCTGAGTAGGAGTTCAGGATCTGTTCTGTGATTTCTGTTGCTAGGCAACCGCTTCCTTTGTCTGCTTTGTTCAGAACAGTTGCTTTATTTATACTTGGTTTAGATGATGCAGATCATAATGTGAAATCATAAAAGAAAATAGGAAAAAATTATATTAAAATTGTTCCAGAAAATTTGTAATTCTGTCTGAAAACTAATGAATGTTGATGCAAATAGAGCTCCCACCAAAAAAAAAAAAAAAAAAAAAAAGAAAAAAAAAGAACTATAACCCAGCAGGCTCCATCTACCTGATACTTTTTGAATAAGCTACAGGATAACCTAGAGTTAACTTTTAAAATAATCTATGGCTGACAAAACAACAACAACAACAACAATAAACCCATCAAGTATTTAGGCAATAAATAAATAATATATGAAATTATAATGATAATAGGTTAGATAATATAAAATATATCTTGATGGCAATTTGGAAGAATAAATAATTTGTTTAGTGTGAAACATTGAGGTGATTTGGAAAGGTTAAAATGCATTAAAATTTTTAAAAATTAAAAAAACTGAGAGAAAGAAGGTAAAATAAGATTAAAGGATACAGAGAGAAAAGGTATATTACATGAACTTTCCAAAATTTTGAAATATGTAATACAGTTTCTGTATCTCTGATTTGCACATACTTTAAGAATTGAACTAAATAATCTTTATTGACAAAAAATAATCTCACTTTGAATCTATCATATATGACTTTTTTTTTTAAAGGTTTTTGTTTATTTGACATCCTGGGATCCTGGGATCAAGCCCCACATCGGGCTCCCTGCTCATATGTGACTTTTTTAATCATTGTCACCTATCATTTTTAAAGGTGATTTTTAAATGAAACAAAAACAAGACTATATGCTCTAATCCTATTAATTGTCATGTAAGTTTTTCCTATGCCTTGCATATTCATTCTTTTTCTCATTAGCAAGTTCTTCAGTTTTTTTCTTCATGCATTAGTAACAGTAAACAACTGAATGCTTGCAGAATCAGATACTTTAACACTTTACAGATCTTAGCTCATTTGATCTTCAAGGGTCCTAGAAAGAAAGTACTATTATTTTTATCATCCCCATTGTGTAGATGAGAGAAATGTAACACAGAGGTGTGAAATAATTTTCCCATGAGGATCCAAGTACTAGGTAGCAGAGCAAGGTTTCCAACTCACATGTTCTGATAGGGCTCCTACCTGCTGAGTCACTAATTTATGAAATGTGAATTTTTTTCCCCTGCAACACAATTTTGTGATTGACTATTTTTTCTGTAAGTACCCTCCTTGATTTGGGTAATAAATAAATAAATAAATAACCAGCTAACTCAATATCTTCTATTTCCATCTATTTTTATTCTCAAGATTTATATGTATCACAGGTTAGAAAACATCTGAACTGCTGCATTCTAGTTATAATGAGCCCTACCTGAAATGTATCCCATTCACATCATTAACTTTTTTGCCTCTCCTACTGTTGCTTACAGTACTGAGTTCTCATGTTCTTGTTAGAGACTTGTTACTTGCATAATTATTGCAGGATTGTCTTCCATTTCTCCATTATGCAGTGAAGTGATAAATACTAAGAATTAAAGACCAAACACATAGACACATACTATCTGTGAACTCTGAGTATTTATATTGTGGCTAATGAAATCTGGGCTCTGAAAGCTAAACTAAAAGTCTCAGCGTGATTTTATGCCCTCATAATTACAAACTCTTCATTCTTTTTTTACTCTACCTTATTATTATTTCACAAGAAAATAGTTGGACACATTTTTGAAGAAGAAAGTTAGGTGTCACAAAGGTGTTTGTTATCCTTATGCCTAAAGGAACCTTGAATCTGAGATGCGTAAAGTGACTTTTACCTTATGCAGAGGCATATTGAAAGGAAAACAAGAATGGGAAGAGCAGAGAGATTTTGATGCCATTGGGATTTGTCATTTTAAGGTTAAATTTCAATAGAGTCTGGTTTCTTGTATTCTGTATGCATTTGGCTCCTGGTGAAATTTTCATCCCTACATCGACAGTGCTCAAAACTTCTGTCCCAGACAAATAGAGAACAGAGTCTCAAATGTACATAATGACCCCTTGCTTCTTCAGTGAACCAAAAAAGAAGGGTAAAACAAAACAAAACAAAAACAAACAAACAAAAAAATAATTACTGGCCAGGATGAGGGGGTACTTAATTTTCTTAAGGCTTTTAATTTTCAGGTGATTCCATCTAACGTTATATTGAACCCAATGAAGATTATTTCAATTCAATTACAAAATTATAATTTCCAGAGTGTAACCTCTGTTCTCTATCAAGAACATACCTATCATGGAGTTATTTTTTATTAAAATTATTATTTTTGTGATTATTATCAGCTTTAAAGTCATAAGAACATTTATTATTGTTCCTTAAGATTTCTCTGTGGAGTAAGGCACTTAGACACTAGACTGTTTTATATGAGGTCATCTTTTTAATAGCTTTCATGATTCTTAAAGACCAAGATTCAGACACATTACTAATTTCTCATACATTGAAAGATCTCTTTTTGAAGTAAGATGTATATTATGTTATAAAGTATAAAATAAACAAATGAAAGTTATTAAAAGCACATAAACTATAATGTGGACTGTACAACAAGAAGAACCTTCCATGAACTGAATAGGGGACTGAAAAGTAAACCAACAACTCCAATAATAAATGTCTTTTCTCAGTTTGCTACAGTACAGAGAACACTTAAGGCTTAGTCAGATACTAAAAGGATAATGCAAAAGCCCACCTTCAGAAGCGACAAAGTCTCAATAGTCACTGGGAGGAGAGGCATCTTAAATCCATACCTATGCAGGGGAGAAGGACTGAGAATTGAAACTTCTCATCTTCTGAAAAAACATTATAATTCTGCCTCTTGACATGTTAGAATATTGATCTAGGTAGAAGTTTCTCTCCATAGTATCATTTAATAAAATTAAAGGACTGCAAGGGCCACACAGGTGTCCAAACATTTGGGTCAAACTAAGTATTAAAAAACGGGGAGTGCTAATTATATAAAGGAAGACCTTCACACTTGTTAACTGCAGAACAGCAGCTAGATTCATAATCAGTCTGCTGAACACAAACTGGGGGGTCATTGTATACAATAATATGGGAAAATACTATTATTTTTATTTAAGTAAATATTAACAAGAAGGAACACTCATAATACTAACCATTTTTTTAAAAAAAGATTTTATGTATTTTTATTATTTGAGAGAGACAGCAAGCACAAGTGAGGTGAAGGGCAGAGGGAGAAGCAGACTCCCCATGAGAAGAAGGGACTAGATCCCAGGACTCCCGGCTCATGACCTGAGCTGAAGGCAAACACCTAACCGACTGAGCCACCCAGACATCCTCATAATACTAACTTACACCAAGAACTAATCAATATACATTGGTTAACTTAATATAATAACCCACAAAGTAGATTCTAATTTATCCCCATTTTAGAGGTGAGGCACAGAGCAAGTAGGGAGTTGGTCCAAGGTCACATAGCTATTATGTAGTGTAGCGAGGATTAAAACCCATGCAATCTGGCTTAAGAATCGCAGTATTTATATTGACCTAACTTACTAATTTTGTTTTTATACTGCTTTGCCTTTTGAAAAATAATGAGTTGTCTTTTAAAAAATTATTAATTAAAACATAAATTCATGTCTGTGTTTTGTCTAATTTTTCTTGAAAACTCAGTAATAGAGCCAAAACATGACTGCTAAGACCCGTTGCATAAGTACAACTTAATACCATAAGTGAAATCTACCAGAATGTAGACTACCACCTCTGTTCCAGATAGAGATCCACTTAAACTTGATGGAAACTGTTTCTGTATTATCTTACATCTTCTCATTAACTATCTAATTGTCTTTAATTTTATAAAACTAATAGTAGGTAAATAATTGCTTAACTTCAATTATATTGTTAGGAAAAGAAAACAGAAAGCACAAAATGATGATACAGGTATTTCAGCAAAACATTATTTGTGTAATACTATGTCTGTTATGTGTATATAATAATTCTCAGTTGTGTTTCCCTCTCGTAATATATATAATTAGATGTTTGAGCAATAAAAACTGACTATGGAAATGCAATTCTTTCTTATATCTGTCAGAATATAATCACGCAAGATTTATAGGCAATATCTGAGTTTATATCTTTATTTTTAATAAAAAAATTTATACAGTATAAGACATAAACAGGTATGAGGTTTATGCTTTATTTTTGGTATTTTGGCTTGATTTATCTATATGTGCCCCCCCACACCTCCCTCAACACAGAGTGATAGTGAAAGCTAAGAGCACCTTGAGCACCTGGTGACAGAATAAAATAAGCTCTTTTTGATCTCTGATTAGCATAGGATCCCAGGATGGAGAATTCATGTAAATTAGCTTTGGACCAAAAGAGATTGTATTCTAGGTAAATAAAAGCACACACTATACCATAGTATTGCAACCTCTCTATACCTTGGAAAACAGAAGTACGAGGAACAATTCTAAACAGCTAACAAATTGTGAATTTGTCATTTGTTGGTTAAAATTACTAAAGAATTGTATTTTGCTTTCAAGAGCCTTATATTCTAGAAAGCTATAAATATTGAATCAAGTAAAGATATGTTGCTATTTATATTTGGAGCCATCAAAGGGCACAGAATTAGGTGTCATTCATTATCATAGAAAACCATTTTAAATATTAGATGAGTGACAGTCTTTTTCTCATACTGAAGGGCAACAGTCTAATTGTAGAATGGGGCGTTCGAATGCATGTATATGTTTAAACCGATGGTGTTTCTTGGTCCCCAATTTTGAGGCCGTGAAAATAGGGAAAGTGTCACTTGTGACAGATAATAAATTCATAAGAAAAAAATCCTATGGTGAGAACGACTAAATTTGCCACAGTGGGATGACAATGAAATGTGAATTCTCTGTCCACTTTGGTCAGCTCACATCATCCCTAACAGGGAAATATTTTAACAGGGAAATTTAAAGTTTCTACTGGTTCATTTATAAATTTCTGGCAGTTTGCTATAGGACCAATCTGGGAATTTTATGCTTATTTAAGTACATACCACAAATGTTTATTAATAAACAAAACTCAATTTAGAAAAATCCGTTTCTTAAAACAGTCGTTGATAGGGGGAAAAAAAGGTTTTTATTTTTTTCCACAGGTTGACCGATTAGACGTGATTATATAGTGATTTTGAGATATCTGGACTCCCTATTAAAATGCTGCTATTCTTCTGTAGTGCTCCTTAGTCACAAACTCTGTGCCTCCAGGATTTAATGATTCAGTATTTTAATGACTGTGGATTAAAACCACAGCCACTTGGCACACAGCGAAGGTTTAATGCATTGCAGGAGGTACCATGGGCAAGAACAGCAGGGGTGAGCTTTATTAAAGTAGCTGTGCCACCCTTTGCCTATAAAATTCAAGCTGTTCTTAAACATTACTCTTGATGTAGGTTGCCTCCTAGAAATGGAATTCTTTGCAAAATTTCACAATGCAAGTTTTTCCCCAGGGCATGTCAATGGGTTTTTGAAAAACAGCAAAAGAAATAGGAACAAAAAACCCTCTTATTGGTTCTAACTATTCTGACATTCTTTCTGTCTATATTTTCTACTTGGCTTATAAACATATGCTGCTCGATTTAAATGGAAACAATCAAATTATATATATTTTAAAATGTGTTGTTACATTATGTGCTTTTGTCCCCATAGTATGCAAGCTCCATGGAATTTTTTTTTTTTTAATTTTAGTTGACATCTGGTACTTTACATTTGTCAACCCTATTTTGACATAATTAAGTCCATTTTTAGGAGATACTAAAAAGTTGAATGATATAACCAAATAATACATCCAGTCACATCATGGCTTGGACCCAAGGGATTCTAGATAAATTTTTAGATTGGGCTGGTTCTTGAAGACTGGTTGAGTCTTGTGTGTTCAGCAGACTGAAAATATCCTGGATTTCTAGCTTTAGCTTTCTATTTCTTATAGATTCTCACAGCATTAAAGAAGAAGTTTGTGCCTTAGTGTTGTAAACTTTCTAGTGATGCTTTTGGGTGTTCCTTAATGTGTTATGTGAAAAATAAGTAAGAAAATAGAATTGTATATGGCAAACTCACCTTTATATCTACCTACAGACAGTGTTCATGTAGCATGAAGGCGTCTGATTTGTCTTTATGGATCCCTGCTGAAAAGCCCTGCATGGTCAAGGATTAGCTTGTGAATTTACAATCGAGAGGTAAAAAGAAGAATTGGAATAAAGTAGCAGCATGGGGCATTTGGATAAAATATAATGAAGAATTTTACCATTACTCGTAGCTAGGTTTAACTTTGTAAGAACTGAATGGCAAATTACCAATCAATATTTCTTCCAGCTTAACCCCCCAAAACAAAAGAAGATGAGAGTGCAGAGTACTGTAAAATCTATTGCATGAACAAGTGGGATTTGGAAGTGGTCTGTTGGTCTATGCAGTAGAGCAAAGCACTTGCAGCTTAGCAGCACCTAGATACCCTGAGAAATAGTGGCCTCATGTAAATAGATTTTGCTAAGTTTTCCCATTTCCTTGGCTCAAATATCTTAATCCCTGCGCTAGTCAAAGAGCAAGCAAGAGTACTTGCATTTTTACCCCCTTCTGCTCTTAACATTTCCTAGTTCTGGGTCATATTCTGATATGTTTTTTATCTTGAGTAAATTTTTGCAACCCTGTAATCCTCAGAAACTGAAATTTGGCTGTAAGAGATACTTCCAAAATTCTGAAAGATACCACTTCCCCTTTGCCCAGCTCTGAACTCTGCACTTTTTAGAGCAGATCCTGTAGATGCCTGAATCCTGTCTGTTTAGATTTTTGTTTTGTTTTGTCTTGAATTTAGTTTAATTTACTTTTTTTTTTCCAGTATCCTTCCAGAATGAAAGAGGCATCTGTCTTGCATTGGTGTTTCTCCTCTTTACCCTCAAGCGGCATTACCCCACAGATCTCAGAGCCCTTTGTGTGACACCACGCTTGTCTACTGTGAGAAACAGTAAATAGGGAATCTAATTTGATTCTCCCCCTCCGGAACTTAGTAAAGGATAGTGATATTATATTTGGGCTCATTATCAATTAAAAAATTAATAAACCTCTACTGGTCAGTTATATCTGAAAAATAAAACTATGGGTCTTTAATACTTAATTCCCCTGAGCAAGAGAAGGTAGTAAATTAACAATAATTGGAAACCCAACATCACTTTTAGGTGTTATGATGATAATGAGTTTGAAGACCTCTACCTTGATTAAGCAGGTAAAGAGTCAGTGGAAAGAATATTGAATGGTTATTGACTCACCATGATAGGAAGACCTACTGTAGTGCTATCTTACCTGTTACATGGTACCTTGAGGACTGACCTAGTCTCTTTGACATTCCCTAGAAGAGTGACTTTAGAAAAGATCCAGTGCAATCTTGACATAACTGAAAAAGAGTCAAGATGCTGAATCCATCACCAGCATTCATAAGAGACGAGAAGCCTTGACCATGGAGACAGCTGAGAAAGGGTATAATCTTCATGGATTCCCTTTGAAAATTATGAATTGTGCAAAAGTGAAGCCCTCCTTTCAGCCCCAAAACTTTCCTGAAATGAGAATACAGATTTACAAAAGGAAGAAATCTGTAACAGCGATGAGAATGGAAAGGAGTGTCCTTACTATAGGACAAGATTTTTTAAAAACTTCTAGAAGATCTAAGCAGGAGGCCATGCATAACACCAATGAGGTAGAACCACGTAACTGTTGGTGAGAGCACAGGAGAAGGTGGAGGTTCTCAATCACAGGTATATGCAGTTTGAAGTGAGGGATGAGGGTCGCAGTAAACTGAAGGTCTGTCTGTGGATTAACTGCATTACTCAGGGAGAGTTATCCTAGAATGAAATGAAACTTTAGCATAGTAGAGAGGCACAATTGTTGCCTCATCAAAATGATAATAAAATTATCAAATGATTCTCAACTTTCAGATCTAAGGTCTACACAAAGATTTAGATGTGATTAAGGATATAATGTAATCTTCATAACCTCGACAATGTAAAATTAAAATGAATATAAATAGTATATGGAAAGGGGAAAAAAGAAAGGATTTCAGAGGCACGATTCTCATAGTCAAAAACAGGGAATCAATAAATACTGTAAAATGTAGCAGAAACAAGAAATAAAAACACAAGATAATATTTAAAATTATGTAAGCAATCGGTATCAATAAAATAATAACTGTCAAGCATTGAGGAAAAAAGAGCATCGGAAGGGAAGGGGGAAAGTGAGTCAGGTTTTTTTGTTTTTGTTTTTGTTTTTTAAGATGCAGTCAATAAGTATTTCCCAAATTAATGAAACAAGAAAATGAGGTAAGATACTATTTTTATAATTATGGGTAAAGAAATCACAAGAAAAAAGGAAAACAGAAAGACTGTTTGAACATTACTTGGGATAGGAATACTAGAGTTGGGAAGGGTGGTTTTGAAGACGTGATTTTAACCATAAACTTTTCTATACTATTTGGTTGATATTTATTACATTTTTTATGGCAGACTAATAAAATTGGGTTTATTTAGCTCTTGAATTTAGACATGGCTCTAATATGTATTCATTCTAAGCTACAGTTTTCTCAAGTCAAAAGGCAATGATGGAGGTAAACTGTTTAACATGATGCCTTTTACATATTAAGAATTCAGAAAGACATTTGTCATTAATGTAGTTATTTCCTTTATTAACATCATTTTCATTGTCTCAGGGTGACAGGATGGTTGGTAGAGAGGAAAAAGATAAATAATAAATAATGTGGTTATATATCTAATAGGAAAATTCCTAACAGATAAACTGGAACTAGCTAGTAGAAAGTAAATCCCAGAAATCAGAAACCTAGGAGCAGGAAAACCGCATTTCCAGTATCATGTGTAAGACTTCAGAAGAATCTAACCAGTGTTGTTTTGGATTTTCTCCCTAGTATGAATGCAGTCAGAGAGTTTTGAATTATCCCAAGCAGAGCTATGAATCCTAAGTCAGCATTAACACAGCGATTGTAGAGTTCTCACTCCACCATTAGTGTTGGGCCTGTTGAGCACAGGGAGCATTTAAGCCACTCTGATTCATTTTATATAATTTTTATGCAACCTACTAAGAGGAAAGATGTTTTGCATACTGCTCTGAATTTTAACTTGAAGTATTTTCCATATATTAAAAAAAGAACTTCTGTTTTTTATACATCATTCTATTTAAGTGCAGGTTTGATTGTAGATGACATTAATTATAAAAAAGTCTTATTTAACAGATGGATGATAATGAGATAAATTCAATAACCAATTGAGAGAAAAATACACACTTAGAAAATGACAGTGGCTATTCACTGGTCATCTGCAGACTGTATATGTAATCAGATTTAGGTAATCAGATTTAGAATATTGATATCTCTATTAGGTAGTACATATACACCATAAATGTGAGTTATGTTTACACAAAAATACATTATTTCAATCATGTTGATATCATATACCTGTATTAAGACATTGCTTTTGAAGGGGCTAAAAGTTGAGACTATCATTCTATTTCATAGAATCCTCCATTAAGTTCTATATTAGTTTTTAAATTTAACATAAATTCATTTTTAATTTTAATTTTAATTTATTTTTTAAAAGATTTTATTTATTTATTTATTTATTTCACAGAGAGAGAGAGAGAGAGAGAGTGCAGAAGCAGGGGGAGCTGCAGAGGAAGAGGGAGAAGCAGACTCCCCACTGAGCAGAGAGCCTGATGTAGGAATGAGTCCCAGGACCCTGGGATCATGACCTGAGCTGAAGGCAGATGCTTAACTGACTGAGCTACCCAGGCACCCCAAGTTCATGTTTTTTTAAACATAATGAAGTAGTTGCATTAAGTTAAATATTATATATACACATAGTCTAGCATTATAATAAGTAAAAGATACTTAATTATTCCTAATGCTGATTTAATATTTTTAAGTAATGATTCAACGATTTTATATGGTTTTCAGTTCTCATCAAGGTAAGTGTACTCTTAATCCCCTTTATCTATTTCTAACCATTCTCTCACACCCACCCCACATCCCCTCTGGAAACCATGACTTTGTTCTCTGTATTTAAGAGTCTGGTTTTTTACTTAGAAGGAAAAAAAAAAAAAGGAAAAAAGAAAGTATCAGTTGGGAAGATAAAAAAGGTCTTAAAGACGCAAAGTAATCATTGCACAACAAGGTGAATGTACTTAATGTCATTGAATTATACACTTAAAAATTGTTAAAATAGTAAACTATGTTATATATAATGTATCATAAGCATCAAGTCAAGGAAACTTTTTTAAGATAATTATTTCTTAAAACATGACATCTTAATTTGGGTGGGGTTGTCATAGGTCATAATAATAATATTGTTGTTAACACAAAATAGAAAATGTGTTGTAGGACATAGAAAACAGATTTGAAATTGACCCTCACAGAGACTATTCTTGTTTTAACATGTTATGCTTTTCTTGGCATAGAAGTCATTAAAATTGTTGAAGAGATATTTCAAATGCACAGTCTGAATAATTAATTTTAGATAGAAAAACATAGCAAATGCATAATCTAATATAGACATTTGTAACTCTCAGAACTTCAAATTTCTGAAATGATTCTCTTATGTCTTTTCATTCTGTTGGGACTCAGCCTGAAGCTGAATTTCAAGGACATTCAATCTTTTCTTTTCTGAACTCTTCTCAGTTTTATAAAAAATAAATCTGTTCTGTTGATACCATTTCTTTGAAAAGGTTTCTAAGTTCTATCTACATGAAACAAAGTTAAATCAATGATCAGCTAACTTTTCTTTCTGTTATATTATGACAACATATCCTGAGACAACTGATTGAACTTAACATTGCTCATCTGAAAAGCAGTGAAACATAGTTATGTGAAATCAATTTACTGAGGTATATGCTGCATAATATAAATTGAACCATTTTGGTGAACAGTAGTTTTATCAAACATATACACCTTATAGCCACTAACATCATCAACACACAGAATATTTCTATCATCCCAAAATGTTCCCCCATAACCCGGCCCACTCAATCTTAACTTCTACCTGTAATCAGGAAACCACTTACCTGATCAGTAGAGCTACAGATTGCGGTTTTCTAATGATTCATATATGAAATTGTACAACACGTGCTCTTTTGCATCTGAGTTCCTAAAAGTGGAGAACTTTCTGGAGGAAGAAGAGATGTGATAGAAGGAGAAGTTAAAGAGATTTGAAGCACCAGAAGGACATGCCTCGCTGCTGCTGGTTTCAGAATGGAGGGACCATGTCAGCAATGCAGGGGCATTAACGAGATAAAAGAGTCTCCCAGCTGTCACACAGCAAAGACCTCAGCCTTACCACCAGAAGAGACAGAATTGTGCAAATGTCATGAATTAGCTTAGAAACAGATTCTCCCTCAGAGAAGAAGATAGCACCTGATTTTAGCTTGTGAGCCCAAGAGCAGAAGAATCAGTAAAGCTCATCTGGGCTTTTGACTATACAAGTGTAAGACCATGTGAGTTGGGGGGCACCTGGGTGGTTCAGTTGGTTAAGCGACTGCCTTTGGCTCAGGTCATGGTCCTGGAGTCTCAGGATCGGGTCCCAGGATCAGGTCCCACTTCGGGGCCTCCAAACTGGGCAGGGAGTCTGCTCCTCCCTCTGACCCTCCCACTTCTCATGCTCTCTTGTTTTTTCTCACTTTCTTTCTCTCTCAAATAAATAAATTTTTAAAAAATCTTTCAAAAAAAAAAAAAAAAAGACCATGAGTGGGTTTAATCTGCTAGGTTTGTGGTGATTTTTTACAGAACATCAGAAAACAAATGCAATATATTAGGCAGGAAGAAGAAGAATAATTGCAGGTATAATTATGATAGAAAAGGGCAAAAAATAAATGACAAAAAATGAGGCTCTTTGAAAACGCTCAGGAAAGAGAAAAACATTACAGAAAGGAAAATAAGAAACCTTAACTAGTTTAGAAAGATAAGAAAAGAAGACTAAAGCTTTACACTGTGATACCTGCATTTATTCTATATTATTACATTTAAGATATGGTAATTGAGGCATATTTAATAAAACAAATCATTGGAACAGAATGCAGTCTCTAAATAGACTTACATATATACAGTGACTTATTTATTTATTTATTTATTTATTTATTTATTTATTTTTAAGATTGTATTTATTTATTTGACAGAAAGAGATCACAAGTAGGCAGAGAGGCAGGCAGAGAGAGAGACGAGGGAAAGCAGGCTCCCCGATGAGCAGAGAGCCTGATGCGGGGCTCAATCCCACGACCCTGGGATCATGACCTGAGCTGAAGGCAGAGGCTTTAACCCACTGAGCCACCCAGATGCCCCGATTTATTTATTTTTTAAAAGATGTTAATTTATTTATTTTAGAGAGAGAGAGAGATCCAGTGAGAGAGCACAAGTGGAGGGAAGGGACAGAGGAATAAGCAGACTTATATGTATACAGCCAATGATATCAATAAGCAGATTCCCCACTGAGCATGGAGCCTGGGATCATAACTGAGCTGAAGGCAGCCACATCATTGAGCCACCCAGACACTCCTTAAGTGACTACAATTTAGTGAAGAAAAAACTGTCTTCAACCAAAAAGTGGTACTCAATTAAATATTCATATAAACAGGCAGACAAAACTTTGACCATTACTTTAAACTATGCATAAAAATTATTTTAAGTTGGCTCTGAGGCCTAAATGTTAAAAACAGTTGGCTGCTAGAGAAAAATTTCAGGCAATTAATTCATAACCGTGGGATAGGAATATTTTTTAAATAAGATGCAGAAAGCACTGACCATGAAAGAAAACTAAGAAATAAACTCTATTCATCAATAACAATAATAAGACAGTGAAAAGGAAGCCACAGCCATGCAATAAATGTACTTGAATAAAATATATACATAAATTATCCAGCAGGCATATGAATATATGTGTGTCATCATTAGTCATCAGGGAAATGGTAAGTAAAACCAGGAAACAAATACACCCCATTACAATAGCTATAATTAAAATGACTAGTGATATCAAGTATCTATCTAGGACGTAGACATCTACAGTTCCGATAAGAGCTCAAATTGATTCAACTGCTTGGAAAATTGGGTATCTCTATATGTAAACATTTATCAAGCCATACATTTATGATTAGTGTATATATATCACTCTTCAATAAGAAGTTTAAAAGTAATGTAGAAATAAGAAAGATATAAGAGAAGACTGTAGTTATAAGAAAGTATTATAAACTACATTATGAAAGTAAATTTGAAAAAAATTAGTTATTTTATCAATCCAAAGAATCATACATTTTAAAGATTGAATCAAGAGGATATTTTTGTCAATTGAGCTAATTAGTGAAAAAAATGAGACTTAATGACTGGAAAAAATGTGATTATTAATAAATGATACATTTTTAAGCACAGAAAATCCAAAAATAATTAACAAAAAAATCTTGAAAACTTATGAGATGTTTCAACAATATTGTCAACCCTAAAAGCTATATGCAAATATTAATATAATTTCATATACCAGGAACTGGTTAGATAATATGTTTTTAAAATTCTATTCTAAAATAAATTTTTTTTTTAATTTTATTTATTTATTTGTCAGAAAGAAAGAGAGTATGATCAGGCAGAGTGGCAGGCAGAGGAGAAGCAGGCTCCCCACCAAGCAGGGAGTCCCATACAGCACTTGATCCCAGGATCATGACCTGAGCCCAAGACAGATGCTTAACTAACTGAGCCACCCAGGCATCCCTAACTTAAAATAAATTTTAAAAATAAAATTCTATTCTAAATATCCAAATTGTTATAACAAATCTAGAAAAAGGCCATGAAATGTTTATTTAACATCTTAAAAGATAAATTAAGAAAACATTAAATGAAATGAAAGAAGACTCAATAAAGAATGAGAAATACCACACTGAAGGAAAAAATTCAGCATTTTGAAGACAATAATTCTCCCCAAATCATCTGATAAATTTTAACGTACCTCTAAAAAGAATAACATGGTTTCTCATGAAACTTACCAAGATACCTAAAAGGCATATAAAGGAAAACAAGAGTAGCCATGATATTTTGAAAAGTAACAAGTAAAAGGAACTTGTCCGTCGGATTTCCAAATAATTAAAACTGGGTGGTTTTAATATAATGTTAGCCAAATACATTTATGATATATAAATAGAGACACTAGTAAAACACACACAAAAATCATGAGAATGTAACATAAACAGCCCTTTGAATATACTGGAAGGTGGTTTTGACAACAGTGTTATGCATCAGCAAAGAAAAGATGCACTCTTCCTACAAATTATGCTAAGACAACTGGTTCTCCATATGGAGAATGATAAATTAGATGCCTACCTCACACTCAAAAATAAATTCCAGGTGAATTCAATACCTATATGTAGAAAGCAAAACATTGCAACATTTATAAGAAAATATGTGAAAGCATCTTTAGGACATCAATGCAGAGAGAGAAAACAACAAAAACAACAAGACAGACAACGTTATCCCTGTAAAGTTGAAAGGAAATCCATAGTCTGAGCAAAGTATTTGCAATGCATATAACCAATTCAATTTTGGTAGTCTTTCTTCTTCTGGAAACACAACATGTGCCCAAGAAGAACTGCAAAGATTTTTTAGGTGAAGTATTGTTTGGAAGAGTGAAATTTGGAAGTATACACATGAATACATAAGTAATACGGATATAGACAGATTAAGATAGATAGATAGATAGATAGATAGATGATAGATTTTATATGTTGTCAATTTATTTTATTGTTTTTATGTCTATTTTATTTTTTAAGATTTTATTTATTCATTTGAGAGAAAGGAAGAGACAGAACACGAGCAGGGGGAGCAGCAGGCATTAGGAGAGAAGAAGCAGACTCTGTGCTGAGCTGAAAGCCCGATGTGGGGCTCCATCCCAGGACCTGGAGATCATGACCAGAGCTGAAAACAGATCCTTAACCATCTGAGCCACCAATGTGCCCCGATGCCAATTTTAAACACAGTTTTAAGGTATTACATTTTTCCCTTACAACACAGTATACATAAAGCACAGTGTTATTTCTTTTCCCTGTGCACATATTCCATTTCAAAAATTAAGAATAGCCAGGTATTTACTATAGCATCTCAACTTTAAAACTGTAATGAAATTTGCTACAAATTTGGATCCTTCATTTTTTTTTTTTAATGTAGAATAGTGCTAGTCTATGGTAAGATTAACTTAATTAGCCTTTTTAATGGTGGGCCCACAGGAGGCACCACCAGGTGGAGGAACTCCACCATGGGGTAATATATAACCCTCTTAAACTCTGGGGGTTGACAATGGTGTGGTTGCAGACTTCCCAGCTCCTGCTGTTGATGTCCCTTCTCTGAAGTCTGATTCTTACCAAGCCAGTTGATAATTTCCTTACATTTGTCAAGAATCTTCTCTTTGTCCACATCATTGATCTTGTCTTCAACAGTTGTTTTCATATTGAATGCATAGTGTTCAAGCAAATTCTTTTAAAAACCTTGTCTCATTACTTTTCATCTTCAGCTTTGTACTTCTCAGCTTCCTAGACCATATGCTTGATTCTTCCTTGCTGTTGTATGTATACATATATGTATATATGTCTATGTATTATCTTTGTTGAAGTACATGTTGGAAAAACACACATATGTAGTCATATATTCATTTATGTATTTGTTGAAAAGCCATAAAGTGGAATACTATGTGAATTAAACAATCTGTTTTTTTTTTAAGATTTTATTTATTTTTTTGACAGAGAGAGATACACCGAGGGGGGAACAGAAGGAGGGGGAGTGGAAGAGGGAGAAGCAGGCTTTCTGCTGAGCAGGGAGCCTGATGTGGTGCCCGATCCCAGGATGCTGGGATTGTGATCTGAGTCTAAGGTAGATGCTTAATGACTGAGCCACCCAGGCACCCCACTAATCTGGTTTTGATAATAATCATGATCTATAAGATACTTACTAAATACATAATAAAAGGGCCGCAGAAATAAGGAGAGAAAAAGAATAGATTTTAAAAGCATGCATAATGAGAGTGCGTGGGTGGCTCAACGGGTTAAATGTCTATCTTTGGCTCAGGTCACGATCCTGGGGTCCTGGGATCAAACCCTACATCAGGCTCCTTGCTCAGCAGGGAGTCTGCTTCTCCCTCTCAGTCTTTGTGTCACTCCCCTTGCTTATGGTCTCTCTCATTCACTCTGTCAAATAAATAAATAAAACCATAAAAAAAAAAAGCTTCCATACTCTTCTACTTTCATGAAATCTTTGAAGAAAAATTATGTATTAACTTTGACAAATCTTAGTGAGGCATACATGGATTCACTTATATTTCATTCTATATTTATTATTATTGTTATTATTAATTTCCAAAGTATAAAAATAAAATTACTTTGAAAGACATGCTACATTTCATGATTAATATCCCTTTGCCTATAAATATAGATGTGATGACACAAAATGTACATATAATAGGACGAAAGGAATAGGCACAAGGGAAGACAATGTAAAAATAAAAGAATTCATAATCTCAAATGGACCTCAAAAATCATAGAATTTGAAAAGAGCAAGAGAGTGTCGTATAAGAAAAAGAAACAAGTCAGCAATGAGGATATTCCTAGGATATTACTAGGATATGTTGAAGGATGAATGAAGAGTCTGATCTAAATGGAGCAGATTTTATATTCTGGGCTAAAGTGATAGATAATTAGGGATTTAGAAAATGGTATTAGATTATGATGACCTTTGAAATGAGTCAGAGATATTAATAGTTGATGTATATATTTCTTACATGAACAAATTTAATCTTTGTAATTAGACTTTTTTGGGTTGGTTCCATAATGGGTATGTCAAGTTATCTCCTAGGGAGGATTAATCCTCATATTAATTTGTTAGCTTCCAATAGCTTCACCACCAGTCACAGAATGGTCCAGAATGGCAATGATGCTTCTACCCTCTAATGATATCAATCTTGTCTAACTTTTTATTCCCCAAACCTCTTCCCAAAAGAAATACAGTCTGTATCTCAATGGCAGGTTTAGTGATTTCTTGGTGAAAGGAGCTGGAGATTATTCCAAAGAGTAGCATGTGATTGACTTGGAAAAGTGAAGCCACAGTGTGCTTGATTTCTGGATTTTTCCCTTTTGCTGGGTTTTTCTGAATTTATATCCTACTTGGACACTCCCTAGGCCTTCAGAAGTTCTCCCACAATCTTTCCTGATCCCTCACTACCCACCCTCTTTTTCGATTTACATTAGAAATAAATATTTACTCTTTTCATATAAATTTGACTATAACCTCCCAAACAAGTCAATATGTTTTCTCTGAAACCAGACTGCCTGGGTTGGACTATGAGTTCTGTTACTATCCATATAACTTCAGACAAGTAATTACTTTCTTAGATTCTCCATTTCCTCAGTATCATAAAGATGTATCTCATAGGGTTTTTCCAAATATTAAATAAATTAATATCTACTAAGCACTTATAATAGCGCCTTACCACATGGTAAGTATCAGAATCATTCATTCTTTGACATTTCACTATTGATATTTATTTTACATTTCTCTTGGTAACCTCCCACTAATACCCTTAGAGAGCATCAGTGGTCTCTGTGCTTCTAGAAGAGAAGATTCCACTCTTTTGGTTGAAAGAGGAATTGGACTAGGCCTGACAGATTAGAGCAACACATTGCCCTAGCCATATGATTAATAGGAGGATGGGTATATAGGCCAACTAAAGACAATGAGAGGGAAGGGAATGGAGGTGGGGGAAAGGCAGGGAGAGATGCTAGAAATGGGGCAGACATTTTTCTCTTTTTACTTACATAAATTGTGAAAATGCCAAATGAAATTATTGGCAGTTATTTAATAGATTATTAATAGTTACTTAATCAGACTAAGACCATGTCTGATTATATGTCTCATATTTTTCTAATTTGAGTTGTGTTTCTTGTCACTTGTAGCAAATATTCTAAATTATGTACCTGGACTAATAATCTAAGAGAAGATAGTTGCCTTCCTATATTTAGTTTAATCACAAAAATCCCTTCTCCTTAACATTTGCAGGAACTATTTAGGAAGAAATTGAGTGACTAGCTCTAATCCTTCATATCCTATTCATTTAAAGAAATGTTAATAAAAATAAATGCTCCAGGAATATACATGTTCTCACACAATCCTTGATAATGAAAACACCATTCGGGGCTCAAAAGGGTAAGAACCAAAGAGGAATCCTGAGCAAAAAAGGAGTCTTTTTCTCACCATTCAGTAATAGCTGATATATTCATTATTTTGCTTAAAACTATAAGTAAATATAGTTTAAGAGGCATTCTGTTACCATACTCATGAATAACAAAGCAATGAGACTACTTAATCATTAAATTTCATATTAGAAAACCAAAACAAACAAACAACAACAAAAAAAAAGCAGAGAGAGAGAGAGAATTTTTTCAATTTAGAAAACCAGAAAGAGGACAATGTCTATGGCAAATCTATTCAAACTACAGAGAATCAACAGAACCTGCAGTGTCTGATTCAGTAAATTGATGCGCACAGGAAAGACAGAGTCAATGGAAAGGTGATCTTAAAGTCATATCTGGCTATTCCTAGGTGAACAGATTGCCTTCTTTAATGTTTAAAAGGTTAGAACTATTTCTAATTCCTAATGTCTCTTAACTGTTTAATTTTGATAAAATGCATTGCATATTTTAAAATATTGCAAAGTCTTTGATTATACACTGGGATGGATATATATATATATATATATATATATATATATATATATATTGGAGTTAATACTGACCATTCAATGAAGAGTCCCATTTTACTTTCCCTTATAATAAAAACAGGTCATTCTTATTTATTTACCCAACATGATCTGAATTTTAATGTATTGTAAGTTTGTCTTGCAGATTAATACAAACAGAAAAATAGCTTTAAATTAAATTTGGTTTCAGAACAAATGTTTATCCATTTCTTAAATAAGCATTTTGTTCTCTATTTAAATTATAGAATAAGACATGTTAGAAGGCCCTCTACTTCTTGTATCACACAAATGAAAAGGGAATCTAAAATTAGAAAGCATTATACAATTAATTTTAAGAATCCTAATAATGAAATGCAAATACTGATTTAGAAATCTAAATATCAAAAATATACATAGAACTACCACTCCCAAAGCATTTATTACACCACTGATTGTTCATGACATTATTTTAAGCCTTGACAATAAAGTGTCTTCAATTGCAATGACATCTGTTACATTGTGTGTTTCTAAGGGATAGAAAATATATTATTTACTTTTTTAATTCCCCTGCTGTATTAAGTAACATTGGTAATTAGCTGACAATCATAAATAAGCAACAGAAACACTATGTCAAATTCAGCATTTGGAACACCTTTCCCAATTTTATAAGAAGAGGATTATTTTAATTTAATGTGCTTTAGTCGTATTTCTTGGCATACAATTCACATTTGATAAAAATCACCTTTTTAAAAGCACATACTGCAACAAGTTTTGACAAATGAACCCAGTGGTGAAACCATATTATAATCAAAATATATTTCACCTCAAACTTTCCAAGCACTGCTAATCAATCCCTTCCTCCCCATCCAAAGCCTCTGGAAATCACTGATCTAATTTCTGTCTCTATGGTTTTGTCTTTCCTATAAATGCTATCAGAAATCACATAACCTTATCCATCTGGTTTCTATCACCTAATATAATGCTTTAGTGATCCATCTTTAATGTTACATACACCAGTAGTTCATCCGTTTTGATTACTGAGAAATACTCCACTGTATAGATGCACCACATTTGTTTATCCATTTGCATATTGATGGTCATTTGGATTGTTGCCACTTTGGGGCAATTATGCATAAAACTACCGTAACTAATTGTGTACAGGTCTTTATGTAGACATATGTTTTCATTTTTCTTAGGCAAATACGTGGAAGTGGAATTTGAGGGTCATATGTTACATATATTCCATATATAGTTTATTTTTAATTACTTTATTTTATTTTATTTATTAACATATAATGTATTATTTGCTTCAGGGGTACAGGTCTGTGAATCATCAGTCTTATACAATTCACAACACTCACCATAGCACATACCCTCCTCAATGTCCATCAATCGGACACCTTATCCCTCCCTCCAGCAACCCTCACTTTGTTTCCTGAGATTAAGTCTCTGATGGTTTGTCACCCTCCTTGATCCCATCTTGTTTCATTTTTCCCTCCCTATCCCCCATACCCCCCTGCCTTGCCTCTCAAATTTCTCATATCAGAGAGGTCATATGATAATTGTCTTTCTCCAATTTACTTATTTTGCTTAGCTTAATACCCTTTAGTTCCATCCCCATCATTGCAAATGGCAAGATTTGGGGGTTTTTTGATGGCTGCATAGTATTAATACACACACACACACACATGCACGCATGTATATATGTGCATATATATATCTGTATATGCGTATATATCTGTGTATATATACATACATATATACAGATATGTATATATTGTTTTGGGAATATATATATATATATATATATATATATATATACATATATACAGATGAATGGATAAAGAAGATGTGAGACTATATATAGACTATATATAGATATAGAGATAAAGAAGATGTGAGACTATATAGATAGTCTCACATCTTCTTTATCCATTCATCTGTTGATGGACATCTAGATAGTCTCACATCTAGATAGTCTCACATCTTCTTTATCCATTTATCTGTTGAAGGACATCTAGATTCTCATAGTTTGGCTATTGCGGACATTGCTGCTATAAACATTGGGGTTCACATGCCTCTTTGGAGCACTACATTTGTATCTTTGGGGTAAATACCCAGTAGTGTGATTGCTGGGTCAGGGGTATCTATTTTCAATTTTTGAGGCATCTCCATACTGTTTTCCAGAGTGGCTGCACCAGCTTGCATACGTACCAGCAGTGTAGGATGGGTCCCCTTTCTCTCCATCCTCATCAACACGTGTTGTTTCCCGACTTGTTAATTTTAGCCATTCTTATTGGTGTGAGGTGGTATCTCACTGTGGTTTGATTTGTATTTCCCTGATGGTGAGTGATGCTGAGCACTTTTTCATGTGTCTCTTGGCCGTTTGGATGTCTTCTTTGCCAAAATGTCTGTTCATGTCTTTTACCCATTTCTTTATAACTGCCAGACTGTTTTCCAAAGTGTTGTATCACGCTGCCTTCCCAAAACAATGTAGGAGAGTTCCACTTGCTCTGCATCCTCACCAGGATTTGGAATTGCCAATATTTCTACATTGAAACATTATAGCAGGTATGTAGAAGTAGTTCATTACCAGTGTAATTTGCATTTCCTTCATGACTAATCATGCCAAGCATCTATTCATGAGTTCATCTGCCATGTATATGTGCTCTTTTGTTCACATTTTTAGCCATGTAATTCACTGGGTGTCTTTATTCTTATTGTTGAATTGTAGTGTTCTTCATACAATTTATTTAGATAGAAGTCTTTTATCAGATATGTGTTTTGTAAGCATTTTCTGCCCATCCATGGTTTATAATTTTTTTTTGCAGCATCTTCTAAAGAGCAGACATTTCTAATTTTGGTGTGGGAATTATTATTTATTTCTTTATGGTACATTTTCTTTTTGTTTTAAAAAATCTTTGCCTAACTCAAGGTACAAAAATGTTTTCTTATGTTTCAACTGAATTGTTATAGTTTCATGTTTTATATTTAGTTCTATTTCTTCAAGCTAATTTTGTATATTGTGTGAAATAAGGCTAAAGGTTAATTTCATTCAGTCTAATTACTGCAACACCCTTTATGCAAAGGACTACTCTTTTCCCCTTTGAATTATTTTACCTCATTAAAATTCGATAATTTTCTATATGTGACTATATTTCTGTATTCTGTATTTTGTTTCACTGATGTTTATGTCTTTCCTTTTCCAAAATGACACTGCCTTGAATTTTCACAGCTATTGTTTTTCTGAATATGTCTTCATTTATAGGTAAGTCTTAAAATGCATTAGTCTGTGCCTTCCAATTTGTGCTTCCTTTAAAAAAAATTGCTTTGGCTATTCTGGTGCTTTTCTATATAAATTTTATAACTGAGTGCCCAATTTTCTTAAAAAAGTGTGGAATTTTTATTGAGGTTGCATTGGTTCTTAAGTCATTTTGGAAAGAATTTGATAGCTGAGCATATTTTTCTCTTCCAATTCCCAAGCATGATACGTGTTTCTCTTTTCTCAGGTCTTTCTTATCTCCACAATATTTTATAGTTTTGATATAGAAATCCTTAAATCTTTCATCTTTTTGACATTATTATAAAAGATATTGTCAAGTTTCAATTCCAAATGTCCTATTGTAACCTTCAAATAAAAGTCTTCTTTTTGTCCAAGTGTGATATCCCTGAGTACTTGGGAGATGGAGGTTAATGTACAATGGGAGAGACTTTACTTAAGGTCAAAAGTATTTATTTATAAAAGCTAAATAAAAGGAGTAGTCCATAGTAACAGCTATGATCTTTCATAAATCTAACTATAAACTCCAATGGAAAATATTAGTTTAGATGCTGGTGTTAGTTATTCTTCTGCAACAAGAGGTAAAAAATGATCAGCAGTGGTAGGTTATTATTTTTAAAAAAGTCTACATTACTTCTCATTCAAATATTAGTAGGTTACCACTAAGTAATTCATGTAGCTTTAATGTGTGAATAATATCACATTTATATTCTGCCATTTTAATGGATAATATGTTTTTGAAGAAATAGCTTCCATATTTAGAAATTGATAATGAAACACCCTGGAAACTAAAAATAGTGTGGAAATTATGCAATAACCTCTCAGTACTTTGAAGTAAAATTCTCATCAATCTAAGTGTGAAATAAAGTTAATTTGAACAAACCACCATTCAACAAAAAAATGCATCATAAAATAGGAATTGAGTTATGTAGAAATATCCTGCCATATATTAGCAATAATAATTACATATTTGGTAATCTGTAGTTATTTCAGCACATAAATTTTTGGTCTATGTAATAGAAATATTTAACTGACTTATACTTTCTAGATCTGGGGCTTTTATAATATTCTTTTCTAGCCCATATTATTCTTCTGCCATTGTCATGATTCCAGATTATTTTAACCAAATGATGACCTAAATAACTAAGTATTGACCTAATAATTAAAATGATTTAAGTTATTCTCAGAACTACAATATGATTATGTTTGTATTCATATTTTTTGATTGAGGGAATGAGAATCTAAGTTTTAAGTCCCAATGTCATAAAAGAAATAGGACAAAATAATGAAAGAAAATCTCACTAAAATTCTCCAAAAATTGAATACATGAAAAAAATTTAATTCATTTTGCATCACCAATTTATGTTATTATTTTCTAAAAGCAAGAATGAATCTTTTCCTTACAAAAACAGACCAATCTGTTTTTCCTTACAAAAACAGTCTAAATATAATGAACATTCCTTGATCCTAACTTATACTATATGCATGTTTTTTTCTATTAAAATAAATCAAGATACCATGGAAAAATCAACAGCTCCATGTCTGGGGAAGGAAACAAAGTGAGCCTGAAAATTCTCTGTATAATAGAAAGTAAGGATGCTTTCAAGACTACTAAAGATATAGGTGGTCATCTGCCTCCAAAAGGGCTGCCAGTGACCTGCATATCTTGTTAGTTATGTGCTTATGTAGTGCCCTCAATAGTGAGGAGAGCAGACCTATGTAATCAATAGGATATGTAGAAATAATTCTATGTGTGTTCTGAGGCTAGGTCATAAAAGACATTGGTACTTGGGCTTTGCTCCTTCTGATATGACTTGCTCTGGGGAGAACCACCCACCATATCATAAGAGCCCCTGAAGAGACTCATGTGGCAAGGAATTGAGGCCTCCCGCCCTCAGGCTTCACAAAGTTGGCAAGTATATGAATGCACCAATACAAAAGAGGATCCTCCATTTTGATTCAAGTTGTCATATGATTACAATTCAGACAAATGTCTTGATTGAAAGAAAGTTCATAAGGTATCTAAATCCAGAACTACCCAGCTGAGCTATTTCTGAGTTCCTGATCCACAAAAACTACACGAGATGGTGGAGATTTTTGATTTATAGGTACTGTTTTAAAGTAGTAATATAGTAGGAGGCAAAACAAAAGGTCAAAAGAAGTAAGGAATCAACTGAAGCTGGCTTCCATTATCCAAAGACAGAATAATTTGAGCTTCAATAAGAAAAAAAGAATAACTGTAATAGACTGAATCACTTCAAATATTTTTAAACCCATATGATAATAATAGCAAAACAAAACAAAATGAAAAACCTGAAACTCTTATTTTTCCTTTTGAAGGGTCCTAGATGACCAGGCCATCACACTGAAAACTTGTAAATATGAGGAAGAACTCAAATATTTATCCTAACTTTCCTGTATGAGCTAAACATCATGGTAAACAAATACTTGGTGATGGGGAGTGTTATAGATTTCTCTCTACTTCTGCAGATGTCAGGAAATCTCCATAATAGAAGTTAAAGAACAGGGCACCTGGGTGTCTCTGTTGGTTAGGCAACTGCCTTTGGATCAGGTCATGATTCTGGGGTCCTGGGTTGGAGTCCAGCATCAGGCTCCCGGCTCAGGAGAGAGTCTGTTTCTCCCTCTGACCCTCCCCTCTCTCATGTTCTCTCTCTCATCCTTTCTCTCAAATAAATAAATAAAATCTTTAAAAAAAAAAAAAAGCTAAAGAACAAGGTGGTGATAATATTTTATCTTAACAATTATGTTAGAAATATACAATAAAATAAATTTATAAGACTTTAGCTTCAAGGAAGATCTTCAAGGAAGATGCTTATTCCTCCCACTAAATATAACTAAACATGGAGATTATATATGAAATAGACGTAAGGAAACTCTCAAAGGTAGATGGGAGATGGGAGAGGGACCTTGGGATCTAAAGAATGACACAGTGGTGAGTTTACTGGGTTTACTTTTTAACCTCATGTGTATCAGACATGGGAATGAAAAAACTGGCAACAAGAAATGCCAAACAATAAGGGAAAATCAAGGGCCCACAAAAAGCCTGCTTTCTCCATCCAAAGGACCAGAAAAGGGGCATCTTTCTATGACTGATGTTTTAGGCAATACCGAATAACGGCTCTATTTCAACCAAACAATGAAGAAAAAACTGTGGCTCATCCCCATGCATGACAACAGAAGCGAAGTGGGGAATCTAGACTTCTACCCTGAGAAAGCTTTTGGGAACCCAGTCCTCCAGCGGGTAGAGAGAGGGTTCTGGGGGAGGATGATGTCAGAGGAGGATATCTAGAGAGCTGGGACTTCCATCCACACTGAGTAGAAATGATGGCCTTTAGTGTCAGGAGAAACCACTAGGGGAACCTGAACTTCAAACCCCAGCAAGCAGTAAAGAGGCACCACACTTCTGACACTGGTATTAGAAGAATCCTAGAGAAAATCAGGGCTTTCTCTTCAACCTAATGGTAATGAGGCCACGTGCCACCAGTTGGTAGTGAGGATACATGAGGAGTAGTAATGAGGCAATTCTCTACTTCTCAGCCAGTGGAGACCTATTGGGGAGCCAGAACTATTACTCCTATGTAGTATCAATTGAGATCAGTTTGGTATCTGGACTTCTCTTCCTAGCAGGCAGTAGTAACAAGGCAGACCCCATTTTCCTGCCAGAGCAATGTGAGGGAAAGCCAGCTAAAATGCAAGTTTTAAACAAGATCCAGAGTCTCATAATATAATACCCAAAGTGTCCAAGTTTCAGGTGAAGACCATTCAGGCTTCCAAGAACCAGGAGAGCCCAAACTAGATGATAAAAGGTACTCAATGCTAATCCCTCAATGACAGAGATGTTTGGATTATCTGACAAAGATTTTAAGACAACCATCATAAAAGCGCTCAGTGAGAAATGAACTTTTTTGAACAAAATAAAAAGTAGAATCTTAGAAAATAAATAAAAAGTCTCAGCAAAGAAGTAGAAGATATCAATAAAAAGATAAGTGGATATTTTAGAACTGAAGAAATACAGTAACTGAAAAAATACAATACAATAAAAACAGGAAAAGTACTTAAAGAAATAATGGCTAAAAATGTTCCAAACTTGAGAAAAGATGATTCTACAGACAAAGGAAGCTTAGTGAATCCCCAAAAGGTAAAATTTAGTCCACCTGATTTCAACACTCATATAGCTACAGTAAACAAAATTATAGCATTTTTAATAAGAGTGTTAGGGCAAGTGAAGATCTGTATGGTAAAAAAATAATAATAATAATCTCAACCTATACCTCATTTCTTACACATACCTTATACCGAATTGACTCAAAATGGGTTACAGACATACATATAAATCAGAAAACTACAAAAGTTCTGCATAAAAAGATAGCACAAAATCTTCTTAATCTTCATGCAAGGCAAAGTGTTTTTAAATCTGACACCAAAAATAGGATCCATAAAAGAAATATCGACAAATTGGATTATCAAAATTACAAAGTTCTGTTAAGCAATGGTCCATATGAAGAAGATGAAATGATAACATACAAGCTGAGACAAAATATTTGCAAACCTTATATTAAACAAAGGATTACTATCCAGTATTTATAAAGAATTCTCAAAACTCAGTTATCAAAAAAAAAAAAAAAGAGAGAGAGAGAGAGAGAGGGAGAGAAAGAAGCCATAAGAGAGACTCTTCGCAATAAAAAGCAACCAATAGAGAGCAGTAGAAAACTGAGGGCTGCTGGAGGGGAGGCGGGTGGGGGTGGGCTAACTGGGTGAAGGGTGTTAACACTCGCAACGAGCACGGTGTTCTATGAAGAATCACTAAATTCTACTCGTGAAAATACTATTACACAATGTGTTAACCAACTGGAATTTAAATAAAAACCTGAAACATTAAAAAATTAAATATGAAAGTGGATAGAGACATGAAGAGACATTTCACTGAGGAGGAGGTACAGAAGCCAAATAAGCACATGTGAAGATGTTTGACTCCTTTAGCCGTGAGGAAAATGCAAGTTAAACTTTCAATGAGATACATAATACCTGTCAGGATGACTAAAATAAAAAATAGCAGCAAAAAAAAAGAAATATTGGCGACAATAAATAGGGACAAAAACAAATGTTGGGAGGGAATCATAGTTAACTTGTACATTGCTGGTGGGAATGTAAAATAATACGACTCTGAAACACAGTTTAACATTTTCTTAAAAAACTAAACATGAAGCTACCATGAGACCTTAAAAAAAAACAAGACAAAAAAACAAACAAACAAACAAACAAAAACTGTGCTCCTGGATAATTACTCAAGAGAAATAAAAGCTTATGTCCACAGAAAAATCTACATGCAAATGTTCATAGCAATTGTATCCATAATAGCTTGAAACCAGAAACAACTCAGAAGTGTTTCAAGGAGAGAATAGTTAAGCTGTGTTAATATTCTTACATGGAATATCACTTAGCAATAAAAAGAACGAATTTTTGATATAAGCAACAAACAAGTGAATTTCCAGAGAATTCTGGATGAAAACGCCAATCCCAAAAGCTTGCATTCTGTGTATTTTCATTTATGTGATGTTTTTGTAATGGAAAAATTATAGGAATGGTGGACAGGTTAGAAGTTACCAGGGGTCAGGGGAGGGGTGGGGAAATGGATGTGGGGGAGGCTGTAAGACGTCCACAGGAGGGATCCCCGTGGGGCGGGAACGTTCCACATTTCAATGGAGATGTATGAATGAAATCTAACTCACGCACTTGGAAATACACTGGTAACATTTGTTCATTGAAAATATATATTTCAAGTATAAATTAGACTGTATAGATAGGCACCTCATGGATCCTTAAGATAATATTGTAAGGTCTAGAAGATACATCATCATGTTTACAGTGCTAGTTTGTATACGACATTATTAGTATGATCCACAGTATCATTTATGTTTAGGATAACCATTCAATTTTTAATAAACAATTAGTTTCCCGACAACTATTACAAATATCAGTATTTATTTGATGAATATGTTTCTTCATATTTATTCGTGCTTTCTTCCATATTTTTCATTAGATTTATCCCCACAGAGAAAATTTCTCAGGGGATAAGTATGCTTTAATTTTGGAAGTATAATGCAAAACTACCTCCAGAAAGACTGTGTCATAAAACCTTTTCATCAAGACTGTGTGAATGTTCCCACTTATCCAATATTAATTAACCTCAAGGAATGGATATTAGCCAGGAAACTCTCACTTTGAGGGTTCCTCCACCCACCCAGAGCAAAATTACTAGCTATTATTTTGAAAGAGGCAACGGCTTACTCAAATCGTGAAAACTTTTATTCGAGGTTGAGTAACACAGAGTGAAGCCGAGAGATGAAAAGAGAGAATTTATACTATTCACATACTTATAAAGGAATTCAAGTTAAAAATGGGGTAAAATCAATATTGTTTATCATAGGGTTGCCTTTCTGAAGGCAGCAAATGATTGCATTGCTTCAGATAAATTATTATAACAAAAAACAATCTGTGTATTACTGTTTCAAATTAATAATGTATTGTACATTTCCTACCCATAGTTTTGTGAACATATTCTGATGAATTTAACTTTAATGCCAAATGATTCAGATGCTCATTTACACTGGCCAGTATCCCTCTCCATTCCTCCTAGAGCTGTCTACACAAAGCTATAGGTTTTATGTCCTGCTTTGGTTCACATCACAGAGGAGGCATTTTCAAGAGATTTTTTTAATTTTTTAAAAAAGATTTTATTTATTTATTTGAGAGAGTACATGCGCAGGAGTGGAGGAGAGGGGCAAGAGGGAGAAGCAGACTTCCCGTTGAGCAGGGAGTCCTATGTGGGGTATCAATCCCAGGACCCTAGGGTCATGACCTGAGCCAAAGACAGATGCTTAACAGACTGAGCCACCCAGGCTCCCCAGGATCAATAGATTTTAAAAGGAACAGAATTAACTATAGCTTATCAAATCCCAGTAAAGATAGAAAATTTGAAAACAAGCTCCCCAGCTTCAAAAAAATGTCATAAAAAGGGTCATCAAACAAATCCTTTGATTCCTCATATGTAGTAGAAAATTTATAGATAAACATTCTAGAGTGGATGTTTTTTGTATAGATATATAGCTGTTTTAATAAATTAATTATAAAGGAATGATTTAGATAATCCTTAAAAGCGAATTTAAAACATAGAACTTGCTTTTACATCATTACGCTTAGAAAAATAGATTCATGGAAGAGAGATTTTGTGTAACTTATGAAGTTGTAAGCATGGGCAGCTAACCCTGCGATGTAATCCTGACTCCACCCATCCTTTCCCAGCCTATGACATTAACAAGCTACCACCTCTTTAATCTTCCTTTTTCTTTATCTGTATGAGGCAAAAGAAAACCTGTCTAATGGGGTTTTGCGATAACTAGAGATAATGTCCTATACAGTGCCTGATACCGAAAACACTAATCAATAACTATTACTTATGGTGACAATCATAAATTTGGTTCCCTAAGGGAGATTTCAGCTCACACAGTGAATTACGCTAAGGTACCGAGTATCTATATTGGCCAACTAACGTAGGAGTTCTCTGTGCACAGTGATTTCATCTTATCTCTGTGTCCTATTATCTAACACAATGGTTATTGCTACTTAAATGTTTTCTGGGATCAACTGAAAAACTCCTCAAGTTTCTGAAACCACCTCATGCCAGATCAGGGATTATTATAATCAATTGAAGATATGAATAGAATGTTTATGTGAATAATTAAAGTAGACCACATCGATTTCATGCAGTTTAGATCACTACTGAGTATATTTTTCAAGCCAATCATTGCATCTAAAAATCTATAGTCCTTTCCTTATCACCATTCTTAATATGTAGTTAATAATATCTTGAGGCTTTATAAGCCAGGGTTTGATAAATTGATAAGTGTTTCTGAAATTAATTCTATATGTATAGCCAAATTCGTTCAAAAATTTCAATAATTTCCTGAAATACTTTGTTATGTATCGGAAAGAAGATAAACTGCATATTAAAAATCATAAAAGGAGAATAGTTAAAACTTCCTATATACCAAGAGGATGGAGAAAAATGGTTAAACATTGAGACTCATGGGAGAGAATTCAACCTTGATCTCCTTTTGTTTCTCTTTGGTGATGACGTAGTACAAATGCAAATACTGTTGATTAACGAATTCTGATGCCAAGTGTATTTATCTTCTAGTAGCCCATCTACATTCTATGAGTTTCATTGCTTACTATTATTTATATTATATCATATCATATTATATATAGTATATATTATAACACAAACATATATTTACTGTGTTCATATTATGCAATATTAAAATGTTTTATATGTTTATCAAGTAAATGTTATTTCTTATTATTCTTATACATTGCCTACCATTCACTTGCCTGAATACTCAACATGGACTCACAATCCAAGTATGGACATTTTTAGAGGTTTCTGACCTTCGTTTTCTTTCTTATGAGTTTTAATGTACTCATCAGTTCTGCTATCATTTCATTCTTAACTTTCCGCAGTGTTTGTGTGTGAAAGTTTTGCTATTTCTGCTGTTACTTGTCTATCTGAGCCCCCACCCCAACCTCCAGCAAAGCTAAGCTGCTTATCCTAAAGCAGGGTTCTCACCTTCTGCCTTCCAAAACCAAATGGAGATGTATGATTTCTCCTTCTAAAATCCTGCCATCACAGTATGTTTCAGTGTGAAGATTAATGTGATAGCCCTACTAATGTGTTCTGACAGAAAAAGGACCCATAATGATCCTCCCCAAATAGGTCATTTCTGTGCATTTCTGAGGTGACCTTTTAGAAGGAAGTCTGTCCACTGTGCTGAATGTTTCAGGCTAGAAGGGAAGTGAAGTTCCCTTTATGTTAGTTTGACCATCCAGTCAACATCAGCTGTCTGGAAACACACACAAGTAGCTTCTTTCCTCATGTGTCCACATAAGGAACATCCAGGTAATCCCAAGGTTGAGACAGTTTTCTGTTTACACATTCCTTAACTACTCCCTTGACCCCACCAGCTTTCTTCTACCTGAGGAACTTATCATCCCCTACCTGAACACCCAATAGCTGCTTTGCGGGATCCTAGTACCTGAATCCTTCTAATCACCTCTTGACAGGGGGACTCATCATGCAATCACATCATGCCATGACCTTGCTAAAAATTCCTCACTGGTTCTCAATAACTGAAAGATAAATGTTCATGTTTACTACACAGCATGCAGGACCTTTGTTGTTTGGCCCATTTTCCCACCACCATCATCCCTGAACTCTACACTACAGAAATGTTGCAGTATTTGCATGCTCCATATCACAATGCACAATCAGAATGCCATCTCTGCATTTGTTGCTCTTTTCTCTGAAATATTCAACCGACTTAGTACCAGAACAACCTTAGTCTTCTTTCAAGTCTTAGATTCATGTTGTATGATATACTGTAGTATACAAATTTTACAAATTTGTACAAATTAATTGCAAATTAATCTAAAATCATCAGCTGTTTTCCCACGATATCTTGCATGTGATACTCATTATTATTAGTGTTTTCACAATTTTAATTTGCATGATTTTCTTCCAACTAGCCTACATATTTTTTGAAGATGGAGACTAATTATTGTCACCACTATGCTCCCAGACAGGGACATGGTCATGGCACATATTAGGAACTGAATAAATATTTCTTGAGTATGAGTGCAAGAAGGTCCTGGGTTACCACTCACATCCTAATTGGGTACATTCATGGCTAGCCCATTCCTTAATCACCACATGTGCTTGTTTTTAATACTCATGGATCTGAGGGGGAAAGCTTAATCTGTTAGTATGAAGTACCCACAGAGAGTTAAAATGAAGAGGGAAACATGGTCACTGTTAGTGCTTAAATCATATTCCTATGTTAGAGAAACATTAACCTACTGCCTCTCATTTAACATTCTCTAATACATAATATCTCTAATACTTAATATTATCTAATGTTCTGTAGCCTTGGAAATATTCTAAAAATTATTCATGAGTTAACTTAAAGTATAGGTGTTATAATTATTTTGATTTTATAGATGAGGGAATCGAGATAGACATGTTCCTAGCTTACCCAAGATTTTACAGAAAGTAGGTGCAGGAGCAGGGATACAGACACAAGCAGTGTAGCTCTAGAGGGCTATGTTCCCAAACATTACACTATATAACCTTACAATTGACTATAGTGGCAAAAAAATTTTGTCTGTTTCTATCCTTGTCTGATGAACCGTTGGTAAGTCCACCAGGAGTTATTTGCAAAAGGGATTATTTTTAACCTCAAAAAAAAAAAAGAAAGAAAGAAAGAAAAATTGGTAAAAGGCTTCTGTGCAGGTACCTGGGAGAATTGGATAGGACTGCAGAATATGCCATGGTACCTGTCTTGGGTAATAGCTCTCCAGCAGGGACAATGAACTTGGGCCTGACACTTAAGGAGAGAAGAATTCTTTTTTTTTTTTTTTAAGATTTTATTTATTTATTTGACAGAGAACACAAGTAGAGAGAGAGGCAGGCAGAGAGAGAGAGAGAGAAGCAGGCTCTGCACTGAGCAGAGAGCCCGATGCGGGGCTCGATCTCAGGGTCCTGGGATCATGACCTGGGCCGAAGGCAGAGGCTTTAACCCGCTGAGCCACCCAGGAGCCCCTAGGAGAGAAGAATTCTTAACCAAAAATAAAAAGCTGTTTGTACAAGATGCACAGGGCACAAACTGCTCTCAGAACTCCAGACGACAAGTCTGGGAGATTAACATTTATCTCACTTCTGCATAGAGCATAGCAAGGATTTGGCCTCTCACCACTTAGAGCAGTGCTTCTAAAACTTTAATATACATAGGAACCCTTGTGGGGTTGTTAACCTGTATTCTGATTCAGTAGGTCTAGGTGGGTCTGAGATTCTTCATTTCTAATAAGCTCCAGGCAATGTTAATGCAGCTGGATGAGAAATTGCTCTTGGAGAATGAGAAGGCTCCAAGGAAAAAAATTGAGGGACTTTGCTTTTTAAGGTCTGTTCTGTGAAAACCTTGGTCAATAGCACGGACATACGGAACTCCTCGCTGCAATAAGGATTAAGTTTTGCGGGCTGTGGTCACCAACAAGGGAGCTATTACAACAACAATGACAACAACAATAACAACAAAATGGGAGAAGACTGCAAAAGAACATGGGAAGCAACCTGAAAACACAAAATTATCTGACTGAAGCTTGGAAATCGTCTAGATTTCCTGTGTCTTTTAGCAGAGGTGGGAAGTCCTTCAAACATAAGCAAAATTCTGATAGTTTATAATTTCATGGCAACTTTGGATTACCAATTCTGGGCTCTGCTGAATTAATTCTTATTTCAACCCCTCCTTCCTTAAGCATTTATTTTCTGCTTTACAATTCTGACCCAGATGCACAGTTGAAGCACTTTTTCTCATCTCTCCCCCCAGCCCCCCAAAAATAGTGCATTCAAAGTTTTTAATGCACAGCAACTTTCAGTGACACTTTTGGGGCAGTGAAGGTTTTTTATATATCTGAAAAGCGGGCATCTACTGTTTTTTGTAAAAGTTCTTTGGCCTTCTCACCTCTGGGCATTTTTCTCTTGCCAACTTTCCGCACAAGACCTAGCCTCGTGTGTCCTATTACATGACTACTTCCCCTGTCACACTCCATTTCTCCTGGTTTGCAGCAAATTCCAAATTCCTTATTGGTGTTTTATGAATAACAGTATGGCTGTTACAGCTGACCCTTGAACAATTTGAGTTTAAACTGCATGGATCCACTTATATGTGAATTTTTGTTGATAAATACAGTACAACACTGTATATATTTATCTTCCTTATGATTCTGTTTTTTTTAAGATTTTTATTTTATTACTTGAGAGCAAGAGAAAAAGAGAGAGAGCCCACAAGCAGGCAGGGAGGGGCAGAAGAAGAGGGAGAAGCAGACTCCCCACTGAGCAGGGAGCCTGATACAGGACTCTATCCTAGGACCCTGGAATCATGACCCGAACCAAAGGCAGATGCTTAACCAACTGAACTACCCAGGCACCCTTCCTTATGATTCTCTTAATATTTTCTTTCCTCTGGCTTACTTTGTTTTAAGAATACTGTATATAATATATATAACATATCAAATATGTGTTAATAGACTATTTACATTATTGGTAAGGCTTCCTGTCAACACTGAGCTAATTGCACTTAAGTTTTTGGAGATTCAGAAGTTATAGGTTGGTACTGATTGTGTGGGGGTCAGCACCCCTAACACCCACATTGTTCAAGAGTCAGCTGTGGTTTGTTTCACATAGACCAAGCCTTCCAACGCCCAGACATCCCCTCGCAGGGCTGCTTTTCAAAGACGCTTCTCCAAACTAAAAATGAAAGATAATTTTTAAAAATTCCTTCTTTACAGAGTCTCTGGTGGTAGGAATCAGAATAACACCTATGAATGTACATTCTTCATTGACTGTCAAATGTATGTGTAGTACAATCCTATGTGTGTCATTAAGGTTTGCAAAGAATTCCACTGGCTTTCACTAATTATTTACATAGAAATTGCCTCTCCCCAAGGCTTTTAAAGCATGGTTTAATTAATTTGCGTATTTTAATTGATTTATTTTAGGCATTTAAATTAAAAATATAATTATTTTATTCTTACATATATACTCATGTATATTTAAATGTACATGAATGAATAAATATAACCACGTACCAAAATGTTTTTCGTTAAGGACAATATTTTTCTTTCTTTCCTTTTTTGTTTGATTCCTCCTTCTTCCTCTTCTCCTTCTCCACTCTATATTTGAGCCTTATTCTCACCATACTTGTTAAAAAGTAAATACATCTTCCTGTATTATTCATTGTACTAATAAAAACATACATAGAGATGTACGTTTGTCACACAGATGTGCACACACCTACATGCTTATATACACATATGCGGAAGAGGAAGGCTGCTCATTTTCCCAAAAATAAATCCAGGGAATGCCTCTATATAAATTCATATAGCTATAATTAAATCCTTTTAATAGCTATGTTTGACTTATTGACATTTATACGTGAATGGAAAAATATCTCTATCAAATGACCCTTTTTTGAAAGTAGCAGATTTACCCCAACTAATCAGCCAGAGCAGTCAATAAAATATTTTATACAAATAAAATATTTATAAATATTTTATATAAATAGAATAATTTTTATAAGCTTTCAATTATTTTATAAAAGCAAATATCCAAATCACTAAGACAACTTCAGAATTGTGCAGTCAGGGATCTCACCATGTTTTGTGGAGTAACAACCAAGACTGAAAGTAGTTGGTTATTGTTAAATTTACTAGGAGAAGGCAATGACAGTTTCTCTTGGACAGAGGCATTGATTTAAAGATCAGTTGTTTACAGTTTATTAGGAAGCCCACATTTGAAGACTCATTATGTTCTTTTTTTATCCAAATAAGGAAGTTAGGCAATATTTTTTTTCTTTTACCAAACAAAGATCATTAAGTTTTTTCCCTTTTCCTTACAGTTATAACTTAATTACAAACTCATAATGAACCACAGGCATTATGAGTTGAATGCAGTGTGGTTTCATACAAAGACTCCTCTACACGCTAGCTGGTATTAATAGCTCAGCAGGCTCAAAGCCAATTAACCTGCATGATCTAAATGGAAAAGAATACAGGTTGCATTTAAATGTTAGAAGAATGCAGAAAACTGTGCTAAAATGTCAGGCCAGAGGGCTATTATAGGAGGGAAAAAAAGAAGATATAAAAAAAGAAAACGCATCATAAACACCAGAGTCAAACAACAATGAATGTTGTACAAGACTTCAAGTAATGGCCATCTCGTGAGCAGTCAATAATGTGCCTGCTTTCCCTTTTGCAGCAGGAGTCCATTTTTAGGAGAGCAATACAAGTATTCACCCTGGTCAATAAAAGACTGGTGATTCACAGACCTGTACCCCTGGGGATAAAAATATATGTTTATAAAAAAATTTAAAAAATTATAAATAAATAAATAAAAGAAAATAAAAGACTATCTGTTTTTGTATCTCAATGCCTATTTCTGGAAACTCTTTATATCAGATAGCTGGATTTTTGCACAGAGCATGCCAGAATGTGCTGTGTGTTGGTATTCTGGAGAGTAAACGGCATAGCTACAGAAGTCTTTTTGTCTAGAATCTCTTGTCCTGGGTCCCAGCTTGGCCCTTTGATTTTCTTTTCACAGTAGCAAAAACTGCTATGACAACGCTATCTTCGCCTCAGAATAGATAGAACACACCATTTATTTGTTATTGATTTCTTGTGTTTCTGCCCAATAAATGCTCTGTGGTGTCGAGACCCTGATCTGCAGTAACATCTTTTACTTCAAAAACAACCAGACTTCAGCAATACTAGTCTGGCAACAATAAAAAAGACGAGGGAAGGAGAAAGGCAGGAGACTCAGTGTGCTAGAAGTGAGGGTAAGTGAGAGGAAATGGAAAGGTAAGAACTGAGGTGACACAGAATGAAAGAAATGGAAGATTAAAAATAATAAAACCATTAAAAATGTAAAGACTTCTGCTGAAGAAAAATTCTTTAGAATTTTGAGGATGTTGACTTGTCTTCTTGACTCAATAAATCAGAGCAATCACCTGAAATCTGTATTCTTGTCCCCAAGTGTTTGTATTACAAATGTTGAGGTCCGTAAGTAGGATTAAGTATTCTGTTTGTGGTTTCCATCACCCACACACTGTTGTTTGTTCACACACACACACACACACACACAAGAAGTTTTCATAATGTTATATTACTTTTTTTAAATGTGTATTGCATGTGATAATTATGACCTTAGACAGTTTTACAGAAAAAATACATCCCATGAAAATTGGACAAATTCACAAAGAAAAACAGGAGGCAAATAAAATTATTAAATCACACCGAATTTACATCTGATCTTTGTTATCTATCCAAAGCAATAAGGGGAAAAGTTCTAATCACTATTGCTATTTTATTTTCAGTTCTGTTTATGCAATTTAATTTAGTTCTTATACTGCATTTTCATTTAGGACAAAGAACAAATTCTTCTCATTTTGCCGATAGTGTGGTATTTGTTATAATTTATCCTCATTTTGTTGATTGCTTGGGAGAGGTTTTTTGTTTTTGTTTTGTGTGTGTGTGTTTTTTTTAACTCTCATGTAGTATATTGTATTGTGTTCTTTGCTTTAAAAAAAAAAAATGTTTTCTTTCTTCAAATGTATTTCCAAGGTGTGGACTCAAATATGAAACTGCAAAGTCTAAGTTTATATTTGAATTTAAAACTCATTATTTCATTGTTCTAGTTAATATGAATTTATTTGAATCTTAACACTATCTTAATTCACATTTCTTTTAATGGTAGAAAGATTATCTACTTTCTTATGAAGATTTAACATGTTTGCTTTGTGTTAAATTATTTATCCACTTTGAGGACTTGCAACCTTTAAATCTAGAATAATCTAGACAGTCTGGTCATATCATAAGGACAGACAAGTAGATGATAGAACAGATTTGATAATCCAAATATAAACCTTACATTTGTGGTACATTGATTTTTTCACAAAGGTGCCAAAGCAATTTGGTAGGGAAAAGATGGACTTTTCAACAGAATGTCCTAAGACAATCAGATATACACATGCAGATCTTTATCCCTATCTCACACCAAACACAAAAATTAGCTCAAAATAAATAACAGACTTAAATGAAAGAGCTAAAACTATAAACTTATAATAAAACATATGAGAATATTTTCATGGCTTTGAATTAGTCAAAGACTTCAAAGATGTGACACTAAAGGCATGATCCATAAAAGACACAAATGATAAACTGAATTGCATAAAAATGAAAAACATTTGTTTTTAAGGACACCATTAAGAAAATGAAAAGCAAGCCATACACTTGTAAATATTGTAAAATATTTACAATTCAGATATAATAAAAATCTTTATATTTTAAATATATAAAATAATCTTAGCCCAGTAAAATGACAAAAATCTTGGAATCTATAATTCATCAAAGGAAATATATGCTTGAACACTAAATACATGAAAAAATGTTCAATGTCATTAGTTATGAGGAAATGTACGTTAAACCACAACAAGATATCATTTCACAATGAGAAAGATAGCTATATAACATATATAATCATAAATAATTATGTAAACACAAATATGTGTGACAATGTGAGCACATATAATTTTCTATGAATTTTATGTTTAGAACAGCACAAACTGTCTCTGGAATATTGTGATTAATTTGTATATATATATAAAGAATATTTCTGGATACATAAAAATGGAACTGGCCATAGTTTTTCCCTCTGGAGATGGGAACAAAGCAGTTCAGTGAGAAAAGTGTATACAACACACTTTTCACTATGCAGTTGATTATAAATTCTGAATTTTATACTGTGAAATTCCATCAACTACTTAAAAAATACTATTAACCAAAAATATTGAGTCTCAAAGTTGTATCCAATATGCTATAACAATTACCTTCAAGTCATTAGCTGGAGATGAACAGTTAATTTCCTTTTAAATCAAATATGACATTTTGAAGGGCTCAGATTTTCTGGAATTTCCTTGAACAATTTTAGGTATCCTAGCAATAATTATAAGTTAAAAACAATGGTCTCTGCCAACAGCTATGACATCCATTATCTATTTTTTAAAAATTCTGTGCTAATGTTTCTGTTTCTCTTAATTATTGTGTAGAATATCACAGGTATAGGACTTCTTTTCTTTCCTCAATGTTGGCATGAACTTGAAGACAAGAATATTATTTAGATCAGTCATATTTCAATATATGATTCTGCTTTCAAAAGCTCAGCAATACAGCACTTTTGTAAAATTAGATAAAGGAACTCTTTCTGTATAGATACATTAGAGAAACATTTCCTCTCTGGACTGACCGATTAGACAAAAATGATGCCCATCTGGGGCACAAAGCACAGTGTACAATATATAGAAGCACAGTGTACAACTTGGTGGACTGTGCAGAGGCTGGGTATTAGCCCCCTAGCCAAAACACAAACCATCCAATACCATGGGGAGAGCTGTCTTGACCAGCCTAAGGATGGAGAAGATTCCAGGTGCAGTTCGGGACTGTTGGTTTACTTCATATCAACTAATACAAGTTTTGTCAAAGAAAACTGACATCTTGCCCTGCCTTCACTAAGAGTGAGCTGTTTATTAGAACTCATGTCAGAGAAAAAGAAAAAGAACTTTGTTCTATCAGGTAAATCAATATAAATAAATAAACTTCTCCTTCAAACAGAGCCACCCCATCTGCAGTTCGTTCCACCCCACTAAATCAATGATGCCTTGAGATTTTCCTGAATCCTCAACTACAGCGGGGGGGGGGGGGGGGGGGGG